>NC_143518.1:35445378-35745378 GCF_031878675.1 Megascapheus bottae | reverse complement strand
AACCCTCTCGCCTGCCTCAACCCAAGAATGTGAATTCCGGTTCATTCCTTCTTGAAAACTGTCTTTCTCTACAGCTATTCTCTGTCAAAGGAGAGACACCTTTCACCCTTTAGCATACCTATCCAAATCCTCTCGCCTGCCTCAACCCAAGAATCTGAATCTCCAGTTCATTCCTGCTTAAAAATTATAGATCCTTCTCTAAATCCATTCTCCCATATCTCAGACCTGCCTAACCCAGGACCCCTGACTGCTTCGTTGATGGCATTTCTCTTAGATGTTCCCCTTATACAGCAGGATATGCCATTTTTTTTTCAAGGAAATCCAGAGGAGACAGGAACAAACAGGTCCAAACTTTCATTTCCCGGTAAGTAATAGAGTTTTGCTTTTTTTTTTTTTTTTTTTTTTTTTGTCATGGGGCTTGCACTCAGCCTGGGCGCATCCCTGAGCTCTTCAGCTCAAGGCTACCACCCTACCCTTGAGCCAAGCCCCACTTCCCATTTTCCAGAGGTTAATTGGAGATAAGAGTTTCAAGTCCTTTTGTGCCCAGGCTGGCTTTGAACCTTGATCCTCTGATCTCAGCCTCCTGAGTAGCTAGGATTACAGGCATGAGCCACCATGCCCAGCTTTAATAGAGTTCTTTATGGCAACAGGATACCCTGGCAAGGGCAAGAGATGCCCTTGGAATTCTAGCCCTTCAACAGGATGACCTGATGAGAGATGAGCCCCAAAACAACGCCCCGTGTCAGCAGGAAGCAGCCAGAAAGACAACCATTGACCCCTTTCCCTGGTCTCCCGTCTTAGCCCAACTGTTTTTATGTATCCAAAAGACCCTAGATGAAGGATCTGCATCTTCCCTCTAGGCCCAGTCTTCTTATGTACCTAAAGATGGAATATGAAGAATTGAGTCATGTCTTATTCCCCAAAGTCAAGTAAAGCACCAAGTGCCATACTCACATGCTTATCTGCAGGCAGGTCATTCTAACCTTGGACCCAGGGGATACTAGCCCCACCCCCAAGGTGGAGCATTGCACTGTGGGCCTGGCCAAAGACATTACCCTGGGCCCCAGGATACCATAATCCATGTTTTATTTTTGCATCCTCGTTATGCCCTATATAAGCCTATTCCCAAATACAGTCCCTAGCACAACCTCCAATCCCACAGGAAGGTCTGTGCCCCTCACTGTTCCTCAATAAACAGTCTTGGCCTGTGAAAGGAAGAAAGAAGGAAAGAAAGAAAGAAAGAAAGAAAAAAGAAAGAAAGAAAGAAAGGAAGGAAGGAAGGAAGGAAGGAAGGAAGGAAGGAAGGAAGGAAGGAAGGAAGGATGAGAGAGAAAGAAGGAAAGAAAGAAAGATGAAAATCAAATATTGTAAAACTCAAGAGGACTCGGCTGGTGAAAATGGCTTAATACCTACCCCTAGGTACAACAGATTTAATCACCTAGTACCAGGTCATGCCAGATCAGCTGACTTTCTATCACCGGAACAAAGTTTGTACTGTCCAGATTGCCACATGTCCCAAAGCAGATCCAAATATTTGTTATCATCTATCAGGACAAACCTCCAACACACACAGACACAGACAGACAGACAGACAGACAGACAGACAGACAGACAGACAGACAGACAGAGAGGGGAGACAAATGGGGGGAACATAAAATGGAGTGACTTACCTGAGCTCAGTTTGTTGTCCCAAAATCATCAGTGGGATAGGTCTTTCTTCCCAATGGCTTACTGGTAAACTAGCAGCCTACACACACCCTGTGAAGTATAACGTTTCTATGCTGTAAATACTCACACTAGAGGCGGTTTCAGCTGCTGGTGTGGTGTCACTGAAGGCAGAGTTGAGAAGAGCTGTGAGGGGGGGTACTGTTTATTTAACTCCCCCATCCCAGAAAGAGGAATGCATGGAAGAGCAATATGGCTGGGGACTTTTCCTAAGGCTGCTTCCATCAAAGAGTGAGGTATAAATACTTCATCCAAAAACAGCTCTACTTTCCATTTGTTTTATCCACTAAGATCAATCAATAACCAAAGATTCGACTATCCTTGATGCTCTTTTAAAAATCCTCCACGACTGCGACTAGGCAATGTGGGTCAGAGCAATAGGTTAATTAGATTAATGATAAGTCCATGAGAAAATTCACTCCCTAGTATATTCTGGGCCCAAATGAATTATAGCCATGTTCTCCGATAGAGTTCCTTCAAAGGTTCTGCACTGAAATTAAAGGACAATATTCAGTCATCAATATCAATAACACATCAATGCCCCAAATCTTAAGATAAAGTCTTTTCATTATTAAATTCTAAGGAGGGATAAAAAATCCAAAAATAAATCCCTTGTAAGTAAGGTCTAAATGAATTAAAGTCTAAAGATAAGTTGTCTCAGCCTCGTGAGTTAAAAATCCAAAGACATTAGACTCAAAATGCCTCCTCCTCTGTTTCCAGTTCTACTTGTCTCAGAATGATACCACGCAGTCTCAAATGTCAGCTTCCTTCAAGCTCTGAACCTGAGCTCTTTTGCTAAATGAGCTATGGTTCTTTCAAGTCCAATGAAGTCAAATAAGCCCTTTTTTTTAAAGCTTTCAAAGAATTTAACGGGACACACAAGATCATCACACCACTGACTCCACGCCATACAAACGTTCAAAACAAGACAATATCACTCTTACTAAATCAAACATTGTAGACAAAAAGCTTTCCCCCAAATTCAAGATCCAATGTTTCCAAAAGCAATAATAGCAACTCTATGTCTAAGAGAATAAGACTGACTGAAAAAAATCTTGTGGGTTTCATTTTTCATCTCAAGATGCCAGTGAATTGATTCCAGTTACCTTGAGTCTATAAACTCACTTTGGAGAAGTCTCAGATGAACTGAGATTTAATTAATGCAACAGGCCTCTGCATTTATCCATCTGACAGGACACCATTTTCAGGGAGCACAACGAGGGGTACTATTACCTCTTGAACTGTTTGGAAATCTGCAAAGTTGACACTGCTTGTCACCATATTTGGGTCTTCCCTGGTGCGGGCTTCTTCTCCTTTCTGCATTATCACAAGCTCTTGATTCTCATATGTCCCTTTTGGACTTGGTTTCTGACAGTCTCCAAAGCATACTTCGGGTAGAATGACCAGTTCTGCAGAGGCTGCAGCTGTAGCTTTCTGCTGATGAATTATATCCAAGTCAGCCAAGCATACTTGGGAAAGGTCTCCCCTGCCCTCACAATTATTTTGTCTTCATAATCACCCTAAGAATATTTCTGAAATGAAGCTTATTCTCCCATAGCCATGCATCCAAACACATCCTTAAGAAATCACTTGTTCAGCTTCTTGAACATTCCAAGCCATCATCAAGCAGCATTTCTCTCTGCCACATCATTATCTTGCATAATTAACCAAGGCAGAACATACTGAGGAAGGGATGACTCCATTTAAGTAAAAACTAAGTAAATAAATTATGCTAACTATTTCAATGCAAAATCAAAGTCAAGCCCCTAGCCCCTCCTCCATGCCAGACTGCTGCTCCTTAGCTGCTTGTATGCAGAAACTCTAGTGCCACCACTGGTCACTCACAGGCTCAATTCGCCTACAGCACTTGTTTCTGAAACATGCGCTAATTCATTTGATAAGTGGGATATGACATCCATGTGAAACAGAAGTGGCATCCATCCATTCCACAACAGCTATCACGAAGTACTCTACCTCGAGGAATACAGCAAGTGGAAAGAACTCAGTACTTAATATGCTCCTCTTGGTCCCTCCAGACATGGGCTTCTTCTTGGAAGTAATTGCTGTACTTTTCCTCTTGTCTTTTTTTCTTTTTCTAGTGCTAGAATCGAACCCAGGACCTTTTGTATGTTAGGCCGGTGCTCTCTCATTGAGCTGCATTCTCAACCCTTGTCTTTCATCATCTTGAGGCACGGGTTGTCTTTTTCATTCAATCTTTCTTTATGCACTTTTCGTTGGGTAAGACATCTTCTTTTTTTCAGGCAAACTCCTGTATTTGCAATTCAATATGTGAATCGTGGTTTTATGATCATGGCTAGTGTTTTTTTTTTTAATTGCTCCATCATACTACCTTCCCCTTGAATGATATGCTCAAACCTCTCATTCCATACACAGGTTACTTCTTAACTGACAATGAGAAACATACACTGAGAGATTTCAAACCTAAGGAGGTTATTTATTTGTTACCTCATTTTGGGGATTATCCCTTAAAATTGGGCAAAAAAACCCACATAAATCATATTTTCTACAGAAAAATAACTCCTGATGATCTATAATAAACAGCTGTCCATCTAAAAGCTACTAATTTAAATCTCAGAATGGTGGCATCCCATGAGGGAAAATACACTATATAAGGGTGCTCAGGAGGCATCTTTTCAGGATTTCCTGAGAAGATATTGCTGATGGAAAACTAGAAGAAGGAGTCCAAGCAATTCTGTGTCCCTACCTTAGACTCCTTCTCAACCAGATGACCTCTCAATCTTAATTTAAAATTATACATGGAGGAATAACCCACCTGAATCCAGATAAGGTGAGGAGTTCACCATTTACCTCATCAGTGGTAATCAGGTTTAACAGCACATTACAGAAACCATACTGACATAAAGAACAGAGGCCTTGTTATCAGAGGAGCTGTGAAGACTTGCAATACATATCCACCCACTGGAATAGGAATGAGAAGACTTATCAAAACAATAGTGTTGAGGGCAGGGCCTACTGCAAAAACTTACTAATAAATGCACCTGGAAGTGACCTTGCTTTACCCCCATAATCCCCAGTATGCTTCTATAACTGAAGAGAAAAGGGCTCAACAAGGGCTTACTGACTGGAGATTCAGCCTTGCTCTTTTTCAAAGACTGCTTTAGTGTCTTGGCCTCAGGGCTGATCAATCAATGTGTCTCATCAGTTCCACCCTATTTATTTGCTGTCTCTTCTTCCGAGTAAACCCATGGACATTTTTTTTTCATTTTAAGTTTTGTTTTTGCTTTTATTTTCTAAAATAAACCTGAAATAGAGGAAAGGTAACAAAAATAACCAACGTGACAAGTTGCATGAAATCTGAGAAAGTCCTCAAAGAAAGAGCTGTCTGGATGCATCCACCTGTCTTTCGTAGGAGTCATGCTTTAGTGATTTTTATAACTTAGTTCCTCACTCACCAATGGGATCATTTCATCATCTGTAGCTGGAAGGCCCAAGCATCATCTTACTGTCTTTACAAGACAGAGGTTTTAAGGCTACATACATATGAACCGGCTAGTCTCATTTCCAGGGGATTTATAAACCATGGTGATGGGTACCAAATAAAAAATACACACACGCACATAGACACACGTGCGTGCACATGCACACACATGAGGTGTTGAATTTGTTCAGAATGAAATGTGGATGCCTCTGTAATGTCTATGGAGTCCTTGGCTCCATTTATACCCATATTCCCTTCAAGTCTGATGTCCTAATCTATCATCCTTGACAAGTAAAAAGTGACATCCTCCGTCTCTTGCTACTTGGGTTCTACATGTGATACAGGTTTAGTCGAGCAGAAACACTCACCTGATATTTTGATGCACAAAGACTTTCTAAGGGAATAGGTTTCAAGATCCTCTGATTCCAAGTGATGCTTGTGGAACTGAGCCATCTAAGCACACATCTGTGGTTAAGCCATTTCAGAGACTGCCCTCCCATCTCCTGTTTCAGGACAGTGCTTTCTATCCCACTCAACAAAAGAAAAGCATGTCCCACTACAGCCTCTACATGGATTAACTTTTAGAGTCTACAACCTCCTCTTCAAATGTATAAAATTTAACCACGATGTCTAATGAAGATGGTAGAATCATCTCTTACACGATGCTTTTGGTTTGTTTTTTGTTTTTGTTTTTCAGACAGGGTCTTATTATGCAGCTGAGACTGGCTTTGACATCTCAATTCTCCTGCCTTAATCTCCCAAATTTTGGGATTACAAACATGCACAACCATGCTAAAATATTAATACATTATTTCGATATACTTAACCCTGAAAGACAAACCCCAGTATTGGGCTCTGCTTTCACAGGCATTTTTAGGAAAAATATCATGCCTTTTATGGCACTTCTTGCTTCACAAGATTGTAGCCTCACATTACATTGGATTATTACAAATTAAGTAATAAGAAAGAGGATAATTTATGTTATCTTATTTTTACAATGTTATAAAAATCAATAATCATGTTCATCTACATCATTTTAATTTTGGAGCTTATTGGTTTTAGTAATCTATATCACAGACTCTTTTTATAATTTATGCTTTAGTGGCTTTTATAATAGTCTTTGGGAGCACAAATCTAAGTAGTAAGATGTATTCCTTGAAAATAAAAAAATTAATTATTCATCAACAAACTTCTTATGTATACTTAATTATAATGAAAAATCATGTAGTGCAAATGTTTGTAATATCTGAATAATTTAGTACTATTAAATATACATTGTAAAATTTTATCTTTTGAAATAAAAAAATTTAAATTGTGTGCTTTGGTGACTTGAATTACAAATTATGTCCTTTGACTATATATATATATATATATCCATATATATATGTAGATGTGTGTATGTGTACCTGTATATACATATATATGTGAGAGTATATGTGTGTTACATGTACATATGCATATACATACACATAAGCGTATATTATACATTCATTATATATGAATTTGAGAGACATTATATATACATATATATGCATACATACACATATGTATACATTTGATTATGTGCACATGAGTGTATACCTTTGGATCGCTAGCCCTCAAACTATCTACTGTTATAACCCACTTAATTTGTGATACTTTGTTCTGAATTGCTAAAGAGAGCATACAAGAGGATTTCTTTGGACCCAATCAAACAACAATTTGAATTTTTACTTAAGCTCTGTTATATGGGCACACACAAACACACTGAAAGTTTCTCAACTGAAGTTCCAAGGACTACCAAAGTAACCTACTAAACATAATGAAACTTATATAGAGCATGTTTTTCTTTCCAGTAACAACAATTCTATTCTTCTTTGTGTTCTTCAACACAAAACATTGTCAAACAATAGAATGAAAAGACTCTCTAGTGCATTTTATTTACAGAACATTCAGCTTCTAAAATCAAACCAATTCTTTGTGAAGAAAGTTAACAGTACTAGTACAATTATTAGTAAGTTTAACATTTAAATTCAATTAATAGGCCTGGCTTGGAGAGCCTCTTGAGAATTGGCATTACCAGTTTCAATTTTTTTTCCTAGTGCAAAACAGATAATTTTATGCAAATATGGAAAGGGTTTTACCTGATCCTCTATTGGTAGGTTTAGAAAGATTTTACATACCAAATCTATCATGTTAATTGAATACAATCCCTATCCCCACATTATTATAGCTTCCTCAGTGAATATAATAAGTAAGTAGTAACAGTAATGATGATAATGAAAACGACAAATGGCTAAGTATTACTGACTATACACCAGTTCTATAATTCACCTATTCCTTATATTAACTTATAATTCAGAAAAGGTACAGTAGTATCCATACTTTGTAGACAAGGAAACAGAAGCATTGAGAAGTAAGAGGATAATAAAGATTGTAGATAAGTATGCCTTTCCAGTCGAAAGTCCACAGATGCTACTAATTACTCACAGCTAATAAGTTGTATCCATATAAGAAGAGAAGAATATGCATGTAAATAACACCTTAGTGAACCAGGTGCTGGTGGCTCACACCTGTAATCCTAGCTACTCAGGAGGCTACAATCTGAGAATTGCCATTCAAAGCCAGCCCAGCCAGGAAAGGCCATGAGACTCTTATCTCTAATTAACCATCAAAAAAAAAAAAAGAACTGGAGGTATGATTCAAAGCTAGAGCATCAGTCTTGAGCGAAAAAGCCAAGGGAGAGTCCAAGGCCTAGAATTCAAGTGCCAGTACTGGTGTGTACTCACATACATGCGTGTGCACACACACACATAAAGAAAAGCCCACTTCAGTGAGGTTGGATTTTGTGTGTGTGTGTGTGTGTCTTAATTTGGAAACTTATTCACATTGATTTGACTCCAGCTGAGGATGAGATAAGGCTACCTACTATCAAAACTGCTGTGTAGGGGCCAGGTGTTTGGCCGAGTGGTGGAGCGTTTGCCTAGCATGCACGAAGACCCGGGTTCGATTCCTCGGTACCACATACATAGGAAAAAGCCGGAAGTGGTGCTGAGGCTCCAGTGGTAGAGCTCTAGCCTTGAGAGATCCCAAGGACAGTGCTCGGCCCTGAATTCATACACCAGGACTGGCAACAACAACAACAAAAGCCTGCTGTCTAAGCCACCTTTTCAGTTGTGTAACCTCTACTGTCAGTAGTCCTGATTCTTTCAGGGGCTATCCACAAATGTAGTTTTAATTCTCATATCAATGCTTTAAAACTTTCTTAGCTTGGGAACATGATTTTATTGATAAGTAAGCTTTGGTTTAAAAAAAAAAAAAAAACAGAGGGCTGGGAGTTTGGCCTATTGGTAGAGTCCTGGCCTAGCATAGCCCTGGGTTCAATTCCTTGTACCACATATACAGCAAAAGCCAGGAAGTGGTGCAATGGCTCAAGTGGTAGAGTGCTAGCCTTGAGCTGAAATGCTCAGGCCCAGAGTTCAAGCCTCACTACCAACAACAACAACAAAATAGTAGAGCACTGACTTATATGGCATATTGGATGTTGCTATCTAAATTGTAAATATTATAAAAGCAAGGGCAATACACTGCATCTCTTTAAATTGATACATGAGGAAATGGGATCATCTGATCCCAAGCTAGCTGCTGCTTTTAGAAAGCAGAGGGTTGTCATGGGGATGCATAATGGCATGTTTATTTGAATTGAATATGAAGTCAGAGTCAGACTTTTTTGTGACAGAAAAAGAAGTTGATTTAGCTGGCTGGTTTGACAAAGAATAGTAGCTTTGCTCGTTAGATAAGATAAACATATGTCTTAGTTTGCCCAGGGCACTTGTGGTTTATACTGTCTTCCTGGCATAATTAGTAGCCCATCATCATAAGGTTAAATGGAGGAGAATTTCCATAAACTGAGATGCCTAGATCCAGGATTTGTAACTCCCACCTTAAAATTATAAAATCACACTGGCAAAAATCTCTTAAAATTAGTTTTTAGATGTTCCTAAATGTCTCCATGTATACAAGGTTAAACAGATATCTCTAAAATGCAATAAGTAAAATTAGAGGTTGTTGGTAAAAGTATTTTGAGCATAATTCCGAAAAATTAAAAATTGGGAAATAAATCCTTTTACAAATCAGCTTTTATTCAATTTTTTTGTTTCCAACAATTATTTTTAAAAGGAATCCAATCAGCAGATTGAGTGTGAGACATTTTTATGATGGGCTATTTGTGACTTGAAGCATATTCGCATTCTCTCATTATTAGTCTCTCCATGTTCAGAGGCAACAAGAAGGTCCTCGTCAGATGTAGGCCTTCTGGAAGCTGTGAAGTCTAGTTTCACAGGAAGTCCATGATCTAATAAATGTCTTCACTTGAAAATTTGTCCAGTGTAAAAAAAAAAAAAAAGAAAAGAGCAGGGAAGTGGGTGGTGACCACCCTCAATGGGGAAAGAGTTAAGGAGTGAGCTGAAAAAAGAAGAATATGGTCTACATAATTATTACCATGAATGAAAGAAGAGCAATGAAACTCCTTGAAAATGCTTTGAAAAAGAGAAATGGGATGGGGGGATGATAGAGGGGGTTAATACATGAATAGATATGTCATAATGGCACACTCCCCCCCACCACCATCTTTTACAACTAGTATATGCTACTAAAACAGAGGTGGGGGGGAAAGGTGCCAGGCTCATGCCTGTAAATCCCAGCTACTCAGTAGGCTGAGATATGAGGATCATGGTTCAAAGCCAGCCCAGGAAGGAAAGTCCATGAGACTCTTCCCTCCAACTAATCACCTAAAAGCTGGAAGTGGAGCTGAAATTCAATGATAGAGCAGTAGCTTTGAGCAAAGATGCTCAGGAATAGCACTCAGGCCCTAAGTTGAAGCCCCAAAACCAGCGCAAAAGAGAGAAAAACAGAGACAGAGATCATCCCATGTGTCCTATTCTGTTATAGCAGCAAAAAATGGACTGATAACCACCTTATTTTAAGTAAAAATTAAAAAGAAAAGCCTTCCCACACTCTTGAGTCCTAAAACCTATCCCAGTCGTTTTTCTTTTATTTTTTTCTAGAGCATTTATCCGCTTCCACATAGCACGTAATATAATCGCACCTTATGTTTATTATTCATTGTCTGTATCTCCCACTAGAATACAATCTCCATGGGAAAGAGGAATTTTTATTTTCTCCACTGATTTATCCCATGTTTCTAGAACAGTATATAGGCACATAAATATTCATGGAAGAAATTAAAGATTTCCAATTCTGGTTGAAGGACAGTATGTATTGCAAATAAAATTTTGTAGTTTCTTTTAATTTCTCAAAAGAAAAACACTGGATTAAAAAGAAGAGGAGGTGGCAAGGAGGATTTCCATTTCTAGTAATATAAAACTGAGAAACTATATGCTGGGAAATATGTAAAAGCATTCCTTTAAATGCATAGTTGAACTATAGAGAAAAAGGAAAGCCCTGAAAGACAAAAAAATTTTAAAGTGGGAGGTGGGGCTTGGAGGTTGGTAGGGAAAGGCAGTAGGAGAGCAATAGTGAAAAGTAGTAAGAGCATGCTATTTTATTTGATCATCTTTGTTTCAGGGGCAGGAGATAAGAGCTTTCACACATAGCAGTATGGAGAAGGAACTGAGATCTGAGATACACACACACACACACACACACACACACACACAGCCAAAACCATCATAGAGTTAACCCTCACTGAGATAATTATGGAAACAGAAAAGTATGTCATACATTTTCTTAAATTTAGCCTTAGTTATAAAAGTTAGACCAAAACCCAGTAACTGAGAATTACTGAAGAAGGGTGAATTCTAGTGGTATAATTCCTTTGAACAACTAATTTACAATCTATCAAAATGGACTCTGAAAGCTAGAACTTACGGTATCAGCTGGGGTGAAGCCAAGGGGAGGAAGATAGAGGAAGAAAGAAAGGAAGGGTGGGAGGTTGCAGCCATTATATTCAATGTATATATGTGAAACTGGAACTAGGAAAATTGAGGGGGGGTGGGATTGGGAGAGATGAGGGAGAATGATTAAAAGAGAGACATTGATCAAAGACAATAAACTGACATATTGAATTCAAATCCCTTTGTATACTATTTAGAGATTATAAAAAAAATAAAAAAGAATTGTTGAAGATGAAACTTTGGAAAGGGATAAACTGTTGGTCCAAATGGTGTTAAAAGCCAGGTACAAATAGCTCATCTTATAATCCTAGCTACTCAGGAAGCTGAGATCTGAGGGTGATGGTTCAAAGCTAGCCCAGGCAGGAGAATCCATAAGACTCTTATCTCCAATTAACCACCTGAAAACTGGAAGTGTGGCTCAAAGTGATATACTAGCCTGGAGCTGAAGAGCTCAGGGACAAGGCCCAGGCCCTGAGTTCAAGTCCCTTAACTAACCAAATACAAAAACAAGTCAGTCAAGCACTGCTTCCAAGCATAAGACAATAATCTTTATATACTTCCTATCATAAAGTTTACTTGAGGTAGATGGAATAAATATCTATTACTTAAAATTAATGGATGACTCAAACAATGGAAGTGCTGAAAGAGAAAAACAAAATTAAATCCTTCATGCTAATATGGCCACAGAAACCAATGAAAAGAGATCCCACTGGCAAAAGCTGAGTAACAAAATCCGTAACGCAATAGTGATTATAATTCATGGTCCATACTGATGTAAATAAATGACTAAGTAAATAATTGAGGAGAAGAGATAAATCTCCGGTGCAGTGGAACTCCAGAGGCAGTTGGTGAAGAGGGATGCAACGTCCCACTCCTAAAGTGTGCATGGCACATGATAGATGGCTTCCTTGCAAAGCATACAGAAGCATGGGAAGGGAGGGTGGGAGGGAAGAGAAACCTGACAAACACCACCTCAGCCAGTGACGAAGGTCAGCATCAAAACTCACAAATCACACTGATAATTTGTACCCTTCAAATCATATGGTGAAAATGGCACCATCCTTCTTGCAAAACCTCTACCCTAATCTAATCATGAGAAAGAGAAGCATCAATTTCCAATAGATGGACATCTTATTTTATTCCTCACTAGTTTTCCAAACTGCCAAGGTCATCAAAAGCAAGGAAGGTCTGGAAAAACTGGATCAGCCAAGAGGAGCCTAAGGAGCCCTGTAAACTAAATGCAATGTGATCCTTTGAACATGGCCCTGGAATGGAAATTTTAAAAAAAAAAAGGTTAATAAATAAAAATGAAGGATCTCTGAATAAAATACAGACTAATTATAACAAGCACTCTATGACTTTGTCCAATGAACAACATCCCTGCTCTTGCACTTTGGCACAATTATTAGGCAAAGTAATAGCTAATTGAGCACAGGACTGGTAACTCAGATGGTTACCAAGCCACTAATAAGCAGGAAGTATATACAAAACATACACCAAACCACAGTAAAATGTTCAGAGTGGGGAAAAGTATGACGAGGAGGGAAGGAAAAAATATGCAAATTTTCCCATCTCCCGATTTCTGTAAATCTAAACTTACATATTCTAAAATAGAAAGTCAATTGTATGAATAGTGATAAATAATAATATAAGAAGCCTAATAATGTCTCTCAGTATTTGCTGATACAATAATCCATTTCTACCTTTCAGTCCAACCATATGTTCTAGGGATAATAGTTCTCTCTCCCCCCTGGCCCTCATCTTTAGGGAATATGTTTTAACATACCCAGTAGATGGCTACAATCATGAAATACCAAATTCTTATGTATTGAAGATAAAGTCAAAATGTCCCCCCCTTTGTTTAAAGAAAGCACTTGTTGGCTTTCCTTTGGCAAATCCAAGCTGCCAACATCATACCTCCTACACTTTGAGATGGTTACTGAGCACTAGGATAGCCTGACAGGCATCACATCTGGTCACTCAGATGATTACCAAATGACTAATGAGCTTGTGGCATACACAGAGCCAACAGGTCCCAGACAGAGCAGAGCTGGCTGGTGTGAGATTTCTTTAAGCTTCTCAGAATGACACACTATCACGCACTATCCCTGTCCCACAAGGAAAACACGCGACACAATGCTAGTTTAAGCAGGATCCTTTATTCTTCTTCTCCTCTCCTCCTCTCCAGGCCGCTATATACATGCAGTGGGCCAATCAACTCATGCCAGCTCGCTCAGGCCCTCCAATCACGGCTTCACATGCTC
Source organism: Megascapheus bottae (assembly GCF_031878675.1). Classification (NCBI taxonomy): domain Eukaryota; kingdom Metazoa; phylum Chordata; class Mammalia; order Rodentia; family Geomyidae; genus Megascapheus; species Megascapheus bottae. Next base: position 35,732,035 of record NC_143518.1, on the reverse strand, counting down.
CAGTCATGCACCCTTCATGCATCCGGCCACACAGAGACCAGGCTTCCGCTAACAATGGCAGCACTCCCCAAAATGGATGCCAGCAATCATCCGGTCATGCGGCGGATATCCCTGAGTCACGCAGCCACCAGCACCGCAGGCGGCCCCACAGTGAAAGGGGGACGCGCGCCTCCAGGTCCCGCCACCGCGCAGGAGGGGCCGGGCTCCCCACAGCTCCCCCTCTTATTTTATTGAAGAAAGGGACCGTGCCTGTCTTAGGTGGAGGAGTCAGGACATATCCTTACCCGTCATTGAAATGCTGCAAGGCTCAAGTTGCAGCTTCTGTCTTAGGTTGGTATATGCCTACCCCTTTCCTTACCCGTCTTTGACTAACGGTCCAGCATGCTGAGCCAGATCTCAGGGGAGTCTCCAGAGGATAGTGCCGCAGAAGCCTGTCTGATGAGAGTATTTTGTCGGGCCATGTTGTTACACATCACACAGATCACTCGCAGCATCACTACCAATCCAAGGATTACCAAGTATACCAGAGCCGCAAAACCTGCCCTCTCTTTTACAAAGCTAAAAGCATTAGAAACCCAGGATCACATATCTGGCATGGACAAAACTTCTACTCTACTGGAATTAACAGCCATTATTTCCAAACGTAACTGTTCAGTCAAATTTTCAAATTGAATAACTGAATAGTCCAAGTGCCACGTAGCATTTGTCCCAATAATTTTGATAAATTAGCGGCATGTGTCCAATTCTGATATTGAATGGGGGTGATGCATAACCCTGGCATGGTGGAAATGCATCCAACTTCAGCGGTTTCCTGCAAAATGTCCAATTGTTCTTGAAGTAAATCAACCCATTGATTCACAATCATCAGTCCCCTAAAAAATGAGCATTCATAGACATCTGTGTAGACAAAGCCTGAGCAGTATTTTCAGAAAGTTGGTTAAGTGTAGAAGCTGTGGGAATCGACACAGCCAATGAAACCACGGCAGCAGCGGCAGCAGTTGCAACAAGAACACCAAAATCTCTTCTTTCTCTAAGAACCACCGATAAGTCTTTATCAGTCACCACTGCTGGAATCGGAATGGGCATGGGAAGCCGCATCAGCATCGCACTATCGTGGACACTGCCATTCCATCAGGTGCTAAGCAGGCAGGTTTGCTGTGAACAATTTAGATGCTCTCCTGAAAAATTACACAACAAAAACACAAAGGGAGACCAAACACAAACAGGAGTAGATTTAAACTCCACCGATTTACTACAATTAATACGCACACCTCCCTCCTTTTGAGGAGGAATTGGTGGAAAACACAAAAGGACACACTCTGGAACTATTTGTCAACGGAAAGCTTTAGCTTGTTTTCAACTCTTCTGAACCCAAACACAGGCTTTCTAAATCACTACCACTTAATTCTCTTTCTCAAGTCTGCGCTTTTCACCTGTTCTTAAACTGTTTACTCCCGTATAGACTTAGATTTACCTTTCACACACACATTCGCGGTCGTTCCAGTCTGAACCCATTTGGTTCTATTCCAAAATCTCTTTACACACATTCGTTCCATTTCATACACACATTCACGGTTCCCTTTCATACACACATTCGCCGTTAGATTTTTACCTTTCACACAGTTCTCTTTTTATTAATCCCCACACAGCAAGGCAGCCAGGGGGTAGCGGAGTCTCCTCCTCTGATCTCCGGAGAGCCTTCCCTAACCTTTCCCACACTTCGGCATCAATGGTTTCCTCCTCCAAGAACCACGGGGTTCTCTCCTCTATAATTTTGATGAATTTCCTTACTGTGGAAGATTTTAAAGGGGTCCCATTAGCTTCCAACAGACCCTTCATGGTAAATTCCACCCTGTTTCGTGACACTTCTGATCCCATCCCACACACCTGTGTCCTTCCTCTTTAGTCGCAATCCGCGAGCTTGAGATTAGTGGCTCACCGCGAACATGGGGCTGCCCTATCCTGGATCGGAGTCTCCAGGCGGAGCTGGCTTTCACTTACCTATAAATACTTACAGTTCAATAATTCCCAGGTCTCAGCACCAGATATCACGCGCTATCCCTGTCCCGCAAGGAAGACACGACACAATGCTAGCTTAAGCAGGATCCTTTATTCTTCTTCTCCTCCTCCCCCTTCCTCTCTCCAGGCCGCTATATACAGGCAGTGGGCCAATCAACTCACGCCAGCTCGCTCAGGCCGTCCAATCACGGCTTCACACGCTCCAGTCATGCACCCTTCGTGCATCCCGCCACGCAGAGACCAGGCTTCCGCTAACAATGGCAGCACTCCCCAAAATGGATGCCAGCAATCATCCGGTCATGCGGAGGATATCCCTGCGTCACGCAGCCACCAGCACCGCAGGCGGCCCCACAGTGAAAGGGGGACGCGTGCCTCCAGGTCCCGCCACCGCGCGGGAGGGGCCGGGCTCCCCACAACACACAACTCAAAACACATACTTTGCTCCTAACCTGGAACTTTCCGGTCAGTATTTCCATGTGGAACGTGGAAGGTGGGGTGATTCCTGTAGGCCACACAAGAAACATAGCTAGTGAGATCACAGGGATGCCTCGATATCATGACCTGGTAGCCTCATTGAATTGTTTTAAGTGAGAAGGAACAAGGTTGAAAGGTTTAAGATACAGATAAACCAAGCAGTTATGAAGGCCATACCGAACCTGATTTACAAAGCACACTTCCCTGTCTCCCTTGGCTCAGTCTCACTCTTGCAAATAAAAAGCCACCTGCATCCAAGAATGAGTTTCAGAGTCTACTTTTGGAGAAACTCAAAGACAGCCATTTTTTTTGTTTGTTTTGGTTTGGTTTGGGGGTTTTTTTGCCAGTCCTGGGCTTGAGCTCAGGGCCTAAGCCCTGTCCTTGGACTTTCTCAAGGCTAGATCTCTACCACTTGAGCCTCAGCACCACTTCTGGCTTTTTTCTATGCATGTGGTATCGAGGAATCGAACCCAGGGGTCTTCGTGCACACTAGGCAAGCACTCTACCACTAGACCAAACTCCCGGCCCAAAGACAGCCATTTTTAAGCCATTGATTAAATAAGCTGTAGTACCATTACCTAGTAGCCTACTATGTGGTCATTGAATTAGATCTATATGTGTTATGAAAAGATCTTGTCCTAAAATATTCTTTTTATTCTACAAATGAATAAGAATAATGCTTTTCTGCTTGTTTACAAAAAGACATTAATAGTGGTTGCCTCTGAGCAGTGAAACTTCTCATATGTCAATGCTACCTTTATGCTGGAAAACTGGCTATCCAAAAAACAAAACAAAACAAAACCCAATTTGTAGCATTTGTTGATTTTCATGGTGAATATTTCACACTGGCATATCAGGCTTAACAGGCTTACAGTAATTCCTGAGTAACTATCAATTCTTAGGAGCCAAGGATGGGTCATCTCCAATATATCACTAGGTAAAAATGCACATTAAGTTTATAACTGCAGATACTAATGGGATTTATTTAAATTGTAGTTTTACATAAATTTTATTGAAAAAGAAAACTGTTGAACACCTGCTAAGATCTGCATTTCCCATTCTAACCTTCCCATTCCCTTTCTGGCCTTAAGAAATAAGCCCAGGCCCACATTGCCTGCCCACAAAAGCAATCTGTGTCAGTAGAGATCAAGCTGAAGGGTATGTACCGTTTCTACTAGCTTCCTTTTTAGGCTCTCATGAGAAGATCTATGTTGGAACAAAAAATTTAAAAAATACCATGCTAACCCCTAAGGGTACCTTACCCTCTTTAGTCTAGGAAGACACAAAACTAGAAAGTGGGTTCATAAACAGGAGGAGAAATGAAGAGCATTAGGAAATGCAGACAGGGACATCACAATTTATATGTTCATTTTTGTGACCCTGGTTGTTTTTAAAACTGTCTCTAATTCATTTTCTTTTAGAATAGCTACTGTCACCAGATAATAAATCAGATCATTCTTGTATTGGTCCCAACTATCCTATAGTTATTCATCAAAAGTTTACATTCTACTTGATTACAAAATTATTCAGTAGAAAAGGGGCCTTTAATTATAAATCAAGAGACCTGTATTGTCACTCTAACATAGAATTCTGTTAAGAAAAATTGCACAGCTCATTCACTTAGCTGGGCCTCAGTTCTCCCCATCTCTAAAGTAAGAACTTTGAACTATACAAATTCAAACCCTCAGGAGGGGATGGGAGGGGGAGGGAAAATGGGAGAAAAACATGGGAAGGGGTATCAATGTTTAAGAAGTAATGTACCCTCTACCTGACGAATATAACTGTAAGTTTTCTATATGCCACCCTGAAATAAAATTTAAAAAAAGAAAGAAAGAAAAGAAAAATGAATACAGGAAAGAAAAGAAATTAAAAAAAAATAAATCAGACCCTCTAACTGTCTTTTGGTCAGCTAGAGAGAAGGAAGAGCTAGACCTTCTGTGTGGACAGCAGAGGCCTGAGGCTCAGGAGATGGTTCATGAGCACCCAGCAGTCCAACACATTCAGACTGAAGACCTCACCAGGACAGTGTCATTCCCTTCCATGACCGCACAACACCTCCCCTGTTTGCATCTCCATTGCTCCCTGGTTTTTTCATAACATACTCCCTTGAAGTAGTCTTCATCCTACTCCCAGATTATCTTTGCCTCTATCCCTTCAAAAACATTCCTTCTTCAAGATCTTTCTCACTACAAAGTGGATTTTATCCATTAGAAACTAACTGTACCTAAGCCTGGCTCTGAGCCCCATGATTATAAAAGAGGAACAGGGGATCCTCGGGACTCTTGTCAGGAAAAGAGAGGTAATGCCCAAGGTGGATGGCAGTATTACTGTGGTCCCTCGTGGCAAAGGAGAGCAAACTCCAGCTTATCGTTAAGATCGGAGAAGCTTCCTCAGCTGTAGTTTAAAAACTTTATAAGTATCCGTTGACTCTTTACAAAGCCTAAGAGCCTTTCCCCTGAGGTTTGTGGGAGAAATGAAATAGTAAAGAATAATTTTCTATAAGGGCAGAGGTCTCATTCTGTCACAAGGATGGTTAAGGAGCATAAATCCCTAGCACTAATCACAAAAATCTTCATGTCACTTTTCAGAACATAAAATACCTCTTCTACATTACCTAATCTGGTGTACACCATGAGCTCTGAGTGAGAGGCGTCACCGCAGAAGGCATAAGGGGAGGAAGTCAAGAGCTGTGGGTGCAGACATGATTCACAGCACTCACCAGCTGGAGACCTCAGTGAGTTATTTGTCTTGGAGTGCAATGCTATCTTCATTTGACAAATAAAGAAACTGAGGCTTGCTGGGCACAGTGGCTCATGCCTTTAATCCTAGATACTCAGGAGGCTGAGATCTGAGGATCAAGGTTCATAGCCAGCCCTAGCACTAAAAAACCTGAGACTCTTATCTCCAATTAACCTCTACAAACAAGAAGTGAGGCTTTGATTCAGGGGCCGGGGCCGGGCAGTAGCCTTGAGATGAAGAATTCAGGGATAGTGCCCAGGCTCAGGGGTAGGGCAGTAGCCTGGAGCTGAAGAGCTCAAGGACAGCACCTGGGCTTAGAGTTCAAAGCCCCATGACCCACAATAAAAAAGGAAGGAAGGAAGGAAGGAAGGAAGGAAGGAAGGAAGGAAGGAAGGAAGGAAGAAAGGAAGGAAGGAAGGAAGGAACTGAAGCTTAGATGAGCCTAGGTAAGAGATACATGTCAACCAACAAGAGGCAACATTGGATAGAGTAAAAAGAACAAAGTCTGACAGCAGCAATACTTTACTCTTCGGTGTAACATTAACATCACAATGAATAAAAATTATAACCAATGACTGCAATTGGTAGAGTTGGCAAAGCGGAAAACAACAGAGATTTAGAAAATAGAAAATCTATCACTGGGAAAAACTCACATTTATGGGAGAAATGATTCACTGGATGAACAACAAGCCAAATGGAATCTATAAAGGAACAAGCTAAGGGAGCAGCTGTTACCCACATGAGTGACTCATCTTGGGTCCTAAATCTGAAACATTGGGGGCTTGGCAACCTTGAGTAGTCAAAGGTTACACACACACACACACACACACACACACACATACACACACACACACACACACACACACACACACACACCATTTAGACACAGCCTGTGTGGCTCTTGTAGCTAAATGAACTAGTTTAAGAAGAGCAAAAGCCTAGACTGGAGCATAAAAATCTCAGGAACAGCTTCCAGGCCTTGAGTTCAAGTCCCAAGACTGGAACAACAACAACAACAAAGGATAATCCAGACTCCTAAGAACTCCTTGTTTAAAATAATATCGTTTCATTTCATCCTAGCTCTATTGCTTAAAGAATTTAAGTAAAACCTTTGGCTGTGATGGAATAGGAAAGGGTAATTTTGATACCTAAATAACCACCGCCTACCTCAAGTGAATCACACTCTCCTCAAGCTTTCCTTTTGCAGGCTGAAGAGTTCATGATGGAAAAACCCTTGGCTCTCTGTAGGATCCCCTCCCCTACCCCCATCTTGCTCAAGCCTGGGGAAGGAGTTCTTCTCAGAAACATAACTGAAGCCCAGTACTAACAACTGTCACTGAGGCATAATCAGTGGATTATACCTGTAATCTTAGCTACTTAGAAGGTTGACAATAGGAAGATTATGATTCAAGGCCAGCCTGGGCAGAAAAGTTCAAGAGACCCTTTCTCCATCAATAGCTGGGCACCACCATGCAAATGAACCATCCCAAGTTATGTGGAGGGCTAATATTGGGAGGATTGCAGTTCTAGGACAGCCCCCAACACCCCACCACCACTAAAAACATGTAGGAGTTGGATGCAGTGGCCAGTGCCTGCAACCCTAGCATTGCTCAGGCACATCTGGATGAGAAGGGAGCGAGACAGTATGGCTGGCCTCCCACAGTACCACCAGAGAGCAAGAATGAGGCTCCCGACTCAAGCCCCAGTAGTGGCAAAAGGAAAAGTTTTTGTTTTTTTTTTTTAAGGATAGGAAGAATTAAAAGCAATTTCACCATGTGCAGAGCCAGAGCATGCATTTTACCACGTCCTCTGTCCCCCAAAGTGAATGACAACTATGACAGAAGAAGAGGAAAAGATGGGAATGAGCCAAAGCCATCAACTTTCCCCCTGGAGAAGCAAAAGTTACAGTGTTATCCCTGCACTGGGCAGAACTTATGGGAGTCCATCTCCCCACTTCCTGCCTTATAGTTGCAATCTCCTTAGCTACAATTTCTGTTTCTTCTGGGGCTTTAAAGAGAAAAATGCAATCAAGGAAAAGATAATAATGTGTAAATGTTTTTCCAACACAGTTGTCCCCTGGTATTTATGGGAGATTGGCTGCCAGGATTTCGTGGCAGCCAAGGCCCCCATATAAAATACCATAGTTTATTTTTCCATGTCACCTACACAGAATCTCCTATATACTTCAAGTATATTCACATGAACTCAACCATCCATAATAACCAAAGCAATGTAGAGGCCATAAAGTAACTGTCATGATAGATTGGTTAAGATAATGCCCAGGAAAAAAGGCTACATGTATTCAGTACAACTGAATTTTATCTTAGTTTTGATCCACCGTTGATTGAATCTGCAGGTGGAAAAATCTGAAGATATAGACAGCTGACTGTATAGTCTCTGGGATAATATAGCGGGTGTGACTCAGAATTACATTAAACACTGGCAACCTCCATGATACAGAAACAATCACCAGATTTTGGTGCTGACCCAAGAGAAGAGAACATCATTGGTCCCAGCATCTCTGTGCATAATTTATTGGTTCCAGAGAACAACTTGTGTTGTACGAGTTTAGCCTCTCCTCATTAACATTTATGGAATGTGATTTATGTACCTCAGAGAGGCTAATTCATCCTGTTTTATATGACTGAATAAGTCATAGGGAAAATTCAGGGACTCCTTTTGGCATTTTAAAAAAAAAAGACAGTTGTGTCACTTATGCGCCATCATGATAAACTAATAACACGGGGAAGTATACGTTGCTTGGGAGATAATCAGTATAGGAAGTGTGAGTTCCATAGAACACAGAGGGTTTGGGTCAATGAGAACTACACTCACCAACTGCACACCGGTGGCTCACACCTGTAATCATAGCCACTCAGGAAGCTGAGATCTGAGCCAGCCATGGCAGAAGAAACCATGAGACTCCTATTTCCAATTAACCAGAGAAAGCCAGAAATGGGGGTATAACTCAAGTGGCAGAAAGCCACAGCCTTGAACAAAAAAAAGGTGCTAAGATGGGACATTGAGTTCAAACTCCAGTACCAATACACACACACACACACACACACGCACGCACACAGTCCTCCTATGCTTACAAATAGTAACAGAAATCCAAATACAGTAGCTTATTAAAAAAAAAACTAAGACTTCATTTTTTTCTCATACAAATGAAGTCAAAAAATAGAAAGCCCAGAGAGGGTGATATTGTAGTCTACAAAATCATTACAGATTCATCTTCATCCCTAAATTATGAACTAATCATTCTTATTAGATAATTTCTATTCTCAAAGACAAAGGACACCTGATATGCTCTGAACGAGTGTTTTCAAACCTTGGAAATAGGATGTAAAAATGCTAAAGGTAAAGGATTAGGTCCAGTATTTCATTTCCTTCCCAGGAACCTCTTCAGCAATTCTGCCCAACAAGTTCTGCTTACATCTCATTGGCCAGAACTTAATCACACAACCAAACATCAGTGGCAAGGAGGCTTCCCAGTCACACTCTTAGCTGTGAAAATCACCCCTTGGTTAAATCAGTGTTACATTGATCCACGGGAAACAAATAAGCTGGGCCATGTGGTCTGGGTTTAGCTGGGGGCAGAGGACAGGTAAAGTCCTCACAATTGTGAGTGAAGGTTGTGTGCTGTTGTGAACTTGGGAGGGAGTAAGAATCATACAGTTAGGTGTGAGAGTAACAGTGTGAAGTAAGTAAGGGATGTAATCCATGTTCAGTGGGGTGGTGATGGGTGGTATGCCTTGTGTTAGACCAAACTTTGCAAATCACAGTCAATGCACTAAGAAAGCAAGAACATGTGCCCAGCTAGTAGGGTCTGAATGAGATGGGAGGATTGTACAGAGTCAGCGTGGGTTTGTGTCTGGCTTGTAGAGATGAACCTTCACTAAAGCTCTGAGACCCACTTCATAGCTCTGGAGAACAACAGTTTGCTGGAACTGCTCAACCAGATCAGGCCAAGGTAGAGAACCCCCTGTTCAGCACAAAGGCCAAGCCCACTTCCTGCCTCTACCTAGGAGATGGGTCGTCAGGTCACATTTACAGGTGTAATGACACTGCCTGTCAGTTCTAAGCAGGTTCCACTTTGCGGTTGGCTTTCTATGGTCAAGTTCCCTCAGGTTAGCAGGCTTCATACATCACAGTGGGCAGGTTTATACACCTCAACCCAAAGCCAGAACTGCTAACAAATTACCTTGACATGTTGCTTGTTTGTCTTACCACACCCCATAGGCTTCCTTCACCTCCCCACAAACACTTCCAATTATTGCATTGGTTTATCTGGGACTGCTTTCTCTCCATGACCTTGGCTGTCTGAGTGATGCATCCTTTGAGTTGTGCTGTGTCGCTCTTAGCGTTTTTCCTCCTGCTTATCTCTGCCTCTGCTCCTTTAGGATGTGTTTTATTGCTACCAAGATTTGGCTGGAGGCTTCCGTGGTTTCATCCAACACTAACTTCCCTCAGACAACCTTGGAACACCTAGCGTGGTCTTTGTGAAGGAAATTTCCAGGAACAGAAAACTAAACACATTGCTTTATCAAATGTATTGAGTTACACAATGGGAGGAAATCTTCAAAGGATGAGAGAATTTCAACATAAGCTAGGATCATCTAGTCCAGGCCAAGCTAATAACAGGAAGACCTGGTTGATGTGTCCTGTATTTACCAAACACTGTCCCAAATCTTTCCTAAGCTCAGAATGCCTAGCCCTACCAAACTTGGCAGCTCCAAAAGGGAGCTGCAATGCATTACAAAATGTAGCACTGTGGAAATCAATGACTTTAGAAGCCATACCTGAAACTGTTTGATTGAGATTGGAAATGTGGTTGACAATATGTCCTTAAAATTATCATGAGGTGACATTGACTCATTGACTTTATTGTCACCGTCAGTTATAACACAAGGAGTAAACTTGATGGGAATTCTTAAGAGCAATAGTCTGAAAGAATGGCCACTGGAGGCCCTACTGTATCTCACTTTGCAGAGGCAGACATGAATTCTTGGAAAATTACAAGAAACTAATCTTGAGCTCATTTGCCCACAAGTTACTCAGAGTTGTATGCCTTTAACATACCTGCGAGACCAACTGCCAGTTTTGCCAGGATCAGATACTCCATTTGCCTTTCTCAACTGAGGATCTTGATTTGGGTTAGTTCTCTTAGATGTGGAAATTATTCTTCCTTTAATAGTATCCTATTGAGATAAATTAGGAGTTCACACTGACAAAATTACTACCAAAAAATCTAGGCTCTGTGGGGGAAATGACTTTTGTTCACTTTTCGAAATGAGGAAAAAGCATTGGAAATTATCATCCATGAATGTCATATCAAATGCCCCGAATCACAGGAATAAGTTTGGTCTTCTTTGGAGAAGTAGACTGACCCCAATTTCAGAACACCATAGGAACTCAATATAAATTTGGAACACTGTGTTACAATTTGTAAAGGCACATTCAACTCAACAACTAGAGACGATAATTATTATTGTCCCTCAATTACAAACTATTTCTTCTGTTGAAACTTTCTTCAAATATATGAAGTCAACTCCTTGATTAAAAAGCCTATGAGAATTGCACTACATGCTAGGTGAGGACGTAAGGAGCCCTTCAATCATCCTCTTGTATAGCTGGCGGCTCAATGAGATTGAGTCACCTTTTTGGATGAAGAGTGATGCTGATAAAACATTCCAGAGCTTTGATGGGAAGCTAGGTAGAAAAATACAAGTCAAAGAATTCTAGGTAGGCACTGGAAACAAGAACAAAAATCAATAAAAGTCAGAAAGCAAATGAATAGTCAGAAATCATATGTATATTATGATTCCAGATGAAGTATGTCCAAAACCAAGCCAGTACCTAAGAACCAGGAAACCCACAGGCACCAGAGGGCAATGAAAGTGCAAGGGTCAGAACCAAGTAAAAGATCAAGTAAGCCAATTAGAAGATAGAATCAGAATAGCCTTGAAACCAAAACACCCACTTCTCCCAGGAAGAAAAGTCTAACCCTACACCTATGTGATGTGACCATTTCAGGTTGTGCAGGTCGAAGCAAAGGTTCTATGTTATGAGAGAGAGAGAGAGAGAGAGAGAGAGAGAGAGAGAGAGAGAGAGAGAGAGAGAGAGAGAGAGAGAGAGAGAGAGAGAGAGAGAGACAGAGACAGAGACAGAGAGACAGAGAGAGAGAGACAGAGAGAGAGAGACAGAGAGAGAAATTTGTTGGAATCATATTGGAGGACACACCATGATCCAGTGCTCAAAAGCCAGAATTTGAAACCAATAATTAGCCACCAATGACATATCAAGATTTCAAGGCCCATGAGCCAGAAAGAGCCAATAAGAATCAGAGAGGGAGGGGGAGGGAATCAAACATGAAAGTTGACAAATTTTGCTGTAACACTTCCCTGCTTCTCAATCAGTACCATTGTCTGCCTCTGGTACCATTTCTTGTCAAGTGCTCAAGTCCCAGGATCCCACACCAGATGACAGAACCCAGAATTCCCCAGTCTCTCTTCTTGAAGAAAGCACATCACCGATGTTAAGAGGAAAGTAAGTGTATCAAACCACATCTCATTGAGGTAGAAATATTAAATATGCTTAGCTCTCCTAGTGTCTGAATTTGAGAAGAACTAATACATGCAGAAGTGTCTCTAACACTGCCTTTAGCACACTAGAGGAATAGGGGTTGAAAATATTGTTTAAAAAAACCTATAGATATGGGCCGGAAGTTTGGCCTGGTGGTAAAGTGCTTGCCTAGCATGCACAAAGACCTGATTCCTCGGTACCACATACATAGAAAAAAGCTGAAAGTGGTGCTATGGCTCAAGAAATAGAGCTCTAGCCTTGAGAAAGTCCAAAGACAGTGTTCAGGCCCTGAGTTCAAGCCCCAGAACTGACTAAAAACCTTATGGATATGATTTGAATTACAGTTGTAAAAAATTGTTGGTTTTCCTTCATAATACAAAAAAACTCTTTGTATTAATCAGGACTTCTAAAGATCCTATTTAAAAGTGATCACTGATTCATCTCCCCTATCTCCTTTTCATAATCAGATAGTTTTAGGAATAACACAGACTATTTGAATTTTAATGATTTCCAAAAACTGATACTTGACTATATAAAAAAAAGTCAGACATTTCTGTTTTCTAGGACAAGACATAAATTCCTGCAGAGGCCACATTGCACAGTGAGAAAATCATCAACTCCATACTGCCCTGGCCAGTCCCTTTTCCTTCCTATTCCCAATTCTTTTACAAGATAATAGTACAGATTTTTCAGTGCTTTTGCAAAGATTAAAAGGCATGTATTTGCTGTATCTAGTGTGGCGCAGTAAAAAATGCTCAATAAATAGTAGCAATGTTACCATTATTTCACTTATTTAAGGAATGCCTCGTCATCATTTATTGTGAGCATACTTTTACCTAGAGAGACAGAGACAGAGAGATCATGTAGCAGAAGAGCATCTAGGTGTAGTAGAAGAAAATTCCATTATGAGAGCAGAAAACTAGGCAACAATCCCAGCCTCATCACCAGGCAACTATGTGAGCCTCTTGAAGACACTTAACATCTCTGGACCTTTGCTTTCTCCTCTGAAAAAACAAAGGTATTGAACACATAATAACTTTAATCACTTCCAACAAGATCCAACCCATGTGATCTGAGATTTTCCTATTGCAAAGCAGCAATTGCAGAATTTCAGGAGATCTGCCTATCATTTCCAGTGACACTACTGGCTACCTGATTTCTTTTCTGGACAGAAAGAAAGGTGAGAAAGTGCTGTCTCTGTCTGGAGACAGCCCATCTCTAGGTGACCAAATGTTTGCCCAATGATCTTATGCACTCACCTTCTACTTCCAGCCTTTCAAGCCTGATCTCTTCTTTGGATCTTATTCAAGGGCAAAAATGAACCTATGACTCACAAGACCCAGGCATAAACTTTATCACTGATACACACGTGCCTTGATATCTGGGATAATTTGCTTAACTTAAATGTGCTTCAGTTTTCTCCTCTGTAAAAGAAGAGTAATAATCTCCTCATTGAGTTTTTATGAGGATTAAAATGAAATTTATATGAAATGGATTTTTAGGACATACAGCCATGTGCAATATTAAGATAACAACCATGATTATTAATATGCCCTCTATGGGTTTTGTGTGCTCAGAAGAATCAAGTAAAATGGTAAAAAAAAATTTTACTATAATCAAATATTGATTCTGGTTTCCTTAACTAAAAACAAGAGGTTTGTTTAAACTTTCACTTCAAGGCAAATGACAGGAACTGGTTTTAATGGTCTGGAAAAATTTTCACCCCATTAACAATATCCTACCCATGTGATCTGAGGATTTCTTATTTCAAGGAGCAATCAGAATTTTAGGAGAACTTCCCATAACTAACTGTAATAAATGCATCAATTGCTGAAAAGAACTGTAGATCTGTCTCTGTAGAGCCCCACTCTTAAACTTCCCAGGGCTTACTGTTCCACAGAATACCAGCCTCCTGTCGTCACAAAGAAATGAAAATCAAGCAGGAAGAGGACTGTGGGGTGGGGTGTGGGGGGGGACTCAGAGTTACAGTGCTTGCCTGGAAATGCAAGGCCCCTGTGTTCCATCCCCAGCAACTGAAAATGCAAAACAAAAGAATGAGAAAGAAATGTCAAGCTGTCTATCAGAGAGTTGCACATGCCACTGGGTTCTGGAGCAGGTCCTATATGTCCTATTTGCTGTGCCACACAATGTTGTGGAATCTCTTCCAGAACCTTCTTCCCTGTACCAAAGTCTTAAAATTGTTTGTTACAATCAGCTACATGGAATCTTTCATTCATATTCTCTTTTATCTCCTCCTCTTCCTCCTCCTCCTCCTGCTCTTCCTCCACTTCTTCCTCCTTTTTCCTTGTCTGCCTCTTTCTCTGTTTGTCTCTCTCTGTCTCTCTCTCTCTCTCATACACACACACACACACACACACACACACACACTCACACACACACCTACTATTCACATGCCTCTGGACATATACATACACAGGAAGCAAGATCTTATCTCAAACATTTATATATATATATACATATATATACACATATATATGTATGTGTGTTTTCCCAGTAAAAAATATATATACCTTTGAAAAGAAAGGAGAAAAAAAGGAGTTTAACAAGAGTGATAAAATAGAGAAGGTGAATTTGATCAGGGTAATATATATATATATATATATATATATATATACATGTAAATGTCACAAAGAGACCCCTTTGAATAATTAATTTATGCATCCTTTAGGTGGCACATGCCTTTAATCCCAACACTCTGGAGGCTGAAGCAAGAAGGTTGAGAGTTCAAGGCAAGCCTGTACTACATCAAAAAAAAAAATTAATGCTTTGTTTGAAAGCTACGGAATAGAAGTCTGACTGGATCTATGAATAGAATTTAGGATATCTAGGCTATCTAGTTGTACTGTCAAATATAATACCTACATGTATAATTATCTATCTAAATTAGAGTTAGTTACAACTAATTAATTAGATTTTAAATTAACTTAAACTTTAAAAGTAAAAATATTAAATACTATTCTTCTGGGGGGTTTGGGGGGAGGGGGGTTTGCCAGTCCTAGGCTTAAACTCAGGACATGAGCACTGTCCTTGGACTTTCTCAAGGCTAGAGCTCTACCACTTGAGCCTCAGCACAACGTCTGTCTGTGGTACCGAGGAATAGAACCCTGGTCTTCGTGCATGCTAGGCAAGCACTCTACCACTAGGCAAAATGCCCAGCCCTTATTATTCTGTTTAACAGGCACACTTCACATGTGCAATAGACACACACAGCCATGTGTGTTTGGTAGCACAAGTACAGAACCTGTCCATCAGCACAGAAAGTTCTACTGGATCCAGAACAATGAAAGAACAGTATAGCTTTCAGCTGCTGATCAGAATTGCTTTCCCCTCTACTTGTGATTTCGGTAGGCATTGGACAACAGTTGTCTAAATTTTAACACTGGAAAGGAGTACATGAAATCCATGTTCCAAATGAAAGACAGCCCATATACATTAAAGATTAACACAGTGGGTTTGTCTACTTCAAATAAATAAGGGCCCCCATCCAAGACTCAAAAAGCTGGCCGGCCCACCTCCACATGGGCATTTTCAGCCTTCAGACATCTTCCCAAAAACTGGTTCCTCAACGCAATTGTGGGAAAGAAAGGTAAAGCCAAAACTACAGAATATATTTCCCCATTCTTTCATTCATTTTCTGAGCAGCCATGGATACTATACATTTTGTAATCTCCTGCCCCAAGAAAAAAAGACTTTGAAATACAGTCCAGTAGTCCCTCAAGCCACAAAAATAAACAAACAATATCAAAACTGCACCCTAAAAAAGCACATCTACTTTTAAGTGAGCCTATCTACTTTTAAGTCACATCCTTTTCTAGTAAAACTAAGAAAGAGAGAAAAAATAAAGGTTGCAAAATGTTCCTCTAACTAGCTGAGTTAGCTGACTACATATACTCATTAGATAGAACCCAATTAAACTGCAAATGCTAGCTGTCAGAAATGATGATTTGAGATTTAGAAAATTTGAATTTAAGCCATTCTATCTCCCAGTAAGAAAAAAGGGGGGGTCATTTCTGGTTAGTGACAATAAAATTATATCACCAGCGTAGAGAATATTTTTATACTTCTTATAATAAAGGTGGATACAGCTAGATCATGCTCAAATTGTTTCAAATCATTAAGATACAAATTAAAAAAAGAAGAATTGGAAGAAGCAGAGGCAGAACACAGTTCAGTTTTTTAAAGAATAGAATTATTATCTGATCCATTAGTAGACCATTCCCAGGAAGGCTTGTTAAGGTCGAAGCGCAGACAGTACACAAGTATTAGTTATCTAATCTTGCATCCCTGCTACACTGAATATTATGTCTACCTCCCCCATCCTCTCCAGCATTCTGCATCCAGCTCTGTGCCTCAGGGAAGGCCAATTGTGGATGATGCAACAGGGTCCCTTGCTCTCTCCTTTTTATAGAAGTCAGCCAATGAGTGGGACCAACAGGAGATTAAAGGATGGGAAAATAGATTTGTGCAGCCCTCCAGCTCCCTGCTGGGCCAGCCAGGACTAGACTACATTCCTTAACCAAAGGCAGGAGCTCATGACTGGCCCGGTTCAGAATTCATATCACTCTATTCTTTAAATTCCAGTAATCTTCCACTCCTTTGATCATTCGAGCCCATGAGTTATTAGCCCTTTCCAGGTTTTCCTCAACTCTGTCTATACCTTTGTATATAGTTCATTCTATTAAGTTATGCAGTTTGTGTGAACTACCTGTTTTCTGACAAGTCTTGATGATGAACCAGTTCATTATTAGTTCTTTATGCACAAAGAGCAGAAAAAGACCAATTAAATTTGTAAGCAATAATTAGGGTTCATGAAAGATTTTTTTTCCCAGCACATCCTAGAGAGGAACATAGTTAATAATGCAATATTTTACCTAAATCCAACCTGCTCCTCATTACCAGAGAAAATTAGTGCAATTGTGTATGAAAAGTCCACCAGCAGGATGACTCTATGGTTTGTTACAGCAAGACTGTTCCTTATATAAACAGGAGGCAAGACAGGCACTGGTAGTTCAAGCTCATAATCCTAACTAATTGGGAGATTTGACATAAGGAGGATCACATTTCAAGGCCAGCCTAAGCATACACACTAGACTCCTTCTCAGCTAATAACTGGACATGGTGGCTCATGAAGACTGATATCAGGAAGACAAGACTCGATTTCTAACACAGCCTGGGGCGGGGGGTGCTGGGAGGGGTGGGGGAAGTCCACAAGATTCCATGTCAATGATGAAAGACTACATTAAGAAGCCTAAAATAGGCAGAATGTGGTCCAGGCTCATTCCCAGGAAGAAAGAAGACTTTATCTCACAATTAATCAGTGCAAAAGAGAGGCTAGATGCATGGCTCTGTGGAAAAGCATCTGTCTAGCAAGAGCAAGGCCCTGAGTTCAAACTCCAATGCCACCAAAAAAAATGCAGAAGGCATGTGCAAAATGCCTATCATGTACCAGGCTTTGTATGGCACTTTGTACATGCTATCTCAATTAGTGCTGATATAACCCCATAAAACAGAGACTGTAATCCACATTAAGCAAGTAGGCCAATAAAGATTCTGAGCAGTTAGGTAACTTGTCCAAAACTAATGGCTAGAATTAAAATCTGCATAATGTCTTTCTGTCTCAATGCCCATCCTCATTTTAGACTGCCACGCGTTCGTCAAGGACTTACCCATTATTCAATACCTTTGCATAAGGCTCTAAGCCCCCACAACACATCATCTTCACGCTCCTGTCCATTCTTCATCTCACAGAGGTATCAAGAGTATGTCAACACATTTTAGAAACCAGATAACCCAGTGTCTAGCAGGCTCCTAGTCTCCCATCTATTAAATATAAAGGGGTACTCAATAGTGGACACTAGTACCAGTTGTCTGTCATTGCACAATAAGCCATCCCAAAGTCAGTGCCTAGAACAGCAGTTTACTGTATCTCATGCTTTTGTGGATCATTTGAATCATTCTTCCATTGATCATGTATAAGGAGGATGTGTTTAGCTTTCAGGTTTCCTGGAGTTAAAGTGAAACCTGGGGTTTCTTTCTCTGGCACTCGCATGCTCTCTCACTCTCTCTCTTCTCTTTCTCTCTCTCTCTCTTTCTCTCTCTCTCTCTCTCTCTCTCTCTCTCTCTATCTCTATCTCTATCTCTATCTCTATCTCTCTATCTCTCTCACACACAGTCTTTCATAACAAGCTTCTTCACTGTATGATGATCTCAGCAGCCTCCAAGGGGTGAGCCCTAAAATTCAAGCAATTTTCAAGCTTTGGCTTTTATGACATGCTGATGCAAGTCTTAAAGCCAAGTTCAGAAAACATTGTGAGAAAGGATTACACGTGAGCATGAACGCCATGAATGAACATTCATTAAGGGCCATGACTGTTAACAACATGCCTTCCTTCTGGCTAGCTTCGATGATGTGTATCTGTCCCATTTGCAAAATGTGCGGACTCTCCCAGAATCATTAAAGATCTTAACCCAACATGATAGCAAATGCCAAATCCAGGATCTTTTTCACTCTCTGATCTCCAGATCAGACTTCCTTTGGTGGGTCCTAGTTCTCTGCTCCATACCTTCCTCATGAACAGATGAGAAACCGGCACACTCTCCACATGCTTACGTTTAAAGGAAGGAACATAAGCCATTACTGGGTCTTAACATTTCTGAAAGTCAACACGTCTTATGTTGCCAGGCTCCCTACCCTCCCCCGCCCCACTCATCCTAGTCCCTCTACTCCCAGTACAGGAAGTGATCCTTGAACAGAGCCTGGCTTTTATCATTGGTTTTGCCAATCAAGATGGCAATCCTGCTTAATAAATAATCGCTTGTTTGCAGCTAAATAGTTTTTCTTGGCTCGCTTTCTATCTCTTCTCATTTTGAACCTCCTGTGCACCATATAATATAAACTTGTCCAATTCTCTTATAAACTTGGCGGGGTTTTTTTCTTTCTTTTTTTTAGTTGTGGGGCTTGGACTCAGCCTAGGCATTGTCCCTGAGCTCTTCAGCTCAAGACTATCCCCCCCTCAAACTTTGCAGTCTTTGTACAGACTAGGTTGTAGTTCACCTCATTAAAGAGAGGCTACATGCACAGTCATTTCTGAGACAGGCATCTACTTTGTCAGCATATTAGGTGCTACAAAAAAAATGCACTTTAAATTCTTAGAGGTCTTATCACACCACTGAAAGAATTTAGTAGACATCATTTTAAATCTTTCCGGGGGAGAGGGAGGGGTCTTAACACAATCTGTTGGCCTGACTTGGTTAGCAACCCTGAAGCATTTTTCACTTTAAAAAGAAATATTTTGCCAGTTGACTCAAAATGTGATACAGTACTATTTCCCTACCTAGCACATTCTGGCCCCTACATATTTGCTGTAAATATTGCTTGAAAATGGAGGTCTTTCTTCATCTCTGTCTTTCTATGGTATATTATATATGACTTTAAAAAAAAAACTGACTCAGTCAGCATTCTAAATGGAAATGTCCTTAAGCCAAATCCACACGTTCATTAAGTACGTGTGCTATGTCCCATGTCTCTGGAGACGACAGTGGTGCCAGTTATCCCACAACTTGCTAAATAAACAGACATGCTATTCCTTGGCCTGCACTAGCTGTTCCCCTCCCTTCATATAAGCTTTAGTGAGCGCTCAGTTCTGGAGCCAATGACATGTGGCTCAGGTATCTACAGCCACATACCACGTATAGGTATCAACTTTTATATGTTTCCATTTTTGTACTTAAAAACCACTTCCCTCCCTTCCCCCCCCCAAAAAAAATCTTTGTGATGTAACAGCAATTATTTCTCATGATTCCGGGAGCTGTCCAAGTCATTCTTCTGTTAGTCATGCTTGAGATCACTCTTGCAGCTGCATTCACCTTGAGGACACCCTGGGAGACTGGGATCGACTGGCCTTTCCTTCCACATGGTGTTTTCTTACTGTGTCACAGGATCCAAAGCACAGTCACATGGCTGGACCCAGTGCCAGTGTGGTAGAGATGGAAGGATATGAATGCTAGGAGCTGTGACCCATGAGGGTCATGGCTGTAACCGTCCATTTTAACACCACCATGTAACTGTCATGCTTTCTTTTTCATATTCTTGACCACTGGAGCATATCTGATGTATATTTATCTAATGAAATTAACTCTATGTGTATTACATTTTAGAAACTCAATGTCCAGAAAGCCTAAGTCATGTATAGTATCAGAAAAGCAAAAGATTATAAAACAACGCTAACCATGAAAAAGAAATATCCCAATGACAGAGGGGGTGAGATTGATTGGAAGATATTGTGAACTCTACCAATGGAATCCTGCCCTGTGTGACTAATTCAATCTAATAAAATACTAAAGAAATAAAATTAAATTAAAAATTCCCACCATCTTTCCACATTCATATGATTCAAATACCTTCTCTAGCCAAGGACTTTCAGGGTAACCCTCTCATCAATCTTGCACCTATCATACTTGTAGCAAGTCAAGAAATAAAATTTTTTATGAACTCGCAATTTTTTTCATCCCCCAGAACATCTGAATGATTACACAATGAAGATTCTTCCATATCTGCACAAGAAACAAAGAAATGAATAGAATTCTTGGCATCTCAAAGCTTAGTCTTTGAATTTTTTCTAAGATGAAAAATTTGACTTGATTTGTCTTTCCCATGTGAGGATATAGGTATGTTTCGTTTTTCATGAAAATAAAGAGAATCAGAAATGTGCTTTAATGGCCACAAAGGTTCCTTTCTTATCAGTCATCTTCTCCAGACGAGGTTGGTATTTTCATCAATAATAGTGAGTAATGATGAATGCATTTGATTAATGATATCTTACTTTCAAAGATCAATAAGCCATAAAGCTCTGAGCCAAAGGACACATTTCTCTTGCTACCAAGTAGGACTAATAATCCAGGCATATCTGCATTGTTTTTCCCCCACAAAGCAGAATATTTCATCAACATGTAACAAGGGGATTCACTGAGAACTCTATTTGCATGTGGTAGCTTTTTTCCTGCGTTTTTGTTTTATTTGCTTGCCTACTGCACTTAACCTTCTGCCTGTGTAACGAGTTCTAACACATGACGCTCCTACCCTGAGGCAAAGGGCAACGGGAAGAGTTCCTAAACTTACTGTGTGGGACCAGAGGGGCCATTAATGTGCTTTCTATTTGAAACACTGTACTATCTCTTAGCACTTCTAAAGAGGATGAAGCCACTCTGCTGCTGATGGTAACAACGCTGATTGCTCACTGTGCCAAGCATTGTTCAAAGCACTTCACATGAATTCATTCATTTACTCCTCACAAGTCTAGGAAATAAGTGTTAGGATTAGCTCTACTTTATAGAGAAGGGGACTGAGATATAAAGCAGTTGGAGGGTACAGGATAATATAATTTGAAATATGAACATTAGAATTTGAACCCAGTACCACATGTATTGCTTCAATGATACTAGTCTTATGTAGAACTCAAAGTTCCTCCCTGCATCTGTAAGTCCATGATATTCATACATCGGATGATAATGGCCTACTTAACCCTTCGATGATTTACACAAATTGTTCATAGAAGGGCAATTAACTGAAGCTTCTGGACAGTTGCCTAAGGCCAAGAGCATCTCAGCCCACATTCTTCTTCTCCTGGTTGTCTGAGAATCCATACTCTTTGGGATTTAAACTCAATGTGCTGTGTTTGCTGGGAAGGTGTTCTACTGCCCGAGACATGCCTCCAGCCCAACTGAGAAGTTTATATCCTCCCAGGTCGTTCCTAAGGGCCTGGGAATGCCAGAATCTGTGAAAGCACAGAAGGTAGACGGCACACACTGGGAGCTTTCATCCCAACATCCCTGACTTGGAAAACCATGATTAATTTGGGGAAATAGCTACCTAGAATAAGGGAAGGGGAAAGAATCTTCTAGAAAATATTTGGACTAAACCACCTTTAGAGTTTCTTCGGGCCCCACCCCCGGCCTCTTCATTTCTCTCTAAGGCAACCATTTATTAGTTTGATTTCAACACACGCACTTGTACCTGTAATTAGTATATAATGTCTGTTTACTTTTTTAAATGAAAATGAATTTAAATTAATCTTGTTTTGTGAATTTCAAGGCACCCCCTGAGATAAATGAAGACACTCCAGGGTGTCATCAAACCAGTGCTGGGAATCCTTGCTCTGGAAAAGTGGAGAAGGAAGCTCATTAAACTTTCAAGGAACCAGAGGGAGAAAATGTATACAGATATACAGACAGAGAGAGCACACTAAAGAGAGAGTTTTATATCTATATTATTTACAGAGAGAGAGAAAGACACAGTAAGGGGGGAGATACACATGAAAGATAGTGTATAAAACTGTAATTATCTTTAAATGAATTCCCTCTTGTAAACCTAACCACCAGTGTCATTCATTTCTAAGATCTCTCTACCACAAAGAAGATAGTGAGAACATTCTCAGAAATCCCTTTCCCCATGTACTTTGAGTGACAATGCAAGGTACTCATGTGAGACTTCAGAGAGGAAAGAGAGGAGCTCATTCTTTGCCAGAGGCAGCCAAAGAAATCCTTGTGAGTTTCTTGAGATGCTCCACATCGATACTACAAGACTGAGCTAATTGGCAGGAATTTTCTGGAAGTTCTTGAGATTTATAGTGAAATTGCTTCCGGGCAAGATCTCTGAGAACACCTCACTTAGGAGTTACAGGTTATGATTAGCTGGGACCTTTTACTAAGCAACCCATCCAACCTCAAATTCCTTGCCCTGCAGAGCACCTTCTCTTTTCCTAATCAAGCTTCATATCACTAAGAGGCAGGTAATCATTATTTGTGTGTTTATGTGTGTATGTGTATGTATTTTCATGCCTTTCTAATAAACATATTTGTGTAATGTAGCCTCAGAAGCTTTCAAGGAGTCAAATGTACAACAAACATAGTAGAGATACCACAGAAGTTTTAGAAGAGGGACACGGAAGAAGAATCATAAGGGAAACGGGAAGGCCACCTAGAGAAAGCATTTTGTGCCTAGACTGAACCCTGAAGCAGATGCAGTGCTGCTGCAAGCTGAAGCTAAGAGTAGAGCAAGGGAAGGGCTGCACACAGGCAAAGGCCTGGGTCTTCCACCTGTCTGAGAATGCGCACATGGATCAGTGTAATGGGATACATGCTAGTACCCAGGAACCAGGTGAGACAAAGCTGGAAGAAAAGCAGGAGCCTCATCCCCGAGGGCTCTGACCAGCAGTCTACAAGCACAGGATGAGTTTCCTGGAAAGCAACAAAAAGTTTCACAGGAACTAGAAAGGTGGGGTCTGCACAGAAGAGAAATACAGAGAGGGCAACCTAGAGCATGCCAGTCCAGAGGCCCGAAGGTGATAGGCCAATGAAGTTCTGGAAGGATGCCATTTGCGAGGGAAAAGGAAGAAGGTGATGATGGGGTACATTGTCCATAACTGCCTCCCTACCCTTCAAACTGCAAAGAGAACAGGGGAACTTAACCGAATGATGACAGCCAGTGTGGAGCCTGGAATGTGACTGAAAGGTGAAAAGGGCCAGGAGAAATGTTTCAAGAATTCCTTCAGAAAGGAAATCTAGAAACCAAGCCCTTCCTTAGGACAAAAACAGGAAAGGCATATGTACATATGCTTATATTTTTCTTGGACATCATCCTAACCTGGGGATGAGACCAACAGATTGTTCTCACCCAAGTCTATTAGTGCTTCTCATTGGCCTCAGGATTCCTCCCAAGCCAGCTAGGCCCCTTTGAGACTCTCCCTCTGCTGAGTAGCAAGCCTTCCCATAGCCCCTGCTCAGTCAAGACCCTTAGTTCCAGAGGTCTGTAGCTCTCTACATTACCACCTCTGTCATCAGGCCATGGGTGATACCAGTGACTGGCAAGGAAAAGGGAAGGCCCAGTCTCAGGAGAAAGCAGTCCTAGAACAGGGCTTCGCAGACACAGATGTGAAAATAAACCTCCTGTGGCTCCCATGTGGCTTGGGGCCTGAGATGATGCCTTTCTCACAAGTTCCCATGCGATGCCCACTGTGAAGCATACCTTGAGAAGCAATGGTGGACAGGCAACTGGAGAACAGCCATAGGTATGGGAGGGTGCCTGAAGGAAATCAGGTGCCTGTGGTTGCTGGACTCCACCAATGCACTGCATTTGTTGTTTACCTTGGAATGGTGAGTAGAGTTGGTCTACAGGTTTTGGAGATTGGAAGACTTAAAGCAAAGAGTCAAAATAAAATTATATGGTAATTCAGAATCTAGTATTGTAGCCAGCATATTAAAAATGAGGAAATAAAGTAAGTTAATAGAGTATCTAGAAGTCTTCTATTGCTGTATAGGAAATTGCACAAACTTAGTGGCTAAAGAAATAGCCATTTATTATGTCACAGTTGTGTAGATTAGAAGTCCAATTACAGGTTATCCTGTGCTCAAGGTCTCAGGCTGAAATCAAAGTGCCAGCCAGGGTTTGACTCATCTAAACTCAGGGCAGCTTGAATAATAAAATCGGGAGAATTTACCATGATGGTTTCATGGCAAAAGTGGCTCTTACCTAGCTGAGTAGTCCCTTTTGATTCAATTCTCATTTGCTTTCATCAAATAGCTTTTCGGAGTTGAAGCCTGATGCCCTACCCCCAACCCCTGCCACATCTCCAATTCACATTATATCACCTGGTGTAAGGCAGTACCTCCAACATCCCAAACTAAAAGTTCCAACATGCTCTTGGGAGGATCTGAAGAGAAAATATAACCATAATTTTGCCATAAAGGCAAAATGGGAAGAAGAAAGAGAAGGAGGGGGGGGTGGTCGAGGAAGAAGAGGCGCAGGAGGAAGAGGAGAGGGAGGAGGAGGAGGAAGAGAGGGGGGAGGAGGAGGACAAGAAATCCATTAGCATTTTGTGAGGTTGGGATTATAGATTGTTCTATCCTAGTACACAAATCACACCCTTTTCAACAAGGACAGAAAAATAAAAAGAAACTAGAAAAAGCTATCAGTGCCATCTGGTGGAAAGAGCTATATTAAAATGTCCAAGGTGAGGTGGCCACACCCCACCCATAGATATTAGAGCCTCTACACACATGGCTGAGAGGCAGCCCAACAGATTGCAAGGTAGTGATCTGATTGGATAAACCATGTTCTAATTCTTGCTTCCTGTGCCACTGCCAGTTGGTATATATTTATATGTCCCCTTAAACCACACATATACTACATAAATCTTTATCCCCAACAACATACATCCACAGAACCCATATCCAAATGACTCTGGTTAGTTCCCCTTCCAGTCATAATTTTCCCAAAGGTAGAAATTTGAAACTTGCATTGACCTACCACAGCACCTCACACAGACACGGACATGTACTTAGAGCACAATTGCTTATGTTGCCCTTGTGTTGATTTCATTCCAGCTCTTGAGCTTATTGGAAATTAATCCTTCTTCACACTGAATATTGCTTGCGTAAGAATGCGTTAAACAATGAATAGTGATTATCTCACAGTTTCCATGAGTAGAAAATTCATGAAGAGGACTACCTGAGTGGTTCTAGTTCAGAGAATCCATATTGTGCAAGTCAGCTCAAGTCCTGACACGGCAGGAAGATCCACTCCAAGACAGCTAACTGGCTTAGGTGACTGTTGATAAGCTGCTTCAATTCCTCCCTGCATGGTTCTCTCCAGGTTCATCCCCCCTGACAACTGGCTTCCCAAGAGAGAACAAGTCCACATCCAAGGCTGGCATTCAACCTAGGAAGTCACTCACTATCATTTCATGTCCTACTGGTCACCAATTGGGCCCATCGTGGTAGAAAATGACAACACAGGTATGAGATACTCATGGGGCTACCACACCAGCCCTTCTTGTTGGATCCAGTTTCCAGATCACAAAATGAGGAATGTATTTAGATACAAAAATCAACACACGTAGGACACTACAGACTGCAGTCCAAGTCCACAGGAGCCCACATTCAAACAACCTTCAGTGGAACACAGGGACTGATCTGGAGGATGGTATCCTCTAGTTTCATGTCTACCTGTTACTGACATCAAGTCTACCAGGGACATGAGGGTTCTCAACATGGAATACGAGCTCAGTCGGAACTGAAAACAGGAAGCAAGGATGTCCTATGACTGGTTTGACGAGTTTTTTAAAAGATGCAGCCCAAAATGGAAAAGGAAGATCCTGTTCATCTGAAGACTTCAGATTCCAACCTAAGCTTATCTCCCTCTCATTACCACTCCTACCCCACAGTCAGCTTGTCTTCATGCTTGTTATTTTTACTGCACAAATTAGCTTTTTAATGTATATTATCTGATTGCCAGATAATGACAAGTGCTTTGATGAACCATTTAGGACTTTATTATATGTTTGGGGAATCATTATATCTACGTCTAAATCCCCCCTAGTACATTGTAAATTCCTTGAAGTCAGGGAAATTGCTTAAGATTATTATTCATCCCATCATCAGCATAAACAGATTGTCTCAAGGAATCTGTCCCCGAACACACTCACATACACAGATAACCACATTCTGGCATACTCATGCACAACACAAGAGCAATGCCAGATAAAGACGATTTTTTACAAAAATAATAATTGGCCAGGTGCTCGTGACTCACCCCTATAATCCCGGCTGGTCAGGAGGCTGAGATCAGAGGATTAAGGTTTGAAGCCATCCTGAGCAGAAAAGTCTGTGAGAATCTTATTTCCAATCAATCAACCAAAAGCTGGATTGAGAGTGTGGTATAAATGGTGGAGTGCCAGCCTGGAACAAAAAAGCTAAGCAAGAGAACAAGGCCCTGAGTTCAAGCTCCAGTACCGGCACTAAAGAAAAGAAAAACAACAACAAAAATTAATTAGACGTAGTAAAGAGTATACTGACAGTCACTATCTCTTTAAAAGTAGAAAGGCACATTAAAAAAGAAAAAGAAAAAGAAACTAAAAGAGATGAACAAGTGAACACACCCTCAAACTCACTCAATAAAAAGAATCACAAGGGGTGCTGGGAGTTTGGCCTAGTAGTAGAGTGCTTGCCTAGCATGCATGAAGACCCAGGTTCGATTTCTCAGTACCACAAATATAGAAAACAGCCAGAAGTAGTGATGTGGCTCAAGTGGTAGAGCTCTGGCCTTGAGAAAGTCCAAGGACAGTGACCTTCTATCTGGCGAACATAATGTAATCCTTCTATTAATTATAATTAAAAAATTAAATGAAAAAAAAAAGAATCACAAGGAGCCAGGACTATGGTCTAGGGGTAGAGTGCTTGCCTAGCATGCATGAAGCCCCTGAGTTTGATTCCCCAGTACTATATACACAGAAAAAGGCACAAGTGGTGTTGTGGCTCAAGTGGTAGAGCGCTAGCTTTAAGAAATCTCAAGGACAGTGTCCAAGGTTCAAATCCCAGGACTGGCAAAAAAAAAATCACAAATGTATAGTCCTAGAGATTCATATTCACTCCCAAATGCATTCTCCCACTCTTTTTCTAGTTCTTTGCACAGTTAATGTTTTTGTGCCCACGTTCAGGCTCCTCCTTTGTATAGAATGGGAAGATGGAAGGATGCAATGTTGGCTTCAGTGCAGTGAGGTAAGAGCCCTGTTCAATGCAATAACTGCCATCCCAACAAGGCTGTACTGACACAGAATGAGATGGAGGGTGAAGCACACTACCAAGGGGAGAGGGGAAGGATGTGAGGACTGTACACGAAGCTGGGGAGAGGACTAACATGGTGCACTGCAGGAGTCCTCAACAGGAGGCAGAAGGATTCTGCTTATCATTTGACTCCCTGAACCAAGGCAGAAAATGAAATGGGACATCTGACAATCAGACACGGCTCTGGCAGAGTCTCCCTCTTTTCCCTGGGTCTGTTGGAAAGGATATCTTAAACTTATTATTCATCCAACCAGCAGTGTCAACAGATTGCTCTCCAGGAATAGTGTCCTCCCTGGGCAGAACAGCAGAGAAAGTGAAGGAAGGCTTTAAAAAGGAGCCAACTGGCCTTTCCATAGAGAGCTCTGGTGGGTTGATGAATGTGCTCCTGTCCTGCGAAGACCTATGAGGGAAATTTACTGTCTGAAGACACAGAGAAGAGAATCTGTTTCCCTCCCTAAAGTGTCTTGCCTTCGGAGGAGAGAGACTGGGAGCTGGCTATCAAGCAGACAAGGAAGAGGCACAGGAGGGCAGTTAAAGAGTGGGAACTTTGTCCCTGAAGAGCCCAGAGAGGAAAGAACAAAGGATTAGCAAGAAATGACTAATCTGTAAGAACTGGTCCTGGAGTCTTGCCTCAGACGCAATGCAACCAGAAATCCTGGGGAGAGGTGGGGTGGGGTGATGAGTGCTGGGAAAGCCACAACTGGGAAGATGGAAAAGGGAACTGTTCCCGGAAACAGGAAGGACTTAATCAGGACTCAATTGCACACAAGGGGAGAGAAGACTTTAGGCAGTTCCTGAAATCCCTAGGGAGTAGCTGTCCAGGTAAATGGTTTTACACTGAGTCAGAGATGACTTGGAGCTTTGGGCCAGAGGACTAAATGGTGGAATGGGTGTGTCAGGCGTAGGCCAGGCAGAGGGAGAGAAGTTCATCTTCTTCATGCTCTGTACCCTGGGCTTGATCAGTGAGTCTCTGAGCACGCTAACCAACTCCTCTGAGGATCAGGTTACTCTGTATGAAAAGGATATAAAGATGTCTTTCATGTGTGGCTCTTCTGGAAAACACCTGGCACTGGGTCAGGTACTCGAGCAGATTCAAGTAGGGGTTAACTATTTTTGCAGTGAGAAAGTCTGCTTCTCTACAAATACATCATTCATATGATGATATGGACCATTCTGATCCCAGCTGAGGCCCCAGTTTGTGAGAACAACAATGATAAACTCTCTGGCCAGCCCAGAACAAGAGGACTCAGAAGGTTTGGAAATCTTAAAATATACAGAAATATGAAATAGGAATTAGAATGGAGAAAACCCCCGGTGTTTACATGTGACTAATGGTTTTGTGAAGAGGATATAATTCTCTATTTAGCTTTAGAATAGTATTATGTTGATAAGATTCCAGAACTACTCCACATCTTCCTTAACCTCCCCAGTTCCTGTTTCTTCATCTTCAAAATGAGGGTTACTTGATTAGCTACATCATCACTAAGTTCTTACACGCAATGTGCTCAGAAGAGCAGCTGCACACAGCAAATGTGAAGCCAATACTAGGTTTTGAACTCAGGGCCTTCGGCGCTCCTGGTTTGCTTATTTACTGCATCCCACCGCTTGAGCTGCACTGACTTTTTGGAGATGGAGTCTCCTGGAGGATTTTTTTTATTATTATTATTTTTGAGACCCGGATCTTCCCATCTCAGCCACCTGAGTAGCTTGGATTACAGGCAAGACCCACAGGATAGAGCTAATAAATGGGATTATGTTAATGGATATCCTTACTACATTATTCTGAGTAAGATTCCTGGGCACCACGTGGCAATCCAGTTTGTTTGTTGTTGTTGTTGTTGTTTTTAAACAATCCCAGCAATGGCCAAATGAAATTAACCACCTTGGTTCGAGTTCATTCCCTCTCAGTGGGAAAGTTCAAGAAGTAACCCGCAATGACTGGTCAGTCCTTGTTGGAGAGGGGACCGGAATAGATCTGTCACCTCCCTCCCACACTCACAGTGAGGAAGGCAAGGTCAGGCCAGCACCCCCCCCCACCCCACCCCGCCGTGTGGACAGCGATGCAGTAACAGCAGTGTACCACCGGGGGGCAGCAGAGCCCGGCCTGGTGATGTCATCCACAGAAGCCATCACTTCGTGCTGCCGGCCTTCCAACCAATCAGCGAATGTCGTGCTCCGGCCGGGCGGGGCGACGCGGAGCCCGGCCAGGAGCCCCGGCCCCGCCCCCGGCGGTTCCGCCCGCCCCTGCCCCCAGGCGGCCCACGGGAGCGGTTACCCCGGAAGGACGGCGGAGGGCGGCGATGGGCGCCCAGCCCCCCAACTTCTCGTGGGTGCTCCCGGGCCGGCTGGCGGGGCTGGCGCTGCCGCGGCTGCCCGCCCACTACCAGTTCCTGCTGGCGCACGGCGTGCGGCACCTGGTGTCGCTGACGGAGCACGGGCCCCCGCACGGCGACGCGTACCCCGAGCTCACCCGGCACCGCCTGCGCATCCCCGACTTCTGCCCGCCCGACCCCCGCCAGATCGACCGCTTCGTGCAGATCGTGGACCAGGCCAACGCGCGGGGCGAGGTCAGCGGCCCGCGGCGCGAGCGCCCGGCGTGCGGGGCCTGGAACGCGCTGGGCGGGGACCGGGGCGGGGCGGAGCGGGGCTGGAGGCGGAGCTGGAGTGGGGGGAGGGGAGCCGCGGATTCCTCCCCCTCCTCCCCTCCCCCCTCCCCCCTCCCCCCTGTTCAAGCGCGGGGGTGGGTGGGGGAGGGCGGGGGTGGGGAGGAGGGCGGGCCCCCCAATGGGAGGAGCCAGGAGGGGGTGGGGATGAGAGACCCCGACTAGCTGCGGTTGTGAATGGGAGAGAAAGCCAGGGGAGGCCGTTTACCACCGTCCAGAACAATGCTGTCCAGTGTAAGGGAGCTGCAGCTTGAAGTTTTAAATTTTCTAACAGCCACATTACATATAGTATCATATATCATAATATACATTACATACAGTATCATATGATGTACCTTACACTTGATAAGTAAAGTACGTCTTATGCATAATGCATATCTTAGTTCTTCTGTGATGCATATGATAATGTAGATTGTATACAGTGCGGATTATGTAGGTGAGTAGGAGCAGATGAAATCTGGTACCGTTGACTCAGGGAGAATTGTTTCAGCATACAATCAATACCCAATAGAGATGTTAAGGAGGTATTTCCAGTCTTGCCCTGCTGCATCTTCAAGACCTAGTGTGTATTTTACACCACACATCAATTTGTCCTTGCCCACGCTTCAGGTGCTCAGTAGTCACCCGTGGCTTGGTGGTTTCTGTGTTGGACAGCAAGGGTAAAAGAGGGGTTCCAGAGGTAGACTAGGTGCCCAGCTCTGGAGCTAGGCACCCCACTTCCGTGCAAGGGTAGCCCTTCATAGCTTAGATGGCATTTCTTACCCTCTGAGGGTCTGAGAGTGGACAGTAGAGAACTGGGTGGTGGGGGGGCGCCACCAGATTCCACTGCATCAAGCTGCTGCTGCCTCTTCACAGGCCGTGGGAGTGCACTGTGCCCTGGGCTTGGGTCGTACTGGCACCATGCTAGCCTGTTACCTGGTGAAGGACCTGGGCTTGACTGCAGGAGATGCCATCAGTGAGATTCGCCGCCTGAGACCTGGCTCCATAGAGACCCACGAGCAAGAGAAAGCAGTCTTCCAGTTCTACCAGCGAACAAAATAAGAGATCTTGAAATAAGGGGTCTCAGAATGTCCTGCTAGGACCTCAGCCGCCCCCCACCCCCAGCCCTGTATGGGAAACTGGGGCCAGGAAGGAAAGAAAATGAAATCTTAAACCTTCCAGCTTCTTTTGGCTCCCATTGGACTGAAGTAGGCAGCCCTTCCTGGCATACAGGTCCTGACTTGACAAAACTGCTGGGACCCTGTGCTGCTTCCTTAAATAAATAACCTGTAACAAACCAGCTCGCCTTGAACAGCCATTTACAGAGCCCTCCCACACATCAATTGAAGGTTCATGCTAGCTCTATGATATAAGAAGGGCAAAAAAGAAAAATAAAATCTCTGTTCTTTAGATGGGTTGGCTAAGGCTCTGAGAGGTGCCAAAGTCCTACTTCTAGAACGTGATAAGGTGGGACAGGACTGTGACATACATCTTTAGCCTCTTAAAGATGCTGGAATTCTCTGCACCTGTTCCCTGAAACTATTTGGTACGGCTTGTAGGGAAATGGCCAGTGAAAAGACTGCAAGTCCCTGGCAGCCAATTTTCTTGAATTTCCAGATGTCTGCCATTTCCTGTTCAGGAAGACCCCTAGGCTTCACCAAGGCTGGGTACCTACCACCTGCCAGCTCCCAGTGCTTGCCTGGCTTGTGTGGGTCTTCCCTCCTACCATGCTGTCCCCAGCATCAGACCAAAGAATGCTGCAGCTGAACAACTCCGGTTAATCAGAGAGGTGAATATTCATCAATTCAATAAAGGGTAATAGGACTGTGAATCTTGGCCACGTTTCTTTACCACACTTTCAACCTCTTGAAAGGTGTGGTGAATGGCATACGCTAGCCAAATGGGCTCTGTTAGCCAGACATTGGTCTGAACTGTTGTTCTTTGCGGAATAAAGTAGAATTCATTCAATATGAATTGTGTGACTGTCTGAAGGAGGCTTGGTTAGGGGTTCGAGGCACTGAGCAGAATGAGGCGTCATCTTGCTTTCAGGGGCTCACATCCTGCAGAAGAAGCTAAGCACAATCCAGTCTCTCACATAATGGATACTAAAGACTGTGTCTGCCAGTCTTGGCACAGTGACATGGATGGAGGAATGAGCCCTTTCGTTCTTGAAGACCCTTCCTTCGTTGGTGCCTCCATGACAAGGAAGTCCTCAGCCAAGCCCTCCTTACTCTACTTTCTCCCTGCTCACCCTTACACAAAAGGTGAATCAGCTCAAATCTCACCCGCTGTAAGGTACATTCCCCAGTCTGGTTGTTGAATCTGAGGAATCAGTTCCTTTACTTACATTCCCAAGCGCCCGGGGAAGGATAGTGCCCAAAGAGAAGAAACCTGGCATTCACACTGCCACAGAAGAAATTTAGAAATAGTATGAAGAGTGGCCACATACTTGAAACCCTTATTAGCCTTCCCCTGGAAGTCCCAACCCCTTGCCTCTCCCATCCCTGCGTTGTAGCTTTGCCTTGATGCAGATGCAAGCATCTTACAAAAGAATGTGTTTTTCAGGTGGAGGGAGTTGGGCAGGAAGGGTGTGAGTGGCCCCTTCCTGGACCCCCTCCCCTCTCTCCATTCTGTCAGGAGGGGAGGAATGGGAGGCCAGAATTCATGTCTACACACTGGTCCTGAGCTGTGAGGGCTGTACTTCCGTTCTCCATCCTGCCTCTCCATCTCTCTTTTGTTTCATCCTCCCCACATCCTTTGCACCACACAAGCAGAATTGTGCCCTTCTCTTCCACCCAGGCTCCTTTGAAGGTGAGAGAAAAATTCTCTTAACCCCATTAAGGCCTGGTGTGCCGCCTCCCTCCCCATAATTTAAGCAGGTCTCCTCTGCCTCAAGAGTTCCTTAGGGAAATAAACATATAATTATGTGCTTAAGGAAATCGCTTTTTAAAATAAGTAAGAGTTGACTTCAAATGAAAAACTCTGCCCTTACCCTTCTATCTTCCTTGAGAGGTTAGCCTGAAGCTCCATTTGGGCTCATTCTTGGCCTACAATTTCTTTGCCTTCTTGTCACCCTCTCTTCCGTATTTATCCACCAATGAGGGGGTCACAGATTAGCCGTGACCTGTTCCCATTCTGTCCTATCCAGAGAAGGCTGGCACAAGCCTCTTTTGTCTAAAAAGCATTAGGCCAGAATTTACCCCACCGTGCTTAGGCATGTTGGGCTGAATGCTTTGTTCTGTGGTTGAGCTGTCCTGGGTAGGACATTTAGCAGTAACTCTGGCCTTTACCCACTAGATGCTAGTAACACACCCCTTTATCACCAGCTGTGACAATCAATGATGTCTCTAGACACTGCCAAATGTCCCCTGGGGGCGGGATGAATTCCACACTTCCCACCCCCAGCTGAGGACCGCAGCATCAGATCAACAAGCAGCAGCTGCTTCCATCAGCTTTCATTCCCTTAGGGAGTCGAGGAGGGAACAGACGGCCATTTCTCCTGTGGATGCACACATCTTAGTAAGGGAGGAAAAAGCCATCAAATAGCAGTTTCTTCCATCCCGTTTCCGGCTGGCAGTCTGTCATTCTCCATTCCCTCAGCCTGTCAAAGTTGGATTTCCAAGCAGTAATAGACATCACTGACTTCCTGTATTCAAGAAGGTTCTATGTCTAATAACTTAAAGGTGACTTCAAGTCACAACTCCTTCCACCCCTGGGTAAAGGTCTCTTCGTATTTGGTACACAATCATAGGGTTCTGCACTAAAAGGAAGCTGTTCTTTGTAGAAACCCTTGCTCCAAATTATCTGAGCTCTGCCCTGATTGGTTTGTTTGGGGGTTTTCTTTTGGTGGGGGGGGTTCCACTCCCAAAAAATTGTTCTGATGCACAAATGACTGGAGTTAGGACAGAAAGAGAACCAGTGTTACAGCTTCTTTGAGAAGATTTCTCCCTATCCTTGTCCCCACCTCCACTTCGCCTCCAGGATGCCTATCTGGGTTTCGAGAGCTTTCTAGGTTCTCAGTACCATGTGTCACAGCTTGTAGCTTCCTGGTGCAAAGGAGACTCAAGTCAGGGCATGGGCCCACACTTAATGTGGGCCACCCACACGTCTCACAGAGGTCGAATGGATCAGCACCCTTATAGCCTGACCCTCAGAGCCACTCACAACACATGAGACACAGTCCACAGGGGCTCGTGGCTGGTGGTCTCCTGGCTGAGGTGTTGTGCTCTTCAAGCCCACCCACCCACCTGAGCACATAACCATGCCAGGATAATGATTTAACCATAAACCATCTCCCAAAATGAACCAGACCCAGTGTCAAAGTTAAAGACTTCTGAAACTAATTTTGCCCGGCAGGATTGTTTAGTCATGAAACAAAGCAGTCACCTGCCACTAGGGCCCTTTATACATGCCCGCGGCCACACTGGTATGTTTCTGTGATCATAATCACCATCATTTAAGGAAGCACTTAGTACCTGGCTGGTGGCTTCCACACAACACTTTGTATTACTTTATTCTTAGCAACAGCTCTGCCAGTCAGGTCTTTTCCCCTTTTGTAGCTAAGGGAACTGAGATTTAGAGAACTGAATAGCATACCTACAGCCACACTTGTACTGAGGAGCCTGGGAAACAAACCCAAGTGATCTCCTGAATCCAGAGCTCATTCTTCCGCCTTCCCAGACTGTCCTCAGTTTCCAGAATGTGGAAGAGTCTGCCTTCATCATCAGAGCCTAGCCTTAAGGGCCATCTTATCCACATGGCCAGTGGTCAGTCTCTTCATCTTCTGAAGCCACAGATCAACCCTGCAGCTGACACTGAAGCCAGTAGCACATGAATTCTGTACTGCTCTTCAAAACACAGACTTGGGCCAGGAGCATGGCCACGTGGTAGAGCGCTTGCCTAGCATTCATGAAGCCCTAGGTGTGTTCCTCAATACCACATACACAGAAAAAGCCAGAAGTGGTGCTGTGAATTAAGTGGTAGAGCTCTAGCCTTGAGAAATCCTACGGACAGTACCTGGGTCCTGTGTTCAAGCTTCAGGTATGGCAAAATAAAAAAGAAAGAAAAAGAGAGAGAGAGAGTGTGTGCAACAATGTAGACTTACTATTTAAATGATACAGTCAAAATAGTGACACTCTTATCAGGATGTTTCTGTCACATATTACCTAATCAAAGCACTCAAATGTACCCAACCAGCATAACAGTCTTAAGGCATATGTGGCTGGCACAGGGCCCTCAAAAATGTCAGTCACATACACATGTATAATATATATTATATATGTATATATATCATCATGTATATACATGCACACACATATATATGTATATATATCATGTATATACATACACACACACACACATATATATATATATATAAATGATTTGCCAAGAACCTTTTCTGGGTTTGTCGTTGTTTGAGTCCATAGTGTCCAGGCACTGTGCCAAAAGCAATATTATCCCATTTGCTCCTCCAAAAAAATTTTTTTAAACCCCTGTGTGTGCATAGTACTGCTACAATATCCAATGTACAGTTAGTAAGTGAGCTGATGCACAGTTTAAGTAATTTTCCCAGAGTCACACGATTCATATTTAAAGCTAACAAGAAAACTGTGGAGAAGAGAGACTGTGCTGTAATAAGTAAATAATAGCAGCGTCTTGTGTTCCCCCAGAATCAAGCCTCAGGACCCTGGGTGAAGCCTCTGATCATTCAGCTTCCTGGACATGGCTGCCCAGACATTCCAGCACAGGCTGACCTGTTGTCACCCCTAACAGGCTTCTGCCTCAAGCCTCCAACACCATCAAAAACACAGCCCCCTCTTAATTTAGAAATGACTCACATGAGCACGTCTTCCATTATGCTTACCATTTTCTCCAGCTATTATAGATTCAGAGCACACACTCGAGGCGGCAGCATGCCTGTCCAAGCAAGCAGATATTTGAGAAACACTTTGGTGCACAACCATGCCTGAAGTTGATGACTTATTTGCAACCTTGATAACTGGGTCTTTTGTACCAATAAATTGCTTAAATTGCTTCTACGATTCTCTCACCCTATTTTTCCCTTGACTTCTTCTGTCATCATGGATATGTGATCATGAAACAAATTAGCCACATTACCTCTGAATTTTTAATGTGTGGCATTCAATGTGGCAAACAGTTCTAGGATTGCCCCCTCCTCAGCATTTATCATAACTCCACAGCCTCTTGTTTACTACCATACCATGGTGACTCAGTTCCAGATCCAAAGTACTTCCAGTAGAAATAATGGGCACATCCATCCCGTGGGTCATACTG
The DNA here is from genome assembly GCF_031878675.1 of Megascapheus bottae. Lineage (NCBI taxonomy): Eukaryota > Metazoa > Chordata > Mammalia > Rodentia > Geomyidae > Megascapheus > Megascapheus bottae. Next base: position 35,695,643 of record NC_143518.1, on the reverse strand, counting down.
ATCACCTCTTTCTGAAGGCTTCATGTGCCTTTGGCCTCTTGAACCCCTTGACTAATTTGCATGTTTTCTATAGGTCTCCTCTCCTCCCCCACCTTGGGATTCAGCTGGGGCTGGCTGCAGTGTACAATCCCAGCATGGAATTAGAGCAACACCATTCTTGATAGTGACCTACAATGATCTAGAGTATTCAGTTCTTTCCCCCTCATCTCCCCCCTCATTTTCAACGCTCTCCTCTTCCACAGCCTTTTTTCTCTCCACTTTACCAATTTGGGGGAACTTCAAGATCACCCCCCCATTGAATAATTCACAAGAACTCACACAACTTAGAAAAGCTGTTTTCCTCCTGCTCATAGTTTATCACTGTGAGAGAATGCAGGTAATAATTGTCAGAGGGGAAAAGACAGAGGCCAGAGGCCAGAAGGAACAAGATACAAGCTGCCAGTTGTCCTTTCCCAGCAGAGTCACGTGGACAGACTGAGTTCTCCCAGCAACAATGTGTAAGTAACAATATAGACAAAAATATTGCCAACTAAAGCTACTCCCCAGAGCTTTGATGTCCAGGGATTTTATTAGGGGTTAGTTGAACAGGCAGGCAGCATGTGTATAATTGACCTTAGCCACTCTGTCACCAGCCCCAACCGGGGTCAAACTGAAACAGCATGGCCCAAAGCAGCGTAAGTATATAAAAACAGGTGCTAGCATAAATCACATTGTTAGCATGGACCATCTGGCTGGCCTAAGGTTTCAGGTATACAAAAATACTCTTGTCATGCAAAATAGTCCAGTGATCCAGTCCATTTCTCAGGCAATGGTGGAGGGACAGCCCCAAAGGCCTTTGCAGTATACAGGACTTCAACCACTCAGGCCTGCTGTGCTAACTGCACACTACCAGATGTGTTCTCTCCCTGTAGCAGTCTGGGCGGCTGCTATTCCCCTTTGTCTAGTAGGCTGCTTCACTCTGACCTAATTGAATGGGTTACTAGGTAAGTGAACGAGTATAAGCCAAACCTGCATTCAGGGTAAATGAAAAGGCAGAAGACAGATATGCAATGTACAGATGTTTAAGCACTGTTACAGAGATGAAGAGATAGGAGCGCTGAGGCTAATAAAATTCAGAAAGCTGAGCTTTTCAGAGCAATGTTGAGGGTATGGCTGGATAGCCAAAAGGATTACACAAATGATGAGTGCTATGTAAAATGCCACTGTTGAAAGGCGCGATGTTGATTAAGAGACACTGCATTCATAAACTGCTTTGTTGAATGGTGACTTCTTTGTACAACCACTTCAAGATCACAATATATTTTTTAATCACAGCTGCAAAAATCAAAAAAAAAAAATCCAATGCTAGCTGTCAAGCACAGAACCCATGAGAGGAGGTTTAGAGGGAGAACAGAATGGATAGAATAAATAAGTGTCAAGGAAGGAAGAGAAAGATGGGAGGTGATTGGCATAGATGAAGTCAGAGTCAGTGGAAGCAGAGAACACAGAGTATGGTTACAAAAACAGAAGGATAGAGAAATTCAGGGCAGAGGATAAGGACCATGTCTGTCCAATGGCATAGAATCGCCACAGGTTTCTGAGTCCAGAGGACATGTCACTAAGTTCCATTTTCCTTAAGTTATATTCTGATAGAACAGCCCCATTACTTAGCAGCGGTGTGGTGCTTTGTGATTTAATGTTGTCAAAGACAGATGAGGTCTACTGCAGCTGGTTTTTTAAGACATTTTTAGAAGATAGGAGTTAAGTAAGAACTTGCTTTTCCTTCTCACCGGAAGTTAATGGCTTTAATGTTTTGCAAAAGAAAGTAAAAAGGGTTGTTAAATCAGAGTGCTTACCCTCTGGGCTTGCAGGTTATGATTTTTTAATGCTTTCCAAATGGGAAAGGATCCCAAGTGTTATCCTTCCTTCATGCCCGAAATCTGCGTCTTTCAGGTGGCAGCCACCACGGGCTTCTGCAAGCCCACTGCCCTGCCTGCCTCACTGGGGTCTCGCTGTAAATTGGGCTTATGCCCTCTCTCAGTCAATCCGTTTCAGAGTCCTTGCAGCAATGGCCCCTGGTGCTGCCTTGAGCCCAGGGTTCTGGCATTGTTTCTTGCTGCTCCTAGGCCAAGGAACATTCAGAGGATTCGAATCTGCCTCCATTTATCAAGTGCAAAGGACTCAGACAGACCAGGTCAAATGTTGCCTGTAACCAAAGGAGACTTGCTTGGGACTCCAAGGAAAGGCATCCTGGGAACTCCAAAGGCAGCACCCCCCACAGGCTTCCTGGAGTCCGGGAGGCCACTGCAAAGCCAGAGTGCCTGGCTCTATGGCTCGCCTGGCTGTAGGGCTCTCCTGGCTGGCTCTCTTCAGCTGGAGGTCTGGGAATAACAGGCCCATGTTCCAGATGCTCCTCCTGCCCTTGGCATGAGCTGGGACAAGGAGGGCAATTGTGCTGTTCTTAGGGAATCCCCGATCTGCCCCCTGCCTGTGTGTTCACACCCCTCCCGTGAAGAAAGCGCTGGGGATTTCTGGTGAGCCTGAAGGCCCTGCAGGAGCCCGACTGCATCCCTGGACCCTCAGCTCATCCCAGTTCATTCTGTTCATTCCATAACCTAGATGTTACAGGCAGAGTTAAGGGAAGACAAATTAGAAAGCAATTAAGAAAATAAACATGAAGATATTGCTTGTAGGTACAGAGTGTTGGATATACATCGAATCTCAAAATACCAAGACTGGTAAGTCTAACAGAAAACAGCCCTCAAGTTGCCAAGTTATATAAATTGAATCAGCAGTCTTTCTCTTCCTCCTCCTCTTCCTTCTCTTTCTTCTTCTCTCCTTCTTCCTCTTCTTTTTCATCTTCTTCTTCCTCATATTCCTTTTTCCTCCCCCTCCTCTTCCTCCTCCCCCTCCTCTTCCCCCTCCTCCTCCTCCTACTCTTTCTTCTTCCTTTTTCACCAGGACTTAGGCCTTGTGTTCCTGCTCATAATGCTACACCTCCAGTCTAGTATTTTGCTAATTCATTGGCTAGCTTGGAGCCTTGATTCTCCAAGCCTCCGCCTCTGAATAGCTAGGATTGCAGGCATGAGCCACCAGTGCCCATCTGATTCAATAGTCTTCACCCCAAATTGAGGCACTTTCGGTATATACCAGCATATGTACATATAGACAAATTCTGTTCGAGATGGGGAAGACTTTCTCTGGCATTTCTTTCAAATTATAGTAAAGAGTTGGTAACAAGACCATTAGGCCCACATCTTCCATCAAGCCAGTGGCTGGAACCTGTCCTGTACACCTGAGATCCCCATTTTCACCTACAGGAGGGCACACCACTAGTAGTAGAACCAGAACAAAGTACAGTTGCCACCCAGGTAACCCAAGCTCCCAATGAGCTGTCTGGCTCCCCCTGGTGGCCCCACCCAGCCCAGCAGCTCTGTCAGGGAGAAGGTGAACTCACCCACACTGCTTCACCAGAGGGGATGTGTTTAAAACACTTCCATTTTCTTTTCGGTAGTACTGGAGTTTGAACCCAGGGTTTTGCGCTAGCTAGAAGGTGCTCCCCATTTGATCCACATCCCCATCTATGTTCAATCACTTTAAAGATTGCTCTGGCATTATCTAATAAAAAATGAAAAGGCATGTATTCCATTATCCTGATTTTAAAGTCTTCAATCTTAGAGGAACTTTTAAACATATGCCCAAGGAAATTTGTACAAATGTTCTTTGCAGCATTGTTCACAATGGCCTGGAGTACAAGATGGTACCAGCATCCATCACTGGGGAGAGAGACAGTATTAGACATCTGTACCCAATGAAACACTGAGCCACAGAGAAATGGGGACAGAAAGCCATGTGTGGATCCACCCTACACACAACACTGAGGCAGGGGGAGAGCCACGAGGCCTTCCTCCTCCCTGAGGGACAATCTACAGAAAACTGTAATGGCTCCAAACAAAACTAGCTGTTGTTGGTTGAGCACATACGTATGTTATCACTGTGAATACAAACTTGCGAAGCATAAATAGCATATGGTGGGGCTGCTTCTAGAGAGGTGGGAGGGTAGATGTGGGAAGGAGTAGATACACAGCGCTTCAGATGATTCTGATTTCTTGTTTGGTTGGTAGGTTAGTTGGTTGGTTTGCATTGCAGGGATCCAACACTGTTCCTCATGGATGCTAAGCAATTTTTCTACTTCTGAGCCCTACCCCAAGCCCTGTGTTTTATGGTAAACAAAAGGTAGCACATACATAGAAAAAGCTGGAAGTAGTGTTGTGGCTCAAGTGGGAGAGCCTGGAGAAAGCCCAAAGACAGTGCCAGCCTGAGACTGGCAAAAAAAAAAAAAAGGCAGGGGGAGGGGTGAGAAAGTCTTTACATTAATGTAGACAAAGGATATTCGGAGCAATAGCAAGGAGTCAGGAACTCCAGAGATTTCAGATAGTGTTGGAGAGCAACTTGGTCATAGATTAGATTCGTCTGAAGTAGAATTTGAACAGCTGAGGGTGGAGGCTATTTTCTGAGACGAGAAAACTAATGGGAAGGGAATAGAGGTAGGGGAAGGATGACCAGCTGGTTAGTTCTAAGCAAGTTGGAGATGGACAGGGAGTCTTATTTTGGAGATGTCATGTGAGATATTTGTGAACTACCCACATAGAGAAGCAGAGCTTGCAGATATAGATTCAGGTCTGAGTTTCCCAGAAGCCCAGTCAGGTCAGAAGATATAAACTTGAGTGTCACCAGCACAATATTTAAAAGCCAGGGGAGTAGGCAGATATTGTAAAATACAAATTCTGAGCATCCCTGCATTTACTATGAGAAAAAAAGAGAATCCAGCAAATAACTTGTTGAGATAAACACAGACTCCAGATGGGGGCTATGGCAAATGTCAAGACAAGAAAGTGGTAAAGGCTAGGGGCAGCGTTCCACTGTTGAAATACAGCTTGGGACTGGCTTAGCAGTGCACAAATACTCACCCCACTCACCCCCAGGTTGGGGCAAGAAACATGGGAGTCTTTGTGATTTTGACAAAGCTGTCTGTAGAGGGGCGTCTCCAGGGGGAGTGAGTCAGTGTGAAGGAGTCTTTAGCAGCATGGCTATGAAGGCAAAAGATGAGCTGGAGCCTGAGAGGAGAGAAGAAAGTAGGAGAGATCTGGTAGGTGTTCCGTGTCCCTATGCAAATGAAGAGGATCCAGTAGACAGACACTGTCGTGGAAAGCATGGAGGGATGAAGGCCGGACAGAGTGCTTTGAAAAGGGAAGAGGAAGGGAATCCAGGCTGCACATGTTCCGGGGCTGATCCCACCTGACCTGCATCCCACACGCTCTCCCACATAGTCCTTATCTCTCGTGCTTGGTGTCTCATGGTGTCCAGCTCCCCGGACTACTAAATCCTTCACCATCATTTCCTCTAAATATATAAGTCTCACAAGTCTTCTCATTTCCATCTGGGCTCCACATCCACACAGGGAACTGAAGGGGAAAATAAGCAAACTGAAGAAAATTAATTCTCCCTTACTTTATGCATTCTGTATCAAGGCATGAAATGGATTATGTTTGACAGTGGTGAACAGCGAACCTAAAAAAAAATCCAATTTATCATTTTAATTGTATGTGCATTTCTCCCTCCATCCCCAGGGAACAATGAACCTGGAGCCATTCTCAGTGTCTTCTTTGGAGCCCTTCGCTGCTTCCTGAGGCTGGTTTTTGCAACCAGCAACTTTTCTTGGAGGATGCCCCATCTGAAACACAGCCAAACATTTTTTAACATGCTACTTAGGAAGGTACAACCCAAGAGGTATGTAATAAGTAGGAGTAAATTAAAAGCAAGGAAATAGAGATAGAACATGAAAGTGTGACTCAAAGGAACAGCAGAGAGAAGGTTGAAGTCCTTCCAAAGAAGTGGGTGGCCTCCACTGCCACTGTGGAAAATATAAAGGTACTGAGTAAATATGGACACTCAGAGTCAACCGACCATCTTCTACCACCCCGGGGCTAGAACGCAGGCCCTTGAGCTCTTGGTTGGCTGATTCTTTTGCTCAAGGCTGTCACTCTACCACTTGAGTCACAGCTCTACTTCCAGCTTTTTGCTTGTTAACTGGACATAAGAGTCACCTGAACTCTCCTGTCTAGGCTGGCTTCAAATCAGCCTCCTGAATATAGCCAGGATTACAAGCAACCTGCACCCAGCTTCAATCAACCATCTTCAAGTACAACAGTCACACCCAGAATAGGAGGGGAAGAAGGTGGGCAAGAGGAGAGAGGGCAGCTCAGCTCCTGTGCATGAGCAGGATCCACTCTACTTTATCCCAGTCTCCATTCCACACCTATTTGTTGAATACGTACACTGTGCCAACCAGGCATTGGAGGGGCAGCAAATACAACAAACCTAGTCCTGACCCAAAGGTCTTAGGAATCGCTCATCGCTCAGCCCTGTGGGGAAATGCTCATGACAGCCAGTGCCAATATCAGGTGAGAGTACCCGATGCTAAGGCAGGGGACGAGGCACCTAGCTCAGACAGTGCTAAGAGTGTGTGCAGGAAGGAATGCAGACGTTGAGATCTAAGACATACCTAGGGTTAATCCAGAATGGCAGAGGAAGAGTGGAGGTAGTCAACAATAAAAATACAAACTATATATGTAGATACTCACATATATAATACCTACTACCTAAAAGGATTGTATTGATGAGAACGCATGGGCTGGGTTAGTTTGTACTTGAAAGCTAATCAAAGGACAGAATTCTGACTCATCATAGATCAGAGTAAGCGGTCAGCTGACCCACAGAACACCAGAAGAGGACCAGGTCAGCAAGCAGAGGTTGGATTTAATCCTTACTGTCTGCCTGGGTTTAAATCATGAGGAGCTCTCAAGTAAGCAGTTAGCTACTCATAGCTCAGGATAATGTGCTATGTGATGATGATATTGCAGGGATTCGTTGGATTCGAGATTATAATTTAATCCATGAACACGGATGCTTAGTGATAGGACACAGGACAGAAAGAGAAAGGGCCCGGACCAAGGCTCACAGAGCTCATTCAAAGCCTGGAGAGGAGAGAGGCTGAGCCTGCAGAAGAATGGGAAAAGGAGATATGAGACATGAGAGAAAGCAGAAGAGAGAGCCAGTGTTCTGGTGTTTAAAGAAGGAAGTAATAATCAGCAGAAACAAAATTGGCATATGCTAAAATACAATGAGGGAAAGGTCTGAGATCTTGCTCAGTGGCAAAACCTTTGCGTAACAAGTGCAATATCCTGGGTTCCATCCTCAGCCCCAAAATGAAAAGACAATCCTGTCCTTTGGATATTCTATAGACACAAGGGAGGCTAAAGGCAAATGGAAGGGGTTGAGATGGGTGAGATGGGAGAGGGTAACAAGCTACCCTGTGCTTCACAGACTTGTTTTCTTTGTGGCAAATAAGGATTATCTTTAAATGAAATATTGTTTAGCGGAGAAAAGTTGCTTATAGCTGGAAACATATACTCACAGAGCTGCTCCTAGGCCTGAAAAGATCAGTATCTTATAACACCTGTGACTAGTTGGGTATGGAATGAAGAGAAGGAATGCTAGGCTGATTTGGTTGCTTTTTAAATGTCATTTGTGGATTTTTTCGTTGTTTCTTTTTGAGATAAGTATTGCTCTAAAACACATGCTGGTGTGAAACTCACAATCCTCCCACCTCAGCCTCTTGTGTGCTAGGGCGACGGGTGTTCACTCCCAGGCCTCGTCTTAAAATCAAGAAAACTTGAGCATCTTGTAGGAGTATCTCCAGAAAAGATCCAGTTGAGATGGAATGGTTGAGTTCATGCAATCAAAAACAATAAAAGTGTTCATATAAGTCTCACAAGAAAGTATTAAAATAAATATCAGGTAGAGTGGTGAGCATATAATGAAAATCACTGCCATGATGCAGACTTAAAGTCTAAATACGAATGAGGTTAAGTCATTGCCCCATCCTCCCCACCTAGAAAGCAACATAACCAGGACTACAACTCATATTTTTCTAAAACTCTGAATAACTATTCTTAAGTTTTTCTTGAGCTCACAGTGTACAAGGCCTGGAGTCACAAAGGAAACCCAGTTCAATCATTATACTTGAAGAAATCATAGAGTCAAAGTAGAAGAGAATAAATGCAATGTCATGTGATGTCAAAATGGGACCAGAAGAAAATACTTTAAGAGGCACAAGAGACTATAGTCGAATGTATGTCTGTCTTTTCCTGAGCTCATCAAGGCAGAAGCAGACTGGATATAGTTAAGAGCCTTTATAAGTTTGAAGGATGGAAGAAAGGGTGGACAGGTGATTCAATAGATGACTATTGGATACATTTCAATATTATTAGAGTCCCTCCTTAGGTCAACTCTTGTCCATATATCCACAAGAGGGCGCTGCAGAACTGATGCAAATGAAGTTTTTCTATTGGCCCTTTCAAGATCCCTCCACTCCAGTTGTTTAAAAGAAGGAGGGGGAAGGAGGGGAGAGGGAGAGGGCTGGGGGGAGGGGAGAGAGAGAGAGAGAGAGAGAGACAGAGAGACAGAGAGACAGAGAGACAGAGAGACAGAGACAGAGAGAGAGAGAGAGACAGAGAGACAGAGAGACAGAGAGACAGAGACAGACAGACAGAGAGAGAGACAGAGAGAGAGACAGAGAGAGAGAGACAGAGAGAGAGAGAGAGAGAGAGAGGAGGAGGAGATTGACAAGTAGAAACAATTCCCACCCCTTCAGGCCAGATTTTAGTTCAAAGCCTGGGTACATCTTCATCCTACGCCCGCTCCTTCAGCTCCTCCCCTAAAGTCTAGACTTATGAAACACATCTCCATGGTGAGAACAATCTCACCATAGAAACTCAGAACGGTCCTGTCTTTCTTTGGACCTCCACTTCCCACGAGGGATGTATTTCCAATCCCAAATTACTTCATCTTCACACAAATAACCTCATCTTTCTGGGCCTCACTAATAAAAGCTCAGGTTGAGAAGAAGGTTCTCATACCTTCCTCATCAGAGGCCTGACAACCTCTAATCCTGTGACAACCAAGAAAACAGCCAGTAAGCTACCTGTCATATTTAAATTTAGAGTCATTAAAATAAACAACAACAACAAAAAAAAAACCAAATTGCCAGGCACCAGTGACTCATGCCTGTAATCCTAGCTAAACCAAAAGCTATGGTCTAAGGATCCTGGTTTGAAGCCAGCCAGCCAGACACATCCCAAAAGCTCTTACCTACAACTAATCAGCAAAAAGGCAGAAGTAAAAGTATGGTTCAGGTGGTAGAGTGCTAGCCTTGAGTGAAAAAGCCAAGCAAAGAACAAGTCCCTGAGTTCAAGTCCAATATTGACACACATGCGCGCGCGCGCGCACACACACACGCACACACACACGCACACACACACACACGCACACACACACGCACACGCACACACACACACGCACACGCACACACACACACACACACACACAGAGTTCAGCCTTACCATCTAACTATAAGTGGCCGACAGCTACTTACTTATAGCCAGGAGCCACTGCAGTGGGTAACCCAGAGAACCTTTCACCATCACAGAGCCTTCGATTAGACAGCAGGGACCCATTCAGTACCACTCACCTTTTCCCTCACTTAGCCTTCATTACATTCCTATAATACAGGGTAATTATATATCCCTTTCAAGATAAGGATTTTTGAGGCACAGAAAGGTTATAAAATTTAGCCAAGGGGCTATAAGCAGATTAGTCTCCAAAGTGAGCAGTCAAGCGAGGGTACTTGGCTCTGCACCCAGCACTCTACCTCTGTGCGGGAGCTTCCCTCACCCCAGATCTCCCACACTCCCCTCTGGCCTCCCGGGAATGGAGCTGCCTTTTAGGGACATTGGCCCTTATGACTGCTACCCAGGCACTGATCTTGAGCAATGGCCACACCTAGAATTCTAGCCCCTTCTAGAAGAAAATCTTCATCTCTAATTCTCCATCCCCGTGGAGAACTGCTGCTGTTGTTCAAGCCCGGGGCCCTTCCCTGGCCCTCAGCGGCATTAGTTCAATGTCAATCTGAGTTCTGTAAAATCCTAACCTGGGCCCCTAAGGCCACCTTCCTCCCCAAAGGCAAGCTGTACAGTAAGATGGGTCCATGGACATAACTCTGAACCTGCAGGAGAACCTCACTCTGCAGAAGTGATGGGCGAGACAAGCTGCATTTCACACCCTCAGCTGCTGGAACCCAGACGCTGCAGAAGTAGCTGGGGAAGGAGAGCAGCAATTGGGTGTGTTAACCACCACGGATGTTTTCACGGAGGCTATTTGAGGTGGCCCACCCCCATCTGACTCAGGCCCAACCGCTGCCCGGCAGGGGCCCTGCTACCCCCACACCACCTGCAGCTGAACCAAGCAAGATGGCTCATCTCCAGAGGAGCAAGAGCAACAGAGATAAACACACAGATGTTAAGATTTTAGGCAGATAGACAAGATATCCCACTCCTGATTTATCTCCTCCCTACCTTCACCTCCTTCCTGCATACTGAAGTGACCCTACCTCTCCCTCAGCCCCCAAATCACTAGGGCAAGAATCTAGAGGATCTAGGATGAGAAAACAAAAAATGCATCTCTTCTTTTTCTGCTTTCAGCAATAAGCATTCTGGATTTCTTCCAGACTATATGAAGCTTCTCATTTAAAGAACTCCAGGAGCCAGCATCGGCAGGTCAAGCCTGTCATCCTAGCTACTCAGGAGGCAGAGACCCGAGGATCACAAGACAACCTGGGCAGAACTGTCTGGAAGATTCTTATCTCCAATTAACCAGGAAAAAACCAAACAAACTGAAAATGGAGGTATGATTCTAAGGGGAGAGTGCTAGCCTAGAGTGAAAACACCAAGCAAGAGCATAAGACCCTGAGTTTAAGCCCCAGTACCAGAACAAACAAACAAAAAGAAGACTTCCGGTGAAAGGTCTAACATGGACTAGACCTAAAGAGGTTGAGTCAGGAGGGCGATGAAATAAAAGGCAGCTATGGATCCTGTCATAGATATATAAATAGACTTTCAAGGAAAACCTTATCACCAGAAAATGATTCCTGGTATGTGTACGAACTCTTCCCCGTTTTGCCTTAAACTCCCATGTCCTAGGTTCTGACTTACAGATGACAGAGATCAGCTCTACAATTGGCTGACTCTGTGAGAGGCCATTGAGTAGTTTACAGTTGTTATCTATTAAAATTATTATCTATTGTAATTGCCACGAAATTGTTACTATGATGCCCCTACATATACTTTCCCAATTAACTTTAATGTTAAGAAGGGGCTGGGTGAATAGTTATCCATTATTCTACTTTTAGAAGATTCTGTCCAGCCATTTTCCACTGTATCAGTTTTTGAACCTGTGCAGAGGCATTATGGCAGGGAACATAAGGCGAGCAGAGTAAGCTGCTCACCCCCTGCCTCTAGGAAGCAGTGGTAGAGGAAGAGACTGAGACAGCATCTCACAATCCTCTTTGAAGGCCTGCTCCAATGACCTAAGACCTGCCAGTAGGCTCCACCTCTTAAAGGTCCCACTACCTTCCAATGGACTGGGACCAAGTTGTTTAACAGATGGGCTTTTAAGGAATATTCCATAGCTACAGGAGAGACCTCAAAGAACTGGAAGTTTCTTTGGGATTTGGAGTGGGGTGGCAGACAATCCTAGTGTTTTCAGACAAAGAAAAGATGAGAGTCAATTCTGGAAGTCTCTTTCCCAGGGATCTTTTCAACGGATATGTCTCATAGCCATGTTCTATCCTGTTCCCTGTAGTGAAGTTTTTGAAGCAACAGAGAGAATGTCAGCCAGCATTTCTTCACCATTGACTTGATTCCTGTAGGGTCAAGAAAACCGATGTATTTAATATACGTCAACCGAAAAGGAAATACCACTTTGAGTTTTTCAAATTTCTCCCCCCCACACTTCCTCTATTCAGACTATCAACCCATTACACCACCCAGATCACAGGGTCCACCCATTCATCCTGGACCAGAGGCCTAGGCACTCTCCCCTCCACTACACCTCTAGCTGCAGCCTTCCTTGTGTTTCCAGATCTGTACTAGAATGGACACCATACTGCTACAGATGGTTATGCTGCTCTTTGGTAAGTCACTGAGCCAAGGCATCCATTCCTATGATACCGAGTCCTCTCAGAGATACTAAGATTTGATTTTTCCTTCTCCTGTTCTTGTGAGACGGTGGCTGAGGCTGAGAAGTACATTCATGTGGGCATATTTAGGGGAAATGGACACACAAGTACAAGGAACTCTGTCAAATTCTTTTTGTTTTGTAGTTGTAGTGTGTGTGTGTGTGTGTGTGTGTGTGTGAAGAGAGAGAGAGAGAGAGAGAGAGAGAGAGAGAGAGAGAGAGAGAGAGAGAGAGAGAGAGAGAGCGTGCTGATCCAAACAAGGCCTGGACACTGTCTCGGAGCTTCTTTTGCTCAAGTTAGCACTCTACCATTTGAGCCACAGTTCTACTTTCAGCTTTTCTGGTGACTAACTAGAGATAAGAGTCTCACCCATTTTACTGCCCAGGCTGGAATAGAACCAGGGTTCTTATATCTCAGCCTCCTGAGTAGCTAGTACCATAGTCACCAGTGGCATGGTTTCTGCCATCATTTTTATCCTATTTTCCTGGCAGAGCATCCCCTCAGTGTGTCAGAGGTAAATTAGGAAGGTAGAAAACCATATTCTGAGGTCCCTATTTTCCAAGACACTTTTACTCCGTGAAATCAAGTTAAAATACTCATTGGGGCTGTCTCAAAAAGAAAATAAAGATTGAAGGAAAACCCACTATGGGTATAAGAAAGAAAGATCAGAAAAATGAGGAAAGGAAAAAAAAATTTAGATCATTGGAAGGTGAAATTCTATAAGATAACATACAGTTGTGTAGCCTTCACATTTTCTTAGAATCTCTTGCCCGTGGCCTGACTTTTCACTTGGTCAAAAGTCTTGTGCAAGGGCTCAATAGCTGTGTGCTATACATATACAGTGATCCTTATGAAAATGAACTCCAAGAAGTGGAAATGAGCGATTTTTTATTACTAGTTATTATATTTTATTGTCAGGGTGATGTATAGAGGGGTTACAGCACATTCATCAGGTAGTGGATACATTACTTCTTGAAAATGATACCTCTTTCCATGTTTTCTCCCAATTTCCTTTCCCCATCCCCTCCCTATCATCTTGCTTTTTTCCCCTTCCCTTCACTATTTCAAATAAACAAATAAAACTATATACAATATACCAGGTACCAAAGTCAGATACAGTAACAACATGAGATAAACCATAGGGGAAAAAGAAAAGAGAAAAGCAATAACTTCACATAGTACATTAACAACAACAATCACAAAGTTAAACCTCTTGGAAACTGAGACTTGTTTTATTGTACTGTTTTTAGTTCCCTCCCCCACTTTTGATTTATTCCCTTTTGTCACTTTGTTTGTTCATTTTATTTCTATACTCTTTGTCTTGTATATAAATGTACCTGATTTGGGGAGGGGAAGGAACAGCACAGAAATAAATGGTGGAGCAAAGAGTGAACTGTTTCACCAGTGATGCTCACAATGAACTGTGCAACTTGGGCGGTTAGGGAGTCAGGAGGAGAAAAACTGGGAGAAATGAGAGAGGGGATGACACTTCAAAAAGAAATGTAGCCTGGCACAGTAGCTCATGCCTATAATCCTAGCTACTCAGGAGGCTGAGATCTGAGGAGCAAGGTTCAAAGCCTGCCTGGGCACAAAAGGACCTGAGATTCTTATCTCCAATTAACCCCTAGAAAACAGGGAAATGGGGCTTGGCTCAAGGGTAGGGCAGTAGCCTTGAGCTGAAGAGCTCAGGAACAATACCCAGGCCCAGGGTTAGGGTGGTAGCCTTGAACTGAAGAGCTCAGGGACAGCTCCCAGGCCAGTTCAAGCCCTATGACCCACAAAAAAGAAAGAAAGAAAGAAAGAAAGAAAGAAAGAAAGAAAGAAAGAAAGAAAGAAAGAAAGAAAGAAAGAAAGAAAGTTGCTCATTATCTGGCTTATGTAACTGTAACCCTTCTGTGCATCAACTTTACAATAAAATTTAAATAAAAAATAAAGGTTAGATTATGTTATATTGGTAAGACACTGAGAAGTGGCTAAAACAAAACTCTTGCGCATTGACTACCTAAATCCCTTTTCAGTCTGACCTTTTCTCTTCTGTCTCTGCTGCCTCTCTCTTCTTACCATTGTAAATATGGTGAGCATGGAATCTGATGGTTCTTGGGATTAATGTGACATCTCAAATCTATTCTCTGTCTTCTCTCCATGCCAGCCAGTCATGCAGTGACTGCAAAGGGAATATTCTCTGCCCCCACATTCAGCTCTGTATCAGTCAGTATCACAGTATTACACCTCAAAGACACAATTTGTGGATATCTTCTATTTCTTCTGAAAGTTTCTGAGTTGATTGTTTTTTTTTTTTAACTTGGTTCCAATGATTGGCTTGCTTAATTGTTTGTTGTTTGTTTTCATGGGAACAAAAAACTAAAACTGTTCCTTTCTATGACTTTATACAAGTTACAACCTTTGGACCAAGAGTACAGGAAAATCCATTTTGAATCCAGAATGTGGATAGAAAGTATCAAAGCTGGGAGATACTGTACTCACTGGTGTAGCATCATGGAAAATCAGACACTATAGGCTAGACTTGATGCTTAGCGACTCCAGAAAATACAGACCTCAGAGCTGGGCATGGAGGTACAGTTTCCATAAGTAAAGAGTTCCTATTTCCGCTCAAATGTAGACAAAAAGAAAGAGGGAAAAAAAACCACTAAATGCCTACTTTGTACTGTATGAATCATTTAACCTTCAGAAGTCTACAGAGTAGTTAGTTTTATCCTTGCTAAAAGGTGAGAGAGACAAGGATTCAAAAAGACTAAGAAACTTTCCTGAAATCAGAGACACAAATACAAGCCCACCTGAAGTCAAACCTCATACTTTCTCCATTTTATCTGTAGTCAGCCATAACTGGAGTTTAATCAAGGAATAATGGAGAATAATGCAAAATATTATTTCATTGAAAATGTCTAGCAAGGCATGGCCTCCCTCGTAAGTGACTACTATTATTATTTGCTCCCAAAGTTCCAGAAAGCTAAGGGGCCTGATTTGAACAGGATAGTAGATGGCTTAACACTAAGTATAGAAAGTTTGGGAAATGATTCTTAAATTTCCTCTGTGCTGAGGATTAGCCAACTTCCCTCCCTACTGGACCTCACCTCCCACATATTCACATACACAGCACCCATGGTACACTCCCAGAAAAATGGCAGCCACCCTTGGCAAAGTAACATATGCCACCATGATAAATCTCAGGCATGAGATTCTCCTTTATGTTGAGCTAAAATCTGCCTTCCTGGTGGCTCTAGTTTCCATGAATTAGTCTATCTTCTAGTTCATAAAATGACTCAATATAGTCTCTCTCTATATTTTTAAACAACCCATCAAATGATAGAAGGCTACTCATGGATACCTATGCTTATTGTCAATAGTAAATCTATCCCAGTCCCTGAGAAAATCTGCTAGGAAATCACTTCACCTGTTTTCCATCCTAATTGGTTTGTCTGGGTGTGCTTCATCAGCGCAGTAAGGAGCCGGATGTTGTTCCCGCCCTTTGTGGCCTGACTAGCATGAAGTCCAAAGGAAATGCTGCTTCCACTATCGGAGACTCTGCACTGCAACTTAGTGTGACACTAGCTTTTGGTCATCATAGACACTGCACACATCATCTTCAGCTTATAGGTAACTGGTATCTCCAGGCCCACTTTACAGGAGCTGCTACATAAGCAGGAGTCACTCTGAGTGTTTCCAGTTGCCTGCCATCTTGATTTCAGACACCAGCCCTGCTATCCAAAAACCAAGGTTCAACAGTTGGAGACTAGAGCTCATTTAAAGTGGCTCTGCTCTTAGATGACTTCTCTTATCTTATAAACTTCAGTTACCCTCAACCTGTTTGTTCTCCATTTTATACCTTGAAAATTGTTTTCCAGTGAGGAAGAAAAGGAAGGCAGGCAAAACTGCAGAGCATTTCCTCAATCACCAGGAAGTTAACACTTCTGTCTGCTTTCTGTTAGGGTTATAACCACTTTTCCAGGCAGTGGCTCAATATAACCTTTACTGCCATCCTGTTAAAGAAAAGAAGAAACTACTATTATCATTCCCATGTTATGAATGACAGAATGAGGAACTGGAAGCTCTGGTAATTCAGACAGTATATCCAAGCTCACACAGAAAGAAGATTTGTGAGTCTAATCCATGTCATCTGCTTCTAAATCCTATATGCTTCTTTTTCTTCTTGTTTTTGGTTTCAAACCAGTACTGGGCCTTGAACTCAGGGCCTCACATCCTCACTTGCCTTCTTCCACTAAAGGCTACCATTTATGTCCATATCACCACTTCTGGCATTTTGCTGATTAGGAAGAAGAACCGTACAGACTTTTCTACCCAGACTGGCTTTGAACCAGGACCCTAGGGTCCCCCAGCTTCTTGAGTAGTCAGGATTTTAGACAAGAGCCCCTGGCATCCAATTCCTGCATGTTTTCTACTACAACAATCTCATCAATGGGGAAGGAGAAGAAAATAGGTTAGAAGGATCCAAAGAAAGAAACCCTTATGGCTCTTCTTACACTAGAGAACCTGTAACTGAGCTGATCATGGGCTGAGAAGATAATTAGCCTGAAAAGCTCTGTATCCAAAGAGGTGACACGAGTGCACAAGTGTGAGTGCACGCTACAAGGTTGTTTGTTATTATTTTGTTTGTTTGTTTTGGTTTTTTCTTTTTGTTTTTTTCTTTTTGCCAGTCTACTACTTGAGCCAAAGCACTACTTCCAGCTTTTTCTTTTTCTTTTTTATTTTTTTCTTTTTTTTTTTTTGGCCCCTTTCTCTTTCTGGCCCCGCTCGCTCCGGCCCGGCTAGGCCCCCTTTCTAGCTCCGGCGCGCTCGTTCTGGCCCGGCCAGCTCTCGCTTGCTCCGGCCCTGCTCGCTCAGGCCCCGCTCGCTCCGGCCACCACTCGCTCCGGCCACCACTCGGTTGGGCTCTGTTCACTTCAGCTCAGCTCGCTTCTTTCGCTCTCGTCTCTGCCACTTCCGGCTTGGTTGTGTATGTGGGATACCGAGGAATCGAACCCGGGTCTTTGTGCATGCTAGGCAAGCACTTTAACCGCTAGGCCAAACTCCCGGGCCCTACTTCCAGCTTTTTCTATGTATGTGGTACTCAGGAATCCAACCCAGGACTTTTTGCATGCTAAGCAAGCACTCTACCACTAGGCCAAACTCCCAGCTCTCTATAGGGTTTTAACACACCTCATTTACCATAGTGTTTTTTGCTATTATGAGAAAAATCAACTTAAGGCTCATAATTTTCATGGTCTCTGCCACATTTGTCTGGTTTTTTAGGCCCGTGGCAAGGTGGGAAGGTCATGGTAGGAGAGCATGGTAGAAGTGAGTTTCTCAACTCGGTAGCCAGGGAGCACAGAGTAAGCAGGGGGGCAGAGGGGGACGCGGGCATATACTCTTTCAGGTCACAGCCAGTATGTTCTCAACAGAGGTCAAGCCAAACAGTGATCATGGATATGGTTAGATGGTTAATAGCTGAGAGGAAGGAAAACCCTAAACTGAGGGGGCAGAATTAAACATGGAAGCCAGCTAGGCTCAACTTCCTAAATTTCCAACTCCCCCATCCCAATACTGCCATGAAACTAAAGACCAATCAGTGAGATTAGAATTCTCATAGCCAATCACTTTCCAAAAGCTCCATTCTCAAATAACGTGGCTGTGTTGGGAGATAAGCCTTCAACCTTTTGAGAAAAAGACTCATATCTAAACCATAATAACCCCTGAGACTGTGTTTCTCAGTGTCCTTCAAAGTATCTAGTACATTTCACCAATGACACAAATAACTGTAAAGGTTGTCTGGACTAACTACACATAGCTCTACAGACACTCATGTTTCATCTCTTGCCCTAAACATCAGAATATTCTCCATTGCTCATGTCCAACTCCACTGTTCAATGCAGGGTCCTTCTTTCCCTCCCTAAGCTCTTCATACCTACCTAACCATATCTATCTATCTTTTGGGGGTGGGCCTTGTCTTCTCTTCTCAGGCCACTCATTTTCTTCCAGCATTTCTTAAAAGCATTAATGCAATATGGATGAAATGGTGGGTAATATGTCCAAGTTTATTGGAAGTTCTCATTTAACTGAGCTGCCTGACCTACAGCCTATATTCTTTAATAATTGCTCCTCTAGAGAAGCTTGCCTCCTCAGTCAGATGGCTTTCATGTTCTGTCCCTCACAACTACTCCTGGTTCACAGGAAGTAGGTCCAGGCCTTGCTATATGGTGGGAGGTAGGCCCAAACCATGGGACATAAAGGGAAACATTCAACAAATGCTGACTGTTTTTTGTTTTATTTTTTTTAATCACTGTGACAGAATGCTTGACATAAACACCTTAAGGGGGAAAGGATTTATTTGGGCCCACAGTTTCCGAAGTGTCAGTCCATAATGGTGAATAAACATGGCAGAGCAGAGTAGTTCACATCATAGCAGGCTGAACTCACAATGGTACCTGACAGTTAATCTGCCAACAACGTGCCTGTGCCTCCATATCTCCTTCCTCCAAAGGTCCTGTCTCCTATTTTTCACCACTCCTAAAATTGCCATCATGCTAAAGGTCTATCAAGAATGAATCCATTGATGAGACTAGAGCCTCATTATCAAATTCTTTCTGAAAACACCCTCATGGACATATGGAGTGAGCTACTTCACTAATTACTAATCCCTTAGGCATTTCTTTCTTTTTTTAGGGGGGGTTGGGGCATCTTTATTTTTATTCTTATTTTTTTATTTTTTCATATATTTTTATTGTAATTAATAGAAGGGTTACATTATATTCACCAGATAGTGCATTACTTCACAAACATTGATACCCTTTCTCATGTCTTAGTCCCCATTTCCCTCCCCCCACCCTCCCCTCATCTTGTTTTCCCCTCTTCTCTATCCTATTTCAAATAACTAAATATGCATATATATAAGATATCAGATAACAAGGTGAAATACTGTAACAATATGAGATAACTAAGGGACAGCAAAAGAGATGAGAGATAATATAGTACATTAAAGACAACCATCACTCATTATATGGCTTTTGTTTCTATATCCTGGAGGTCCTTTCATTTAGCATCATATGTATCTAGGTTTTGCTCTATTGTAAATCTCTATTAGATTTCTACTGATTATGACAAATGAGGGAAACCATTGAGCCTATGTTCCTTTGAGTCTGGCTTACTTCACTTAATATGATTTTTTCTAAGTCTTTCCATTTTCTAACAAATGGGGCGATGTCGTTCTTTCTGACAGCAGCATAGAATTCCATTGTGTATAAATACCACATCTTGTTGATCCACTCATCGACTGAGGGGCATCTGGATTGGTTCCATGTCTTTGCTATGGTAAATAGTGCTGCATTGAACATCGTTGTGCTAGTGGATTTAGTGTGTCCTTGTTTCTGGACAATTGGGTAAATGCCAAGTAGTGGACTTGCTGAGTCATTCCCCTAGGCATTCTTTAATCCAGTCAAGTTGTCAATCAAGTAATCATCATGGTGTCTTGTGGTTGTAAACCTGGTTACTTTAGAGACCGAGACTGAGAGGATCCTGGATCAAGGAGAGCCCAAGCAAAAAGTTCTTGAGACCCTATCCAGATGAGCACTTGGGTTCAGTACATATGACTTCCATCCTAACTAGGAAAGAGACTCACGTCTGGAGAATCACTATTTTAAGACAGCCCAGGCCAAAACAAACAACAATAACAACAAAACACAACAACAAAAAATATATGAAATTTCATCTCATAGAAAAAGTTAGATATAATAGTATATACCTAACATCCCACCTACAACCAGAGAACATAAATAGGAAGATCACAGTCCAGGTTGGCACAAACAAAACATGAGATCCTATCTCAAAAATAACCAGAGGTAAAAAGGACTGCTGGAGGTATTGCTGGAGCTGCACAGCAGGTGAATAAAACACACACAGAATGCCTGTTGGCATTCTTGACAGAGGAAAATAGACAACAAGATGGCAGTTAGAGTGAGTATGATAAACTCAATTACTAGGAAGTGATCTGTTAGTGATGCCATGGGAAATCGTAAGTGATTAGGCAGAATCTTTTTTGATTGTGATACTTGGGAAGATGTGTCTGAAGAGGCATTATTCAAAAATTAAATAGGGTGCCAAATTCCAATCACCATAAAAGTTGATTTGTTAAAATCTGGAGACATTAGGCCAAATAGTACAGCACTAAATGTAAGGACCTCCAGGATAAGGAAACAAAAGCCATATAATGAGTGACTGTTGTCCTTAATGTACTATGTTATCGCTCATCTCTTCTGCTGTCCCTTGGTTATCTCATATTGTTACAGTATTTCACTTTGTTATCTGATATATTGGATATATGCATATTTGGTTATTTGAAATTGGATAGGGAAGGGGGGAAAACAAGATGAGGGGTGGGAGTGGGGGGGAGGGAAATGGGGACCAAGACATGAGAAAGGGTATCAATGTATGTGAAGTAATGCACCTTCTATCTGGCGAATATAATGTAACCCTTCTATTAATTACAATAAAAATATATGAAAAAAGTTGATTTGTTAAATGGTTGGGGGCTTTGTAATTGGGTAGGTGAATAGTTGGATGACTGGATAGTTTGTTTTGTGGAGGGGTCATTGGATGGCTGGGTAGAGGGATAATTAAGCACCAATTGTTGAAGTGAAAGGTATGAAAGTTCTTTCCACTGTAAAATTCCTTTCTTCTTTCTAACCTAATGTTATCACTTTGTTCTCTTACAGTCACCTGTCTTGGGGAAATTGGTAAGTCTTGTCCATGTCTCTTCTTACTCCAAGTATGTTTCTGGGCCAACATTGAAGGGGTGGAAAGAAACAGGACAATGCTATTGAGTCCCCAGCAACCATCTACATAGCAGCACCAGACAAGGCCCCTTCCTCAGAATGCTTGACCAATGACCAGGGTAAGGAAAAACATGGACATCCACAAACTAAGGCTTTAAGTAGTTCTGGAGTGACATGAGTCTCAACTCAGTGGCTCTGGGCCTCTTTTCTATTACTTTAAAAGTGGCTCTCTCTCTGCATGGCACTGGATCTCCCATATTCTGTCCTCAACAAGGCTCTGAATACTTCCCCTCCCTTTTATGTTCTGAGAGGCAGTCTCAACAGTCTTCTAAGTCCTCTATAGCTGCTCTTGGTTCTCCATCCAATCCCATTTCATGCACTTTCTGTCCACTAGGGAAAAGTCTTACCTATGGAAACCTTGACTTCCAGTGACCTGCCTCATGATTCAGGGAGGAGTTAGTCAAACCAATACTTGAAATGTATACAAAGGACAGCCATGGAAACCAGGCTCATCCTTCAGTGATGCGGTGAACATCAGAGTGTGTCCTATTCTCAGGATAATGGTAGGGAGTCCTAAGCATCCAGAGAGATCCAGACAAAGCAGGATGTGCTAGGGCTGGCATCAAGGCTCCCTACATGATGCTTGTCATTAATCTCAGAGCATCCATATTGACTCTTAGGCTGTTTGGGACTGATAGGGCATGGTGATAGCTCCAGCCTGATGCCCCCTTCCAAATGGATTCTGAATCCCTGGGACTTCTGTTATCTGTGTGATAGCACAGAATGTAGGAGTAAGTGCAGACGAATAAGCAGTCCCTGGCTAAGAGAAGATGAAAGTCACTTTTGAAGGTGGAGGTGGAAGCTGGGCCTGGGAAGGCTAGCCAGGAAGCTTCTCTTCAACAGTCCCACATGTAGTATTATCACGCAGAAAGAAAGCATTATCACACAGCAGAAAGCATCTCACAATAGCTCGGTGATAATGAAGCCAATCTAAGGTTAGAGAAAAGAAGTCCAGAGGAATGAGGCCTGACAGTGAATGGAATAAATCTAACAGCCAACTTGTTGAGGCAGTGGAAGAAAGTACAAAGTAAAGGGAGAAAAGAAGAAAGGGAGGATAGAAAGCTAGGGAGAAGGCACTGTTGAGTCTCCAGAGTTCACAAGTTCTCTGGGTGACACCCATCTCTCTGGATGCATTTGATGCTGAGCCAATCCTTGGTGTCCTAAGGGCCCATGATGCCCCTCATCCTGCGGGTGTGTCTGGAGCCAGGGGGATGAGGAAGGATTGGGAAGAGTTCTGGACCAGACCAGCCACTCATCTTTCCCCTTTGTCTGAGGACCAGACAACCACTAAACGAGGGGCTTAACTCTGTGGCAGTCATTTCAGAGTATGTGTGAATGAAGACAAGAAGAGGAGCAAACTGTCTCCCAACCAGGCCTCTGAGCTGCAGCTTGGGCTGTGTTTGAAGCAAGGCCTCAGCCCTCCAGGTCCCACCATCTGGTACTCACTTCCTGAACATTGGGCCTGTTGTCTCCCCAGAGCTGTTCCAGACTCCTGTGTTGAGTGCCATCCCCTCTCCAGAGCCCCACGAGGGAAGCCCATTGACCCTGAGATGTGAGACCAAGATGCACCCCCAGAAGTCAGCCTCGAGGCTCCTCTTCTCTTTTTACAAGGATGGCTACAGCTTGCAAGACAGGGGCCACCATCCCGTACATTGCATCCTACGAGTCACAGAGGAAGACTCTGGTATTTACTGGTGCGAGGTAGCCTCTGAGGATGGCCACGTTCACAAACAGAGCTACTGTGTAGTGATCCTGGTCCAGAGTAAGTAGCTGAAGGAGGGAAGATACTCCCCCAAGGGTCCAGGCATCAGACAACAACATTCTCTGGGCAGTAGGGGAAGGAGTCTTTAGGAATGAGGAAGTCTGGGCCCCCGGTTGTGATGGATAACATTCTCACTCCCTTCCCCAGTGCCAGCCATTCCCCCCACACACACACACACCCGTGCCATTCTCAGTTCCTGTATCCCATGTTGCACTTTCTCTGCCATACAGGGCCATCCTTTGGCTTCTTTCCAATCCTGTACTCATTCTGCCTTGATGGGGAGATGTTGGGGAACAACTGGGATTCCTATGGCAGAGATCCCTCCTTCCTCTTCCCAATAGTCAGTGAATGATGCGGGGAACTCTTCCTGCAAGGCCAAGAACAGTGCCTCGAGACAGGAGTGAGCCCAAGCCGTTCTCTCTGGATGGTGCATGTTGTGTGAATCAAGCAAGTTGTTGGGGACCCGATCTCCCTTCCCTGTGACCTGCCACAAACAGCATAGTAATAGCCCACAGTGGGTTCTACATGACCATGAGTGAACCCAGCACACATGGCAGAGAATGGCAGGTACCTTGGGGCTGGGTTATATGGTCTTCTGAGCCATCCTGCATTCCCATTTCCAGGGCTCCTACAGGCAGGCGATTCTTCTAAAGGCAATCATTCTTCCACTTGCGTGCCAGTCTGGGATGCATTTTTGGAGTTTATCCTCACTACTCATGGTCACTTTCCCTCCCCCAGGTTCTCAAGTCTTGTCCACCTCCACTACTAGCAACTGGTTGGTTGCCTGGCTACCTGGGAGTCTACTTGGTGTAATATTCATTGCTGCTGCACTTCTAGTGTATTTCAGATACTGGAGGAAAGACGGTTAGTACCTCTTGATTGCTAAACCCCTAGGCCAGTCGCTATCCAGTTTTTGAGAAGCTAAAAGCCAATAGAAACCAAGTATTCCCTTCTGAGTGCCAAGTGGAATTTGGATCTTCTCTTCCCATGTCACACAAGGGGGCATGTGGAGGGACATGTACAGTTTCCGGAATATCTACACACACAGACACACATGCTCACACTCACACAGATTTGCACACAAGCATACTGCTCCACGGTCAGGCATAAAGAGACACATGAACCAAAGAATTCTTACAAGTCAAATGGGACTTCTCTTGATGTCCTTTACATTGGGAAGATGATCTGTGGTTCTGGACATGACTGGAAAAACAAAACAAAACAAGGCCTTTAACATTCATTAAACTCAAATTGGTAGAAGAAGAAAAAAATGAGAACTAGAGTGCATATGTGCATGCTGACACACTTCCACTCACCTTGTGCATCTAGGGGAGTGTTAACACCTGGTGCTATTTCAGAAAGGACACATGACAGAGAAGTTCTGTGGCCTCAGGCCAGGTCATTCTAACATGCACCAGATTCTCCTCTCAGGAATGCTGGCACATATTAGGTACACAGCATGTCTTCATTTTAGTCCCAGCAGGTTCCCTTCGTCTGCTATTCTACTTGCTGTTCATTTTCTGATTTCTAACATCAGTCATTAAACTTAAAAAAAAAAAGATTGGCTAAAATTCTTATGTAAAGGATTTTGTAGAGAGGAAGTAAAAGCAACCAGATCACTGACTAGTTATTAATTGTGATATTCCAAATTATCTTCCTCTTCCAATCTTGGCAGTGATAACTAGGCACAAAGGAGGAGCGCCAGTGAGATTACTTTGGATGGCTGCAGGCTTATTCCCACTCTGAGCAGCCTTCGCCTCGGGCCACGTCTAAAGGAATGGCTGGAGCTGGGAATGTGGCACAGTGGTAGAGTACTTGCCTAGCATGCATGAACCCATGGCTTTGATGCCTCAGTACCACGCAAACAGAAAAGGCTGTAAGTGGCACTGTGGTTCAAGTGGTAGAGTATTAGCCTTGAGCAAAAGAAGCACAGGGCCAGAGTCCAGGTCCTGAGTTTAAGCCCTGGGACTGGCAAAACAAAGGGCAGACAGGGAGGGAAGGAGGGAGGGAGGGAGGGTGGGAGAAAAGGAGGGAAGGAAAAAGAAGTGGCCATTCCACAGATCCTCCCTGTCGACTGTGAGGCTTTCTTGCTTTGAGAGCTAATGAACGTTTCTCAGGCACCAGACATGAATCAAGTGTTCTAAAGTCTACACAACTCCCACCCTAGACGTTACTTTTTAGTTCTAGGAATATTGGCTTTCATAGAGGCTGCATGCTAGTGAGGGAAAAGCATATTATGAAATCCAACTACATATTAATTGCTGGATTAACACCTGTCTTAGCTGGGAAAACCCATTTTGACAAACCTAGCTATTCAGGAGGCTCAGAAAATCATGGTTTGAAGCTGAAAAGTCTACAAGATTCCGTATCCAAAAATAACCAGCGAAAAGGTAGACTGGATGTATAGCTCAAGTGGTAGAGTGCCAGCCAACAAAGCAAGCCAACAAAATGTGAGCTCCTGAGTTCAAATTCCATTACTGGCCACAAAATGCCTCTCCCATTGATTGTAATTTTGGAATGATCACCTCTCCCAGCCTGTCTTTTCCTCAATCAAACAGAAGTAGCATTGTCTACCTTTGTGAAATGACTACAAAGAATATTAGATACCCAATGATTAAGAAGGGAGGCTTTCTTAAACACCAACTGTCTGCTGATCACTGGGATAAATGCTTTGCCAGAAAATCGAATTTTACTTGAAATTTCTGGTCCTGTGTCTGTCACATTATTATTATTATTATTTGCCTTTCCTCCTAAAGCACCATGGTAGGTGTTCTTACATTCCAGCCTGAACCCTGGATCTCTCCTTTCTCATCCTCCCAGCTTGTGATTCTCATGGAGTTATTCTCTCCTGTAGAGGGTGATTCAAAGGAAACACCCCATACAAAATTAGCTACATCCACACCTGAGAGTGAAGTAACCTTGGTAAAGAACCAGCAACTCCACCACCATCGTCTTCACAGCCTCTTTTCCCCACTGCCCCTCCTGTGCCAAGAAGAAGGCTCAGTGACATGCCTCTGTGTCTCCTAGGGTCCCAGAATCCACACCCAGCTCCAGGTGGAGAGCAGTGCCCACTGCATGGCAATGGTAAGAACTTCCAGCAGGACGCTGGCCTCTCAGCAAAGGCAGAGGAGGATCACTCACAAAGAATAGGAAAGGAGAAGCAGAGGCAGTTAAGGAAAGGAAATGGCAACTTCTGGGGAGGGCTTGAGGAACAAGTGCAGTGGGTTGTGGAAGACAGAGGGAAGAAAGGAGTCAAGATTTTAGAAGGCAGGGTAAAATTGAAAACTCATGGGCCAAAACCAGTCTACTGCTTATTTTTGAAAAATAAAGTTTCATTGGTCCTCAGTCATACACACTTATTTGTGTATTCTGCATAGCAACAGTCCCAGTATTGACTGCTAATGGCATAGTCCCCAAAGCCTAAAACATTTATCTTATTTTTTTTCATAGAACATTTTTACCAGCCAGATGCTGGTAGCTCATGCCTGTAATCCTAGCTACTCAAGAGGCTGAGATCTAAGCATCGTAGTTTGAAGCCAGCCTGGACAGGAAAGTCTGTGAAACTCTTACCCCCAATGAACTAGCAAAAAAAAAAAAAAGCCAGAGGTAGAGCTGGGGCTCAGGTGGCAGAGTACTACCCTTGAGTGCAAAAGCCCAAGGACAGCACCCTGGCCCTGAGTTCAAGCCCCAGGACCAAAAATGGTTTTTAAATATTTGCCAACCTGTTTCTAATAGTGTCAGAGCTAGGGAAGCCACTAAACTCTGCTGAGTACAGATGTCTACCTATGCCACGGGAGATATCCCTGCTCTCAGGGCAGATTCCATGCTACCCATCACCTTGACATAGCCACTGCTTGGCTTCCTTCTCTAAGTGTCTTACTCTTCCTCTGGGGTGAGAATCAGGCAGGTCTTATTTAAGCCTCATTTTGTTTTAGAAACAGTACATCGTGAGCATCAGAAAGATGAAGGAGATGAAAGTATTATCTACACAGAAGTGCATACAACCTTGAAAAAGAATACAGGTGAGATAGCTCAAGAGAGGCCAACCAAGATCTTAAAGAAGGAATGGTGCTGAATCTTGAATCATTTGGAAAATGCCTCAGAGTTTTAAAGATTCAGAATTTACTTATAGTTCCACTTCTTCTAGTAGTGACAGTAGAATTCCTCATCCTCAAAGAAATGAGTCATGTCTGCTTTGCAGGACTGATGTGAGGTGAGATATAATAACCATAGAACTCACACCTAGAAAGTTTCACTGCAGTAGGAGCCTAGTGTCGCTGTTACTTTAAAAGCATCCTTTGAGTGTCTTTTGAGTCTCAGTCTCATCATTGTGATGAAGTAATTACCATCACCGGTTTTGTTTCTTTGTTTGGGTTCTTTGTTTCGTTTTATTTTTGCTGTTTGGGTTTGGTTTGTTTGGGTTTGAGACTGTTGTTGGTTGAGAACGTTGAGATTCAGAATCTAAAGCCTAACGTTACACATTTGGTGATGGTTGAATTGGGACTAGACCGCCAGTCTCATGATTCCTACTTCTATTTCCAGATTGAGTAGAAGTGAAAGGAATCTCCCTGGGATGGGACCGTGCTCTGTAGGGCAAGAGGGAGAATGAGGGGAAAAAAGCAGGAAGAAGTTGAGGTGAGCACGGCCTACCTGATCTGAATTCTTCACTTTCTCCCACAGCCACACCCACTGAGGATTCCACTTGCAGCCAAATGGTGAGCAGGATCCTTGCTCTTTTCTAACCTTCTGTCTAATATCTGTTTACTCAACCTCATCTAACTCTCTCCTAGGACATTTCTGCTATCTACACAGAAGTGAGATGCCCACAGCTCGGGGAGAGTTCACCAAGGAGTTGAGTCAACAATGTCAGACCTACCAAGATAAGATTCCTCTGGTGACTATGAAAATGTTCTCTCCAAACGATGGTGTCCCATTCCAACTTATACCCACCTCCAGCTTCCACTGCTCCCCAGCCACCTCCCTCAGCCCCCTCTGTGCACCCTCCAGTTCCTGGCCCCGTCCATGAAGGGGATCTGTGAGTTCCTCTCTTACTGAAAGACAGAGCTATGATTTGGGAAGAGACAGCCCCTATCCCACTCCCCCCACACACTTAGGTTCCATCAGTACTGCTGAACATAGACCTGGGTTCTTCTCTCTACATACATAGAACATATCATCTCACCTTTAATAGGTAGATCGATCGATAGATAGATAACATACATGCATATATACAGATAAACAGCTGATAGATAACACATGCAGAGAGAGAGAGAAAGAAGAGAGAGAATGTGAATGTGCTTGCCTTGATCCTCAAAGGAAAGAACATCAATCTTGATATCTTGAACAGGCAGCTTCATAATAAATTGCCAACATCTAAGCTGTTACTGAGGCCCATGGGTGACCACAGTGACTAAGAAGACTCTCAGAAGTTTAGCCAGACCAAAGCCAGCCACAAATGGGTCTGGCCCAAACTATATCATAGAATTCCTGGCGAAAGGGCCAGAGCCATGCAGGCACCAAGGCCTCTGCTTCCACCTGCAGCTCCACTTCTCCTCAGATCCTGTTTCCTGAGGCCCCAAGCTCTAGGTTGGAAGTAGATCGGTGAAGTCATTTTCTTTTTACTTGTTTAAAAAGTTACCTGGCTGTAACATAGATTTCCTTAATAGAAATAAACCTGCTTGTTTCATGTCTTTCATCAGTATCTGTCATTTTCATTGGCAGCTGAGTTGGTTTTCCTCCACAATCCACATTCCTTGATGCCCAAGGAAGGATTAGCTATGCTTGCTCCTGTGAGACCTAGCTTGGTTTCACAGGCTTCTGCTCTGGCTTCACAAGAGCAAGAAGCAGCTTATAGAAAGGCACTGTATCAAACCCCATCTCCCTTGCATATGAAAGAGGCACTGGTGTTACCAAAGAGCTGCTGGCACAGAATGGATAACATGGTTTCTCTCCTAGACCAGCCGTGTTGACATGGCCAGGTCATATTGGAAGTTAAGCTGCTCAGACCCAATTTCAGACATGCTGAATTACAATCTGCATTTCAACAAGATCCCCAGCAATTCTCATGCTCATTAAAGCTTTAAAAAGTGTTGATTCCCATAAGATATATCACAGAAGCACATCCATCCAATCCAATCATCCTGGGAGTGTTTGCCTGAGGTACTACTCTAGATAAAGACAGAAAGGCTATCCATGCAATCATTTTCCCCATTTCTCTTCCATTCCCTTTTCCTCCTTTCCTCCCACGCCAACCCCTTTCTATTCTCTTCTTCCTCCTCTCCATCTCGCTTGTCACCAGTCCAGTCCAAGTCCAAAATATACAAACACCTCCTCCCCGTGGCCACCAGTCAGTCAGACCTGCCTGCCCTGAGGACTGAGAAACACAAAGTGGACAAATACAGGGTTTTGCTCTCTCTAGAGACCAAGCTGTGCCAACATTCCCCAAGCCTCTATGGGAGGGGGGGAAATGACTTTCTTATAAGTCAAGACAGGAAGAAAACCACTGGTGATAGAGAAACCTGTTCCAGTCATCCCCAGAGACCAGAGACCACTTCCTCCCTGAGCTGTTAATAGTGGCCCTCCCTGCCGCTAGACCAGTGGCACCCAAAGACTGGTACAGCACTACGAATTGCTTCTTACTAATCCATGAAAATATACATGGGAAGAATTTAGGAATTAGAAAGAATTTAGAAGTGTTTGTAGCAACCTGTCATTTTATGTTTGTTTAAGGCAATCATAAAAAGTTAGGACTTACATTTTTATGTATTCCTTTTTATTTCATTTTCTAGTAATTTGTGTTCACTGTATTTTACAAAAGTATAAGCCCATAATGGATTATAAGTTTAAAAAAAATAGATTCTTCAGGCCCAATGGCTGATGGATGAAAACATTTATCTACCTACCATCCACTCACACACACACTCCTTTTCTCTCTCACACACCCCATTGCCTGGTTGCTCAGGCACTTTGCAATCCCCATGGAATCCCTCCCCAGCCCCAGATCTATTTATACAGTTGAAAACATCATTTTTCCTTAGTTCAAAAAAGAATAAGCTGGAATTTTTTTCCAAATAAAGCATATCTCAGAAAATTTAAGGAGGGAAAAAAAGGTAGAGTTTTTCATAAAAGACCTATGCTTTTCAGCCTGCCTCTCACTGGCTAGTAGAATGCCAACACACCCAGTCCGTGGCTATAGGAGCCTGAATCTGCTTCTACTTCTGAAAGATGCTGGAGCAGGGAGTGGTGGGACCATGGCCCTCTCCCAGGGAGAATGGAACCTCTGAAGTTCTGTAGGGTAGACTGGAGGGTGCTGCTGTCACCACTCACTGCCTACTACAGGCTTCACACATCCTGCACTGTGAAACAGCTTCTTCCCTTCTTTACGGAGCTAAATGCAGACATTTACCTAGCCAAATCAGTTAACTCTACCTTTCTAGAGACCTGGAGCCACCCTTTTAATAAAGAAACAGCTGGGCCTCATGGCTGCCCTCTGGTGGTCCTCTTAGGAAGCGGAACCCCTGACACACCACTCATGCAGGCTTGATGTGTTCATTGGGTAATTACACCATTAAATATGATGAGACATGCAGCCTTCATTTTGTATGTGGTGATGCAATTTAGATATAAGCCAAAAATGGAGCATGTTTTCTTTTTCATGACACAAAAAGGACTGTATGCATGGGAAGGTTTTCAATTCCCCATTTGTTTACATTTTAGTTCTTGCCTCTCAGATCTGCCTGCCTGCCCTGAGGACTGAGCAACACAAGGTGAGCTCTGAGGATTGTGTTTCAAAGCCAGCCCAGGAAGCAAAGTTCATGTGTGAGGCTTTAATCCCCAATTAACCAACAACCAGAAGTGAAGCTGTGGTTCAAATGGTAGGGCAAAAAAAGCTAAGAGACAGCACCCGTTCAAGACCCAGATCAGGCAAAGATACATATTATATATATATATATATATATATATATATATATATATATGATACACTCATACATTATAACTAAATACATAAACAAATCAATAAGGCCCATGCTTTTATTGAAACATACCCACGAAGCAGCACTGGGTGTCTTTCATCTTTGTATAAACCTTAGTGACACTGAATTCAGACAGGCAGCATGGTAGGGCAAACACGCAAGTTTTCCACCTGATACAGAGATATTTTGTGTGGTGCTACTTGGCCGTATTCTCTTCTGCATTGTTGAACGCAGCTGCAGCAGGCAGGCCCCGAAACCATCAGTGAGTCAGCATTGCTCCTCGTGCCTTGGCTCAGAGGAATTCTTTCAGATTCCATATTCTACTTGTAGACTTCTTTCCCACGTGAGGCCCAGATCAATCGCGACTGGTCCTTTCATCATTAGCACATGATTGCTGTCATCATCCGCTTGAGTGTCTGACCTCAGGGGGGGTAATCCATATGTTCAATGTTCCATAAATGTTTGTTTGACGCATTAGTGCCTACAAGATGAGAATCTAAGTGTTTGGTGAAGGAGTGAATGAATGCATGAAGGAGCTTCGAGTTTCCCCTCTCTGCCTCAGAAAAGCACAACTGGGACTTTGTTTCCTTTTTGTCAGCCTTCCTCTAAATCTCTGGAAAGGTGTACCATTGCCTCTAAAGCAGGGTGAACCTAAGTGGTAGGTAGGCCCTTCACCCCCAGTCCATAGGTACTGCTTTTCATTCTCTCTTCCTCCTGGCTCTCTGGCTTCTCCCCATCCAGCTGTGTGCTCTGTGCCTGTAGTTCCTTGAAGATCCTATTCCTTCTCCCCACATCCCTCAGGGCCAGGATGAGACAAAAAAGATGATAAGAGCACAAAAGTGGGGCTGGGAGTTTGGCCTAGTGGTAGAGTGCTTGCCTAGCATGCATGAAGACCCGGGTTCAATTCCTCCGTACCACATACATAGAAAAAAGCCGGAAATAGTGCTGAGGCTCAAGTGGTAGAGCTCTAGCCTTGAGAAAGCCCAAGGACAGTGCTCAGGCCCTGAGCTCAAGCCCAGGACTGGCAAAAAAAAAAAGCACAAAAGTGAAGAAGGCAGTGTGAGGCAGAGTTGTGCCAGTGCCATGTTGGGAGATAGCATATCCCAGCATTCCATCCCTGCTGTGGACATTTCTAGAAGTGACGAGACAACATTCCTTCTAGGGTATTCTGTCTTCATCCCAATCCTCCTGCCACACCATTTCTGCCTAACATGGCTGGCTGGGAAGGGGCTGCCAGGATCTCATCACCCTACCGCCGTATCTGCTGATAGACCATGCAGGTAGGGTTTCCATGGGGCTGTGAAATAAAATTTCAACAAATTTAGTTACATGATCTAATTGGCTTTTATTTGCAATTCATGCACTGGGGCCACAACCCTCTACAAGCTTGATAAATGACCCAGCGACTTTAATAGGTCATTTCAAAGCTATTCTCCTGTTAGAGTTCAAACTGAAGGGACTTCCTTGGGCTCAGGAAAATTGATCCTCTTCTTAGTGGTTGCTGTGAATTTCTGGCTTTTGTTTATTTGTTTTGGAAACTGGCCTTTTTAAAGATCAGTTGGTTTATGTGTGCACCTAGCAGGACAGATTCCATTCTGGTTTGGACTGATCAGTATACCCTTCCAAAACAACGTTCCCCTTTAGGTTCCATTGAGCAATGGGGTTCTCGAGTGGGTTCTACCTGTTCTGTTCAGCCCTATCCCCATGTGTCCCCTCAAAACTGCACCCAGGGGTCTAGCCTCTCCGGAATAACACCTTCATCTTCCAGTATTCAGGGCTTCCTAGAAGCCTGTTCTGTTACATGCCTTAATCTCCTTTCTCCCTCTGCTTCCTTTCCTGCCTAGTTCCCCCTCTTAAGTCTTCAATCATCCCACCTTCTTTTCCTTTTCCTTTTCCCCTGCCCCTTGCCACCAGGAGAATCATGGCCCCATTCTTCCCTAGGACTGGGCACCTCACACTCAGCTTGGCACATCTTCATCCAAATTCCATCCAGCCTGAATCTCTACACCAAACAACTCAGGCTTAATGGTCAAGGTCAGGCAAGCTGTTGGGTCAAGGTTAACACCTGCTCCCCACCTTCCAGGCAGCCGATACTAGAAGTGGGCTACTGGTGGAGTCTGCACCATTAGCGCATGGCAGATGTTGCTGTTACTACTCAGGCCTCAGCACACACGCAAGCACCAGACTTTGCCTGACTCCAGTTTCTCAGAAAGGCCCCAGGGAGGCTGAGTAGCAGCCCTGGCTGCCAGCTGCTCTCTTAATTAAGGAATGCAGGGAGTGGCCCCTTTGAACTCACCTGCTAATTTACTCTAGCACACTCCCCCCTGTGGCTGGGTAATTAATGTGGTGTGAACCAGTGATTAGCAGTGGTGGGGAGAACCTGCCTGTAGCTGCCTTAACCCTTCCCTGCACCTGAGAAGAAGCAGGACTGTCTTCACTCCATCTTTCTTCAGCAGTCCTTCAGGCTGGCTGCAGTTTCTTGTCATTGGGGGGTGAGACACTTTCTTTTTCTTATCAAACCTCCTCTTCTTCCCTCTCAGCTTCAAAGACTGAGAGAGGGTTAGAGGACCACTAGAAGCAACCAGTTTTGCTAAGAGAAATAATGAAGAAATTCAGGACCTGGCCCATGCTGGCTCCAGTTCCAAGCCTGGATGCTCCAGAATCATCTCATCCAATCTGGCAGACGATTAGAAGGCTCTCCCCATGGAAAGCCTGTCTTCAGTCATGGGCAGGATGCAGAAGTGAACACAGCCTGGTCCCTGCCCTCCAGGGGCTTGCAGACAAGGAGAACTGTTAAAACAGGGGACTGCTCAGTCTCAACCATACCTTTATCCTCACCTACTTGGCTTTCCCATCTTCCCTGTCTCTTGCCCCTTTGTAAAGCAATGATTCACAATGGTTTGAGAACTCCATAGGCAACAGACCTATTGCAAACCCTGACAGGTGTTGGATGGACAGCACTAAAAGGTAGATCTTGTTATGAATTCCCATTCCTCTAGTAAGTACACTGCAACATAGGAGTTACTTCACTTGTGATTTTACAGCCAAGACTTGATCTCAACTCTAACTCAGGAGCTGGAGTTCTGAACACCTGTCATCATCTGTTTTCTCAGCTCAAATACCAGTCCCTCCACAAAGGCTTTCCTAGCCTCCCTCCCTCCCAGGCTGGAACAGGACTCTTTCCCTCTAACTCCCATAGCATCCTCTGCACACTTCTGGCATTATTCTCATCACATTGATTGTAATTATTGGGTTACATAACCCATCCTCTCCTCTAAACTTCAAATTCCTTAAGGGCAGGGGCTAAGCCTTTCATGTCTGTGTCCCCAGCACCTGGCACCTAAGTAGATGCTCAATAAATGCCTGATGAATGGGTGACAGAATTGACAATAGAGTCATAAATAATTCCCCCTCCCCACGCCTCTCTATCATGCAACCAAGCAGCTTCCATGTTCTGCCAAGACTTCTCTGCTCTGTCCCATTTCTCTCAGTTCCAGATATTTCTATCCTAGTACGGGCCTTTTTCCTTTTCCCAGGACCATCACAACAGGTAGTCTCCAGGCTTCCCTGTTTCTTCTTTCTCTGCCAGCCTTCCCTTTATGCTGTCCCCTCAGCAGGATACCCCCAAACCAAAACAGACATCCAGGCAGCGCTTCTCAAAGTCTCTCAAAGTCCTCCAGCTGCACATACCCCTGGAGCAAAATGCTTGTGAGAACTAAGATAGTTGAGACCATCCCCACACACAAACCCAGCATCCCTGGGAACCCAACCCAAATATTTAACAACCCTATAAGTGACTGTCGAGGTCTCCATAATCTGAACTCCATCCCACCACTTCTTTGTGGGCCCACATCTTCCCCCGCCCCAGACTACTTTTCTCCCACCATCACTACACATTCTGCTCTCCCCTCATGCTCAGGGCCCACCTGCACCTCTAGCCTGCTCCTTTCCCCTTAATCTAAATCATATCCAATGCCACATGCCCAGAAGGCTGTCCCTGCCCAGATTCCCAGAGATCTCTTTCCT
The DNA here is from genome assembly GCF_031878675.1 of Megascapheus bottae. Taxonomy (NCBI): domain Eukaryota; kingdom Metazoa; phylum Chordata; class Mammalia; order Rodentia; family Geomyidae; genus Megascapheus; species Megascapheus bottae. Next base: position 35,660,924 of record NC_143518.1, on the reverse strand, counting down.
ACCCTCTCCTGCAGTACACACTGCATGTGTGACCTGTCTCCAGGCAGGCCTAGCATAGCAACTTCTGCATGTTGGAAGGCAGGAGCTCTTCTACTTTCTAGCATGCCATATGCCTATATCATGGTTGAGTCCAAAGCATGGTGTCAGGTTTGACTAACAGGTCAAAGGCTACACAGGACCAGATTCAACCACCGTTGCTCAAAACAGCCAGGAATCTTCTTCAAGGACATGTTTTCTCACATAAGTGAACAAGTAAGTAATGAAAAGAGGGTAGCTGTGGCGAACATGAAGCATATCCTGCCTCTCTGCACACCTCAGCAAAGTGTCAGAGCTCCCCTCACCTTTAACTTATCCCACTTCCAACAAGGCTCTGAGAGATCTGTCGAAGAACACATACTGAGCCCACACAGAACAAAACAGTCATCCTGATATTCATTCGACATCAAAACTGTACATCCAGCGCTGAAGAGAACAAGGACACATATTCTATCCATCACAGGCTAATAAGCAAACCTCAGAAAACTGCCACAGTGATATGCTAAGGGCAAGGAGAGAAGACCATGGAGACACAGAGGAACAGAGGGGCAGTGGGAGTTCTCATCCCACCGGAGATCAGGAAGTCTTGCATGATAACCTGGCTGGGCACCAAGCCAAGCCAGGTCTGCAAATAAATGGAGTCTCCTTCATGTCTGGTGGAGGAACATATAACATAGGTGGTTCCGAGAAGAGATTGTTCTGGATGAGACAGCCAGAGAGCAGAGTTGGTAAGCCAAAGCCTCTCGTGAGCTGAGCTGAGAGTTCAGTCTTTATCCTGAGAACAACAGGAAGCAGAGAAAGAACTCCCAAACAGAGGGGAAGTGAGTTGGTCAGTGCTGCAGCTCAGCAGGCTCTCTGTGGCAGCAGGGAGGACGCAGAAGTGAGCAGGGCTGGACGCAGTGAGACCTGGTGACCGTGATGGAGCACATGGGCTGTGTGGGTGTGCTTGGCCCGTGTATCAGCCAGCCACGTGCACAGGAAAGAGGCTGACTTACAAGAATCGGCTGTTGGAAGGAAAACCCAGCGAGGTCCAGCGAGGCCTGCTGCCAACTTCCACTTTACTGTGGATGTTTTCACTTTCGGGGTATCTTGTTCTGAGTCAAGATTCCTCCTTCTCAATATGGGACTTTCCAGAAGGAGACCACAGCTGCTTCCGTGCATCTGCCTTGGCGCTGGGATGTCCTGGAGTAGGGGTATCAAGGGAGTTGGCCTGCCTCGCTGGAGGAAGATGTCCATGTGGGGGCTCTGGCGTCTGCTTCTCTGGGAAGGTAAGTGGGGGAGTTGGACAGCCTGTCCTCAGAGCACTGAAGGCCCCCTGCAAACCCCTGAAAAGCTCCCCCGCTCCCCAACCACCACCAAGCCAGATGAGACCCCAGGAGCGCGAGAGGAGTAGACTGAAGCAAGTTCTTGGGCAACATTTAAAACTAGCAGATACAATGCAGTATGCTAGATACTGGGTGAGAGGAGGCAGCAGCCCTAGACCCATCTATGCCCCAAGACATAATCTGTTTTGTGGCCCAGGAGAGTTAGAACCAAACCAGGAGCACTGCCAATCTGGACAAATAGTTGGTTGCAGGATTTGTGAGGCTGTGGCCTCACACGTTAATGTGTGGGAATTCTACCTAGGGTCTGGGGAAAGAAAAAGAAGGCCCAGGAAGTTGAGCAGGATTCCTTACAATCTAAGAAGTGTGTTCTCAGAAGCCTGTGGGAACGCTGGGGTCCTTCTCTGCAGCCTGCCCAAGGGGAGGGTGAATATTAAATAGGAAGGAGAAAATAAAGTAGGTTTCTATATAGTTCCTATGAACTTGAGAATGGCTGATGATGGCATGATGTTGGAATGGCTCAGCTATGGGTCCTCCTTTACACTGGGCAAACCCCTCCTCAGTCTGATACCTGAGTCCTCCTCTTTATCAACAAGTGGCCAATATGACAAGTGTCAACCCCTGCAGGCTAAGGGATGAGAGTCACATGGTATATAGCAAAGGCTGCAACAGCACTGTTCACATCAGAGACACACCTGTTGTTTTGCCCATCAGCGCTGCCTGCATTCCCAACCCTAAAGACTATAAAAGCCTTTCCCGTGTCTTCAGCATTGCTAAAGTGCGTGGGAAATTATACTTTAATTGTCAAAATATCTTTAAAAATCTTTAAAGTCATCGGATATGTCATTGGTATTAGACATTGAACATGTGGACTTTTTGAAAACTAATTATTGCTTTTGTGCACACAAAACAGGTGATCTAACCATTGAACAATATCCCTAGCCCTTAAATAATTTTTAATAGGGTTCTTCAGGGCCAATGAGATGAGTAAAATGACCTAATACAGACCCCATGTTTTACAGGCAAGACCACTGAAGCTTAGGGAGGGAGGATAAAACAATGAAAGCGATACAATTGATGTATACTAACACCAGGGCAAGATAGAACATAGGTCTTGACTGATATCCAGTGTAATTTTCCCTACAAGCTGTGTCTACATTTTGCATTACCATTGGACATGAAGCCACATCTAGGCGAGCTAGAAATGTCTGGAGCTAGGGAGCAAGGAGATGGATGAGGGATTGGAACTATTATAGCCAGTTCAGTGACTATTCAGAACTTACTCCTTAACCCAATCCACAACATTTAGGTCCAGGACATGTCAGTCTTTATTCTGCATTATCCCTCGTGTCTGCTATAGTGCCAGGTACAGGGTCAGTCCTCAGGAACTTCAGCACAATTTACTGACCTTCTCCTGTAGTCTGATCCTAAACAGGGTGAGTACTGGAGAGACAAGGATAAAATCAGCTGGTGTTGGCCTTGAAGAGCTCTTGGCGCTGACTCAGAAGCAGATAATAACAGAACAACAATAGTCATGGAGCTGATGCCTGACCACTATATAGGAGCACAGAAAGTTGTAACCTGGGGTGAAGGGTAGGGGGGGTTGGAGAAAGCAAGGAAACTTCAAGAATGGGAAGAAATCTGCCAGGGAAGGAAAGGATCAAGAGAGTATCTCTTGTTGGAATTCCCTCCTGATCCCTTCCCTGGCAATGCAGTTTTCAGGGCTTAGGGCTCAGGGCTCAGCAGGCTCTGGTTCCTGCCACCTCTGCAGTGTCATTTCCTACTCCCCCTGCAGAGAACCACTTTCAGTTCCCCTGTGCACTTACTTTCTCCCTACAGTCCCTTCTACTCCTGTTCCTTCTTTCTAAACACTACCTTATCAGGCCTCAAGCAGCCATTGCTTGGCCTGGCTGATTCCCATTCCTCCTTCCATTTTCAGCTCCTCAAGGCTAGTAAAAGTCCCTATCACCCTACCTGTGGACTACTCCATTTTCCCATCACGATTCTTAACGTACTTTGTGTCTGCGTCTGCCAGTACTCAGGCTTGAACTTAAAGCCTCACAATCTCATTTGACCATTTCACTCAAGGCTGGCACTCTACTATCCTAGCCACATCTCTACTTCCAGCTTGTTTTTTTCTGGGTAACTAAAAATAAGAGTCTTGAGGATTTATCTGTTCCTTCTGGCACTGAATCTCAATCCCAAGATCTCAACCTCCTCAGTAGCTAGGATTGAAGGCATGAGCTACCAGTGCCCAGATTAACATACTGTTAATTGCTTGCTTGAGCATCTGGCTTCCTATCTGACCAACATTAATGGCGACTACAGTGAAATCCTCTTCCCATGAGTTTTATCCCCCCATCCCTAAACTCAATTTAAGTAGAGAAAGTGTGGGTAGAGGGGCCTTCATCCACTCTACAGCAGCTCAGGGCTGTGCCAGAGAGGGATAAGAAGCATTCACAGCAGGCTGACCAGGGTCTCTGTCCTTCCAGCTCTCCTTCTTATCGAAGCTGTTCGTGCTCAAATGTTGAGCAAGGTGGGCGGCTCTGCGCTGCTGGTGGTAGAGCACCCGCCTAATTTCCAAGTTCGTGAAGCCATCTGGCGATCTCTGTGGCCTTCGGAGGAACTCTTGGCCACGTTCTTCAGAGGCTCCCTGGAGACTCTGTACCACTCTCGCTTCTTGGGCCGAGCTCGACTACACAGTAACCTCAGCTTGGAACTTGGGCCCCTGGAGTCTGGAGACAGCGGCAACTTCTCCGTGCTGATGGTGGACACAGGAGGCCGGGCCTGGACCCAGTCCCTGCAACTCAAGGTGTATGGTGAGTGTGTGTGACCTTGGCTTCCTGACCCTCTCCTGCTGCAGAACAGCAGGCATCATGAGTCATAGCACCTGGGGAGAGGTGAGCTCCAGAAACCTTTGGTCTCTCATCTTGTTGCTAACTCAGGGAACAGCTGCTCCCCGACAGTCACATCGAAGAAAACTCCCCAGATATGTCCATGTGAGTGCCTGCCTGGGGCAGCTGAGCTTTACCATCCTACCGTCCTTATCTGAACTGCACTTGATCTGTTCTTGGCTCAGCAGCCTTGGACACAATTCTTTGCCTCCCTGACCTTCAACCTTCTCATCTGTTAAGTGAGCATTGTGATACTCCCATGCACAATGACTGTAAAGGTGAAATGTAATGACACTTGCAAAACCACTAGAGACAGAACCTGTCCTGTCCATTCATTCTAACATCTCACCATACATTATGTCATGCCATCATTTTCTGTACAACAAAAAGGAAAATGTTACATATTGAACAATGCCACTAAATTCAAGGCTCAGAGTTCAAACCCCAGTCCCAACAAAAAAAAGTATTAATTTCATTATTAAGTTGCTGTACAAAGAGGTGAAACTTCCATAGGTCAGGTTATGAATACAATGCACCTTGATCAATGCCCACCCTTCCATCATTCTCCCCAAATTTCCCACTCCTATCCCTACCCTGAAACTCCATAGTTCAATTTTTACATAATTTACAATGAACATAATGGCCACATTTGTTCACCTTTTCTCTCCTTTTGTGCCCTTCCCCCTACACTGGTGCCAAACAGGTTGCTGATTCCTAGTCAAAAGATTTTTTTCTAATTAAAATAGAAACATAACAGACTTTATTTATGAATTAGATTCAACCTCTGCTCTTATTACACTATAATTTTTGGTGTGGTATTTCTCGTCAGTTCAGTTGTTGGTTTTTTCATATATATATATGTATATATGGTTATTGGTGTTGCTTATTGTTACTTGAGTGCTAGAGATTGAAAACAGGGCCTCTACTTGCTAAGTATGCACTCTTATCACTGATCTACACTCTCAGCCCTGCATTTCTTTTTTTTAAATTATTTTTATTTGCTTTTAATTTTATCATCCTTAAGTAGTTATACAAAGGTATATTGATTCAAGATGTCCATTTATGAGTATAATGCACTTTGATCCAGAACCCTCCTTCATCTGTGTCTCCCCACCTATCTCCTCAAGTCACCTGGCTCCATTTTCACGTCTGTGCCTTAAATGTAGCCCTGTATTCATTTATTAAAAAAAAAAAGGTGGTTTATTTTTAGAGCTATTCTAACTACACGTTATCCCTGGATTCATTCATCATTACAAAACAAAATACTTCACTTAAGAGCTAACAAACAACAGCTTTTATTTTACATGGTCTTCTGGGTTGGCAAGGCCCCGTTAGGCAGACTTTCTGCTTCACTTGATCTTCCAGGGTGGTTCATGCAGCTGCTTTGATCCCTCACAGCTGGAGTAGCTGAGTTGTCTGGTGGGCCTTGTTTTGCAACAACCCCTCCCGCACCGCCTCCACACACTTCTGCTAGTCAAGAAACAATGTCCTTTCAGTCTCTTTAATGGCTTAGGGAAGACATGAGAGGGATTCCCAAACCACTATTTCAGTGGAAATAGTAGACCAAATCTAGATAGACTAGAGAAGAAAAATCCAAGTGAATGGTAGGGCCATGGCGCCAGTGGCTCACACCTGTAATCCCAGCTACTCAGGAGGTTGAGATCTGAGGATCATGGTTCAAAGCCTGCCCAGGAAGGAATGGCCATGAGACTTTTATTTCAAATTAACTACCAAAAAAGTCAAAAGTAGACCTGTGACTCAGGTGGCATCATGCTGGCCTTGAGCAAAATAGCTAAGGAATAACACCCAGGTCCTGAGTTCAAGCCCCAGTACTGGCATAAAACACACACACACACACACACACACACACACACACACACACACACACACACACACACACTCAAGCAATCAAGAATGAGAAGTAGGGATAGCAACTGAAGAAAGGGAGGCAAAGGAAAGGAAGGCTATAAGCAAACCAGAGGGTCATCTTGAACTCTCAGAAATAGTTATCAGGTTGCCCTTGGGGGAGCTCCTTCATAATACAGATGTACAATGATAGAATGCCCTTCCGAATACACAAAGCCCTAGACCAGGTTGCACATCTTGGCAAGCAAGATGCTGGCTGGATACCAGGAATGGTGACTCACGCCTGTAATCCTAGCTACTCAGGAGGCTGAGATCTGAGAATCAAGATTCAAAGCCTGCCTGGGCACAAAAGGACCTGAGACTCTTATCTCCAATTAACCTCTAGAAAACAGGAAGTAGGGCTTGGCTCAAGGGTAGGGTGGTAGCCTTGAGCTGAAGAGCTCAGGGACAGTACCCAGGTGGAATTCAAGCCCCATGACTCCCCCCCCAAAAAAATGCTGGCTGGAGTTCAGCACCACTCTAGCCCCCTTGCCTGACGTCCTACTACAGTGACTCTCCCCCACAACCATGGAAGCCCCACAGCCTCTCCTCCCTTGAGATTCTCAGCTGCTGCATGTGTTAAGTGAGGACATTGAATGTGACAATGCACACAGCACCCACACCGCTAAGCTCTAAAATGCCCTGTTCTCAGTATCTGAATTACAGATTTTAAGGAAATTGCTGTTTTATTGCTTCCAAATACATAGCGTGATTAGAACTAATTGCAGGAAGCTGCCAGGCAGCCGTCCTTAGGAGCTCTGCTTTGACAATAGATAAGAATGATGTGAATTAGCAGATCAGTTACTAGACATGTCGATGGGTGTTTCTACTGCGCCCGATGGTGTTTGGAAGCCCCGTGTCCTCCTAAGTGGTGTAAATATCCCCCCTGTAATCTTTGTGTATACTATTAGTATGCCCAGCAAATCATTTCTTTTTTCATATCACAAATCCCATCAGACTGAGCTGGCATTAAGAAGGTTTTACTCTGCTTGACTCTGGAATGCTGTCAGACTCTGCGCACTCCTGTTGATACCCTAATGCTCTCCCACTGGCCTCTGTGCTACAGAGATTCCGATTTACTCATCAATCTCGACAGGAATGAGGAAGGCACTGCTTAGGGCACCGGGACACCAATTTGCTCAGTGGCCTAGGTATTGAACACCTATTTTCTAACACTAGACCTCTGAGGTTATTGAGATAACAAGAAAGAGCCCCTCCCTCCGCGCTCCTTAAAAGCATACTTCCCTGCATCCTTCTCTTTTTTCTTTTTTAATCATTCACAATCATTTGTCAGCATCTTTCTCTCTTACTAAACCATAAACTCCAAATACCCAGGAATGTGTTTTCTTGCCGGAATTAATAAGTGTTTATTATCTCTTGTTGACTGCTTGGAAAGCTAAGAGCCATTCCTGAAATAATGGAAATTTTCACAATTTAGACTTTAATGACTTTAATATGTCCAAGCTGGGCCTTGAAGATTGCATAGGAGTTCTTTTGGAGGGCAGGGAGATAAATCATTGATGTTCACCAATGAGCTACAAAAGAAAAAAAAAAAGCATGAAAGATCTGAAACAGTATCACATGCTCAGGAGAGTTGCAAATTAATGAGTGTGAAAGGAAGGTACAGCTGGAGACATTGATGGGAATCATTTCACAGAGGGCTTTGGACATTGGCCTAAGCATCAGCTTGTGTCTGGTGGGCCTGGCCCAGCCTCCCTATAATGCCTATCTGCTCTGCTGTTCTTGCCCAGATGCAGTACCAAGGCCCACAGTTCAAGTGTTCGTCGCTGTAACAGGGGGTGCTCAGCCCTCTAACACCTGCCAGGTCTTCCTGTCCTGCTTGGGCCCCAACATCAGTGACATAACCTATAGCTGGCGACGAGAGGGGACAATGAACCCCAATGTTGAACCACACAGCCTCTTCACAGAGGGACAGGTGCTACGTATTTCAGTAGGACTGAGAGACAAGGATGTGGCTTATTCCTGTATTATCTCCAACCCTGTCAGCTGGGGTGTGGCCACTGTCACCCCTTGGAAGAGCTGCAACCATGAAGCAGGTATGCAAGGGCAAGGGATCCATGATGGAGGGAGGATGAAGCAGTGAGTCCACCCCTGACCCAACCCCTCTGTGTCCAGCATCCGGAAAGACCTCCTACAAGGACGTGCTACTGGTGGTGGTGCCCGTCTCGTTGCTCCTGATCCTGGTTGGTCTCTTCTCAGCATGGCACTTCAGCCCCTGCTCAGGTAGGAGGAACGGGCAGGTGCAGGGGATGGAGAAGGAGGGGATCTACTGGGGAGCAGACTTGCTTGAGCCTTTTTCAGTTTTTATGTTAGGCTCCAAACAACATATTCCCTTTACCTCTCCCGACTTGTCTCTTGGCCTCTTCATCTCATTCATTGTTCTCCAACTAGATTGAACTATGCAAAAATGTCTTTCAATGTTCTCCAAATGATGTCCTCTCCTACATATCTTTGGGCCTTTGCATGTTCTTTCCCATCTACCTGGGAGTTTCCTCTCAACTCCCCTTTTCTGTTTGACTTAAATCTTCCAAGTTAGCCTGCTCCAGGGAGCCTTCCCCACATACCCACAGCTAGACTTTCTTTTATCTCCATTGCTTACACTGATCACAGATCTAATGACACTACTTCTCTGCTGAATTCTGGTTACTTAAACACAAAGGCTGGGCCACCATGGGGCTTGACCAGTGGTGCCTAGAATACATTCATACAATGTGACCAGGATTGATAAATATGTATCGAGGGAAAGTACTGATGACTCACAACCTTTTCTTGCCTACCATTCCTAGAAAGTGTCTCTCTGAGAGAAGTCCCTTCCCTGAACAAAGCCTGGCAGTGCCACCTTCTTAAAAAGAGGATGCAAGGGGAAAGCCTGAGATTAAGCCAACCTCTGAGACCTACACCCAGCTTAGCCTTCTCTCTGCCCCCCAGAAAAAATGATCTGACTGACCCAAGCTTGTGGCTGCTTTCACAGCAAGTTGTCTGAGCTTGCTGGTCCCAGAATCAGCAAAGAAGAAGCACCGAGACTTCATTAGAGAGTCAGCTTCTTTAGACATCACTGGAGGCATCCATGGAGGAAGGAGTGCGAGATTCCTATATATTCTTCCCACGGAACAGGACGAGCTGGTAGCAGCTTAGACTTTATTCCCCCTACAGGCCCTGTCTACTAGAAGTAGGGTCTGATTCTAGCCCTTTGCCCCTGAAAGTCCCCAGTATGTATTTTCAGTAAGAAGATAGACTCCAGGAAAAGAACAGCTTTTTACAAACAACTTTATTAGTCAGGTGCCAGTGGCTCACACCTGTAGGCTAGGCTTATAGGTGTAAGCTCAGATCTCAGGAGGCTGAGATCTGAGAATCAACGTTCAAAGTTAGCCCAGGCAAGAAAGTCCAGGAAACTCTTATCTCCAATTAACCACCTTAAAACAAGAGGTAGAACTGTGCCTCAAAGTGGCAGAACACTAGCCTTGACCAAAAATGCTGAGGGACAATGCCCAGGCCTTGATTTCAAGCCTATGACCAACAACAATAACAAAACTTTATTAAGGTAAATGTCACACTCTGTATAATTCATCTGTTCATAAAGTTATCAATAATTTTCAGCATATTTACAAAGGTGTGCATCCAACACCACAATCAACTTTAAAACATTTCCATTGCCCTTTGTTAAACAAACAAACAAACCATAACCACTTAGGCAATACCTCCCAAATCCTCCCATAACTCTGGACAACCACTTATCTACTTTCAATCGCTATACATTTGTCTACTCTAGATATTTTGACCAATGGACTCACACTGTATGATGTTTCAAGGTTCATAAAAGAGTAGCTCCATCCCTGAGAAGGGCCAGAGAGGACCCACCCACCTGTGATAGTGGAAAGGATAGACAAGAGGTCACAGGCTGGATGTAATTATGTCATATGGCTTCTGATTACATACCCAGTCCCATGGCAGCCCTAACTCTCTATACCTTTTGTAAGCCACATATATGGCATCATTAGACATTAGAAAGAACTCCCTTAAAGAATCTCCTTTGGAGAGGATTTTGGAGGATAAGGAGAGATGTGCCTTTGCCTGAGGTGACTGTGTCAGGACACATAGATTTAGGAGCCAGGCCAAGTATACCAACATGCCAAACACTGAAAAGGTAACTCCTGGATCTTTGTCATTAGCAGGGAAAAAAAAGAAGGACATCTGCACTGATGAAGTGGCTTCTGAAACAGAGAATCCCATTGTGTAAGATATCCCAGAAAGGACAATGCTAGCTGAAACTTGGACAGTAAAGTGCCTCCTTGCCCCAGCAATGCACTAGGACATGGCTAGTACCTGGAGACCTTCCCTCCTGCTTCTCAGGAACAATCTGAGCAGCCAGCACCCTGGGAGAACAAACTTTCTCAGCTCTCCCTTGGCTCTCCCCTGGACAAGAGGGCTCATAGGATGCTCCTTGAAGAACACCGGAGGTTCTCCAGGATCCAGGATTGTTCAAGACTTTTGCTCCTCCATGACTTTATATAAATAATTGTCTCCTGCCTGTGCCCTAAGCAACATCGGATGACTGAACTAAAGAAAAAGTAAATCACCCACTTCCAGCTGACCAAAGTATTGTCATGAGGCAAGGCCTGGAATAGATAAATGTCAGAGATGTAAGACAGGTCTTTATCTTTCAGACTTGAAGGACTTTGAGGTTATCTGGGTTCATGGCCCCTCAAAGGTAAATGATAGTTTCAGATGATCCAAAATGACTGACATCCCATGGGAGCCATTTTCCTGGTAATACTTTCTATCTAGACTCCCTTGTCATTTCCATCAACCTTGACACTTCCTGCATGATCTGAGGATGGTGTTTGAATGTTTTCCATTACTCTCAAGCACAGTGACCTGAAAGAGATGATTAAATTGGCCTCTGCTAACAAGAAGCTCTTGTATATCTTCAAGAAAAGCAGCTGAGTTCAGGACAAGTCTTTATATTTTTTATTTTGCCTGAAATTGGTTGAGGACACTACTACAAAAGAGGAAAATTATGGAGAGGAAGGGTGCAGAGGGATTTGAGTATCTACTATATTCATTGTTAGATGCAAGTGCAGAAGATCCAGTCAACTATAAGGAAGAGACAAGACCCCATCATTCAGTAAGATTTTCAAGGTCATTTTGACATATGGGACGGAAGAGACTATTGTGGCTATCTTTAGAAAATGCATTCTGCCACTGACTGATGTGTGTTTGAAAAAAAAATCTAGGCTATTATTGCCACTTGAGAGGGGAAAAACTGATGAGGGAAATTTAACCTTAAGAAATAATAACAAATAAAGTTCACAGGTATTCCCATCCACTGTAACCAGGTTTTATTCTGAGGCCTCACTCAAGTCTTGATAAAAGAAGGAGGAGGAGGAGGAGGAGGAGGAGGAGGAGGACGAGGATGAGGAGGAGGACGAGGAGGAGGAGGAGGACGAGGAGGAGGAGGAAGAGGAGGAGAAGCTCTTGTTGAAGCAGCAGTAGATTTTGAGTATGTTCACAAGGTGGCTTCAGTCTCTCCACCTAGGATGTCAGTCCTGTTGTAGGATTCTTCCCTCTTTTCCCCACTGCCTGCAGAGTCGCTTTACAATGGACAAATAATTGAAAGAGGTGAGTTCCAGATTCATATCACCAGTGTCCCCAGATCTCCCCTCCAGGTTCTGATTCCCTGTTGGTTCTTGATCCTTGTCCCAACTTCTTTCCTATCACCTTTCCCCACGCCAAGTCCACCTGCACAGCACACATGTCCTCTCAGCCTGGCAGCTTGTGCTCCCCTGACATGCCTCCTAGAGGCATTCCTCATGCCCGATCACCAAATCATGCAAAACTGGCCCAGCCCTAAAAATGATAGGAGAAACAAAGCCCAAGGTCTCGCAATAAGCTTTGATGGTTCTATAAGGGGAGAAGGGTGAAACGCATACACTATTTCCCATTTCTTCCCTTCGTGTCTCAAGTTTCTTCTCTGAATGTAGCCTACAGGGCTCTCCTGCATGCAGTGACTCTTGGCAACTCTGCATCCACAGTGGTTGGTTTGCTGTGAGTTGCCTCTGAACAGTTCCATACTGCTCAAGTCAACTGATGTGCCCATCCCAAGGCTCAACTGTCAACTAGAAGACTTACGAGCTTTCTACTGGACATCACCAAGTGTTCCTGTGGCACCAGTATTTGTGCTGATAAGCATTGAGATGGGTGCTTTAAAAGTGACATCATCACAGATATGAACTGAGGGCAAAAAAGAAGGAAGGCAGGAAGGAAGGCAGGAAGGCAGGAAGGCAGAAAGGAAGGCAGGAAGGAAGGAAGGAAGGGCAAGCCTTTATGCATGTACTTCTGTGCAAAGGACAAACTCAAGAGCTGCTAGAGGCCTGGGGTCATGTGATGTGATGGCTCAAATAGGGAGGGGAAGAGCAAAGAAGACAGATTAGAGAGAACTCTTTTTTTTTTTTTGCATTAATGGAGTTCAGAGAAGTGGAGGAAGAGAAGAAGGCATGAAGATTAAAGTCATCTTTGGTGAATCTTCTAAATTTATGAAGAAGTCATATCTGTTCTGACATCCATTTTTGGTTGCTTACTGATCTCTAGAGGAAGGCACCTCCCCTTCCCAGATTTGACTCCATGGCTCCTTGCATCTGTTCTGCAGGCAGCCTGCAAGTAGGGCTGCAAAAAACTACAAAACATAACTATATAGTAGGGACAGCTGAGTACATGGAGCACAGCCAACCAGGAGGTTGTGGAGTTGTCATACTTCAGTGTGAGGACACTGGTATATAACCAGAATGGTACAAACTCCAGAGCCCTGTTCCCATATAAGCAGTGATTAAAGAAACTGGTCATGTTTAGTTTGGACCAAGAAGCTCAGAGGAGCATGATCTGCAAATATTTGAAGGGCTATCACCTAAGACCAGACTGTATAACTGGAGTCACTGAAGCGTGTCACTAAGAGACAGATATTGGCTCCTATAAATAATAGTGTATTTGAGGAAGGAAAACGTCTTGGTTATTTAATTCAAGGCTTTTCATTTCTTGGCTGGAAAGCTGGGTTCCATGGAGCTTGTTACTCCCCAGATGAATATAATTAGCCCAAAGTCAGAATTAGCTATAGGTTGTATAAATCAATCTAGCAGGTCCTCACATTGTACCAGACAACCAGGGAAGGACCATTAACAGATAAAGAAAGCCAAATAAAAGATGAGTTATATCTATGAATGTGCTTAAGCAGAAATTATCTCAGAGGAAGATCATCACAGGACATGTTGACTATTAGGAAGGAAGCTGCGTTAGGAATGACAAGTATATGGCACATATACCCAGAATCTGCCTTCCAGGGCCATGTCAAAAGTGGCTAATTAATGGTGACATACTTTCCCTGAACAGACAGACGCAATGCTCAAGTTACCTCTATGAATCAATTAAATTTGGGAGGCATGATGAGACCAATTTACATTGCTGCCCAAACAGTATATAAGATCCTCCTGATATTCCAAATTAATTATAAATGAAAGAAATAATGACTGAATATACCACAGGATTAAAGAGACCAATAAGAAGGTTCTCTGATGGTATCAGAAAGAGGCCCTGTTTTTGGTAGGGAAGACATGTTCAGCCTTCATTTCTTCTGCATTTTTCTGAGTACGCTGACTGGAGGAAGTATCAGAATTTTCCAGAACAATGTGATTGGCAGCAATGGCAAATGAGTTTCATCTCGATTCCCATCTTTCATTGACTGGTAAAGGCAACTCAAGCATCAGTAACACCGTTACCAGGAAAACACAGAACAAAAGCACATCAACCAAATATATACAGCCATGTATATATTTAGAATATTTAAGAATGGGAAAAGATTTGCATCTGTCAAGATTCTTTTAGTGTAAGAAAAATAAACCTGGAATCGTGCCTGGGGTACTTGGACCAAAGTGCTGATGCGCCCACTCTGCTGGCCCTCCTGCTGTATGTGCCCCATCAGGGGCTGTTCAGCTTCATAGGAAGCTCTCAAGGTCAGAGAAGGTCACTGAAACTCAGTCTTGCTGGAGAGCTAATGAAGATGTCTTTGCTCTCCTGGATACTCCCTGCCTGTGAATTGACGATCCCATCCACATCCACCTACGTTCACCCAGCTTAGCTCAGGAGCTCAGAGCTCTCGGTGCTCTCTGTGGTCCTCACCAGACCCATGGACCTCCACCAGTCCCACCAGCCACTATCTGCTGAGAGCCTGGCCCTCTTTCTTTTTCCTGCTGAAAAACACCTTGTTTTCCCTCCCCGCCCACCCCCCCACACCTTGTTGATAACAGCCTTATACCATGGCATTTCCAGAAAATTGCTAACAATTCTTACACACGTACTTGAGCACACAATCTCCCACTCAGTGATAGATTTAGTAGGAAAACAGAGAATGTGATAGGGGAAGAACCAATAAGGCCTGGAAAGTCAAGAAGAAGGATGAGAGGTACAGGGGAGAGACAGAGGTTCCTGTATTATTCCATATTACTCACTTGCAAGAGAATTTCATACCAAACACTGCAGTGAACACCAAAGCCTCAGCCAAGTCATGGCTGCAGTTAGCACAGTAGACAGAGGTTGTGTTCCTAAAGGACAAGCACATCCAGATGCCTGTTATTCCACTGCCTGCCCAGTTATTCCAGACAGAACATGCATACAGAGATAGCTCCACATCTGCCCTAAGGCAGGAAGGCTGCTACCTCAGCCTGGGCTCCAAAAACCCTGCTCTTGCTTACCTCTTCCCCAAGTTGCCACAGGACACCCCTCTAAGGCTCCCTAGCCCTCCAGAGCTTTATTCCATGAATCCAGGATCCTCGAATTCCCTACCCACATGGGAATTCTCCACCTTCCTGGGTTCATCCTGCCACCTCTCTATGTGCACCCTAGGTGTGAAGGCAGCTTGGGATGGGGTGTAGACAGATGGGCCAGAAGACCCACACATATGGGCCCACAGTCCAACATAGTCTAGGCTGGAGATGTGGGTAAGGAAATCTCAGGCCTATAGCAGTTTTTCTTACCAAGTCTTGGTATGCTCAGAGTCAGAGTCTAGGATTTCCTATAAGAATTTGTTAGCGTGCTTTATAATTATATTTATATAATTCCCTATTATATATTGAATATGAAGTAGCTTCCCACTGGACTTTTTTTTATCACAATTCCCATCCATCCATTCATCACCAAACCTGAGTGTGGAAACCCCCACTTCTCACTTCAGTTCAGAAGGAGCACAACAGGAAAGATCTGAAGTCAAACCTAGAAAAACAGACCATGATGCCCTGGCCTTACTGGGCTATCTTTCCTCAGCAATCATTCTGCCTACCTTTCTATTGTTTGTTTATTTGTTTGTTTGTTTTGCCAGTCTCGGAGTTTGAATTCAAGGCCTCATGCTTGTTCTGTTTGCTTGCTCTGCTTGTCCTCTACCACTTGAACCACATATCCAGCCCAGATTTTTGCTAGCCAGCTTCAAACTCTGATCCTCCCTCCAAAGACCAACCTCTTAAGTAAATAAGGTATCAGGCATAAATTACTGGTGCCTAATTGAGTGCACTTTTAATGAGTACCTACTGCATGCCAGAGACTGAGAATGCCACTTTAAACGAAATGAACATGTCTCTGCACTCAGGAAGCTTTCAGTCTAGTAGGCAGAGACAGACACGGAACAAATAAGCACAAATATTTGATTAAAATTGTGCTCAATTGTACAGAAGAAAATCACTTATAACCATGAACAACAGTAATAAAATGTCACTGTGGGATGGCAACACAAAGCGTTTTCAAACTGCCACCAGCAAGGAGAGTAGGAATCCATAAAGTGACAATGAGGGGAGGCATGAAAGCCCTTCTGGAAAGATCTGGGTTTATGTGAACATCTAAAGGAAAGATCCCTACAGCCAGAGGTCAATGAGCAAGCAGGACCCTGGGAGGAAATAGCTGCAGAGGTCAGGTCAGGCTGACTCTGGTAGGACATGGGAAGATTTAAATTTTAATTATAAATGTGAAAGGAGGCCACTGAAGAGCTTTAAGAAAAGAAATGATAATCCGACTTCCATTTTTTTTTTGCCAGTCCTGGGCTTGAGCTCAGGGCCTGAGCACTGTCCTTAGATTTTTCTCAAGGCTAGAGCTCTACCACTTGAGCCTCAGCACCACTTCCAGCTTTTTCTAAGTATGTGGTACCAAGGAATCGAACCCAGGTCTTCGTGCATGCTAGGCAAGCACTCTACCACTAGCCCAAACTCCCGCCCCCCCCCACTCTCATTTTTAAAGGACTGTGTTGCAGGCCCTGTGTGGAGCACAGAGAAAAGTGGGGGGGGGGCAGTGATAAAGTGATTCTGGTCATCCTAACAGGAAATGATGGCAGTCTGGAATGGAAGTAGAGAGAGAGAAAGGAGAGAAAAGAAGTAGATAGGGCCGATAAATATAAAGGAGCTAAAATCAAGAGGGCTTGGTACCCTTGGCTGAGGGAGGGTAGGGAACCACCCAGGCTTGTTACTTGATCTGAGTAACAAGGCATCTATCTCAAGGTGTCATTCACCCAAACTAGCAATGAAGACAGAAGCTTGTGTTGTAGGATGGGGTTAAAAAGTTCATGGATCTTTAATAACCAGCCGACTTGCACAGGAACAAGCAATTGGAGGCTGGACAATATATTGGGTTGAATCATATGAAAACTGTCATTCTTTTTTTTTTTGCCAGTCCTGGGCTTGAGCTCAGGGCCTGAGCACTGTCCTTGGACTTTCTCAAGGCTAGAGCTCTACCACTTGAGCCTCAGCACCATTTCCAGCTTTTTTGTATGTATGTGGTACCAAGGAATCGAACCCGGGTCTTCGCGCATGCTAGGCAAGCACTTTAACCACTAGGCCAAACTCCCAGCCCAACTGTCATTCTTTTAAGTTAAAAAAAAATCTGGTCAAGAGCTGGGCTCTGGTGGCTCACGCCTGTAATCCTAGCTACTCATGAGGCTAAGATCTGAGGGTCTCAGTTCAAAACCAGCCCAGATAGTCAAGTCTAAAAGACTTCTTTTTTTTTTTTTTGTCAATCCTGGGGCTTGAACCCAGGGTCTGAGCATTTTCCTTGGGCTTTCTCAAGGTTACAGCTTTACCACTTGAGCCAGGGCACCACTTCTGGCTTTTTTCTATGTATGTAGTACTGAGGAATCAAATCCAGGCCGAGGTACATTGCTAGCAAGCACTCTACCACTAGGTCAACTCCTGGTCCCAAGTCTGGGAGACTCTTTTATCTCCAGCTGACTACCAGAAAATGGAAGTGGCACTGGGGCTCAAAGTGGTACAGCACTATCCTTGAGCACAGGGACATTGCCCAGGTCCTGCGTGCAACCCCATGTCAGAACCTAGTAATTTAAGTGTAAGTTGACTTGAAGAAAAGACCATTTCTGCCTGATTCCCTTCCCACCTATGGTTATACAGTCAGGTACTTTTGGTTTGTTTGGGTTTTTTTCACATTGCAGATTAGTTACCAGAGTCCTTCATCATGAACTTGAGGATGGAGGAGTTGTAAGATGACTTTGGACAAAGAGGACCTCTCACAGCACCTTTAACTCAAATTGTTCTGGGCCTAAAGTCCAGTGAGTTTCCCAGCCACCGGACCGGAGTCCTGCCTATGACTTCCAGATAGTCCTGGAACATTCAGAATCTGAGGATAATGTTGAAGATGCTGAGACTACCTTGGGAGACAAGAGGAACTATTCTTTATCCCAGCACCTTTGACTCCAAGCCACACCATGGACACTCATGAAGCAGAGACGGTCCCACACCGAATGTCCAGGCAGAATCTCTGAATATGGTCTAGGAGAAGCCTTTTATTTTTTTCTTTTTTTTTTTTTGCAGTCATGGGACTTGAACTCTGGGCCTGGGCGCTGTCTCTGAGCACTTCAGCTCAAGTCTACCACCCTACCTCTGGAGCCATAGTGCCACTTCCAGTTTTCTAGTGGTTAATTATAGATAAGAGTCTCACAGACTTTAGTGCCCAGGCTGGCTTTGAACTGCAGTCCTCAGATCTCAGCTCCCTGAGTAGCTAGGATTACAGGCGTGAGCCACTGTACCTGGCTTAGGGGAAGCCTTTCTGTGCAATAAGGATAATGCATCATTCATTGCGAAGCAGCTAGATTACTAGGTACTGTGATCATCCCTCAAAGGCAAATAACATCTGCCAGGTCAGAAGTTATGGGGTACCCTTTTATGTAAGAACATCAAGACTTGCTGCCTAAGAGCAGGAGGCTAGGAAAACAAGACCCCATTGTGCCATGCTGGACAGTGAAGAGGGCATTGCCTGTATTGCCTCTATAAGAGCTCACAACTGGCTGCAGAGCTCCAACAGGGCTAAAAGCAGACTGTGCCCCTGGAACTTCAGCTTCTCTGAGCTGGAAAAGTGCTAGATGGTTCTGAGGACCAGTGGTTGCCTAGGGAAGAGAAAGGCAGAGAGATGAGGCCAGCACAAGGCTTGGTCTTGAGGCAAGGATATTCCTAGAGATGCTATAGGCTATTGTGTCCATAACTCCCCACTCGCTACACAGCCTCTTATGAGCTTGTGCAACTGTCCAGTTTGAAGGACCCACACCAAGTGGTCTTCTTGCCTCAGGGGGTCATGGGGTCATTGCCACCAGCAGAGCCAGGCCTCATTTCTAGAGGGCTGAGGCCAGACTCTGAACACTAAAGAGAAGAATCATCTTGCAGAAGCCTATGGAAAATGAGAGGAAACAAGCACTGGAGGGAGGGAGGTTTGGTGGACAGGTGGCAATAGAAGAAGTAAGGACCATTGCCTGGAGAATGGATACCAAGCTAGGAAGTAGAGGGCACACACACCTCACCCACCCCAGCTTTAGTCCTAGGAGTCTGTAAGATTGGAGGGTCGGGATGGACTTCAATCAGCAACCTCTACCCACAGCCTCCATTTCAAACAGACTGGGATCCTGTCTGCCCACCCCACACTGGAAACTCTCATGCACTCTGTCCTCTTTCCCAGGCTCTTCCCCTGTCTCCCAGCCTGGTATACACTTCTTCATCCATCTTCTTTTCAAGCAAGTGATTCAAGGCCCAACCCCAGGCACACCTACTCAGAGGACTCAGAGGCTTTCCCTTCTGTGATCCCATGGCATCAAAGCTCCTGGCTTACTCAAAGCTGAATCAACAGTCCAGCGTTTTATTCTTTAATTTTCCAAAATGAGTCCAGTGGCCTCCCTTGGGAGTTTGGTCACACTCCTGGAATGGTCAGGTTTCATATCCCAGTTCTATCCCACACAGTAAGCACATTGCATTGTCAACACTTGCTTCTTAATGAAATGTTTAATGCAGCAGGTAAGGAACATTCAGGTGAGCAATGCATTATTAGTATTCCGATTCCCCCCCACACACACACACATATACACATACTCCACAGAAAAGCATGAGTTTCAGGTTGGAACATTTCACTGCTAATCTTTGGATTCTGAGCAGTATCTTGAGTAGGCTAGGCTCAGAACCCTGTGAGCAAATTAAATGACTGTCCCCATCCAATAACTTCTCACCTCTTCTCAGGATCAGGGCCTGGGGATACAACCCCTGTCCTATTATTTCTTTGAAACAATTTTCATTGACTACCTGCTATATGCCTGACATCTTTTAGGCACTTAAGTATATCAGTGAAAGCCTGGCATTGGTAGCTCATGCCTATAATCCTAGCTATTCAGGAGGCTGAGATCTGAGAATCACTATTCAAAGCTAGCCCAGGCAGAAAAGTCCATGACACTCCTACCTCCAATTAACTGCCAGAAAACCAGAAGTGGTGCTGTGGCTTAAAGTGGTAGAGTGCTAGCCTTGAGCAAAAAAAATCTGAGGAACAGTGTCCAGGCCCTGAGTTCTAGCCCCATGAACAACAACCAAAAAAAAGAGTTTATTTCTGAATGAAACAAAACTTCATCCGGAGGAGCTGATAGGGTGGGGACCAAATGGTGAGTCAATTAGCAATCATCACAACGCATAAATTACATAGCATGTTAGACAGGGATGAGGGCTGCAAATTAAAGAAAGAGAGTGGGGTAAGGGTAATGAAGAATGAGATAGAAGACCATTGCTATTGTAAATAAGGCTGCTGTGATAGAACTCACAGAGGACATACTTGAACCTCGAGAGGCAAACAGGAGCCAGCTTGCAGTGTGGCTGGAATGGAGAGAGTCAAGGGGAAGATGAGCAACAGAATCAGTCCTCTGGGACCAGGGTGAAGACTTTAACCTTGGAAAATCATTTGAAGGACTTGAGCAAGAGAAAGATTGAGTCACCAGCCTGCTTTCCCCTTTGAGAATAAGTTGTAGGGGAAAGGGGAGGAAGCAGGGTGACCAGCCTGGGCAATAGTGCTGTGACCCTGGTAAGCCTTAAAGGTGGCTAAGGGCTTGTGCGGTAACAGGAGAAAGGTCAGTACCAGACCACCTCTAAAGGCCAGAGCCAGGACTCGCTGACTCACAGGAATGGAGAGTAAAGTAAGAAATTAAAGGAGCTGGGTACTGGGTACCTGTAGCTCACACCTGTAATGCTTGCTACTCAGGAGGCTGAGATCTAAGGATGGAGGTTCAAAGCCAGCCTTGGCAGGAAAGTCCTTGACACTCTTATCTCCAATTAACCACCAAAAAACCAGAAGTGGCACTGTGGCTCCAACTGGTAAAGCTTTGAACAAAGAAGGTCAAGGACAGTGCCAAGGACCTGAGTTCAAGCTCCACTACAGACAAAAAAAAAAAGAAGAAGAAGAAGGGAAGGAAAGAAAAAGAAGGGAAGGGAAGGAAGGGGAGGGGAGAGGAGGGAGGTAGAAGGAAGGAAGGAAGGAAAAAAGAAAGAAAGAAAGAAAGAAAGAAAGAAAGAAAGAAAGAAAGAAAGAGAAAAAGAAAGGAAGAAAGTAAGAAAGAGAGAGAGAGAGGAATTAAGGAAAGAACAACCATCTACTGAGAAGGAGAAAAAAGTAGAGATTTAGGGCTGACCCAAGGCAATATTGAGCCATGCTAATTTTCATCTGTCAAACATCGGAGCAGGCAGCACCTGTGGATTGGAGGAAAGATAACAGGAGAGCATGAATTTGGGTGCAGATTTTAGGTAGATCTCCAAGTAGGAGATGATTTCTGTCCCCATGGTTCCCCTGCTCAGACTGTGTACCCCATTCCTAGAAAGACTAGTGTTTACCAATAGGAAAGAATCAAGTTTCCCCACAGGAACAATATTATAATAGCAGGTTAGGCTCCTGACCAAGAATCTGTTGCTCAATTTTTTTTCATAGCAATAATCACAAGCAGTGTATTTCCTCAAGTTCTCAACTAACCACGAAGGAGAAACTTACTTGCTATGTTCAACAATCTTTGAGTCAGACAGACAGGGTTAACATAACTTAGCCTGTAGATACAACTCCATCCTGGAAAGCCCTGAGCATGTGTGGCACTGGTTTTTGTTGTTTTTGTTGTTGTTTGTTTGTTTTAGGCCCTGCCTGACTTTACTCATTTTTTTCACGGGCATCTTAGAGAAGATAAGTTTCACAGACACCTGTGAGAAGTGTTTGGGGAGATAAATGTTACTCTTCCACCCCTTGTCCTGAAGTTATCACTAGGCATTGACTACTATTAGTACTCCAAATTGGGGAGGAGTCATCACATTAAAGTTTTTTGTTGCTGTTGTTGTTATTGTTGTTCTGTTCTGTTCTATTCTGTTTTGTTGGTGCTGAACCTAGAGCTTGAATTTGGGTCTCAGTGTTGTCCTTGAGTTTTGTGCTCAAGGCTAGTGCTCTACCACTTAAGCCACAGCTCCACTTTCTTTAATTGGAGATAAGAGTCTCAGAGACTTTCTAGCCTAGGCTGGCATTGAACTGCAATCCTCTAGTTTCAGCTTCCTGAGTAGCTAGGATGACACCAAAGCCCAGCACTAGATTTTACACATTAGTTCAAAGAGACTTTCTGGGAGTAGATGTTTAGAATGGGGGCAACAAGGCCTCCATCTTCAGAGAAGCCTAGCCTGATGGAGTACCAGGATGCGCCCAAGACAGGGCAAAGAAACACACGTTCTTCTTGTCATGGAGCAGAGGAGAGGCTGGAATAATGGGACAAATGAAGACCAATTTGTTTTCTGTGGAGACAGGCTGAGAGAGAGGATGAGGAAGAAGGGAGGAGGGGAATACAGACAAGGAAAATCACCTTGGCCAAGGGGCTGAGACAAAGAGGGAGGAAAAGCCCGTGCGGGGGAAGGATGGGAAAGACTGACAGAAAGGCTACTTGATTCTCCCCAAAAGTTGAAGCAAATGTATGTCTTGCTAGAAAGATCTCTCCTCTGCTTTGGGGGAGTTGTGTAGACACTACCCAGGGGAGTCCATCCAACAGCCATGGGCTGTCAGTGCCACGGAAGGTATTGCAATGGGCATGGGACCCAGAGATCAGCAGCTTGGCCTAGGTGTCATTGTTAAGAACAGGTAAATGGGAAAGGACACCACACCCTGATCCAGGGAGGTGTCCCTGAGGATTCCAGCAGCTGGCCAGGTCCTGCCGAGCTTGTGTTTCAAGTGCTTCCTCTTATTAGCAGTATCGCTATTACTAATGGAGACTGTCATCCAATTGAGAATCTGCGTGTGTTCTCCAGGCCTCACAGGCTAGGCTCCATACACGCTGCTTCCTATCTCCCAGATGCTGAGCTGTCTCCAAGTTCAATCCCAAGGCTTCATTCTTCCCACACCATCTCCTTCCCTGTGGCCCTCTCACTGCCTTGGCCTCCACCCCCACCCCCACCTCTGTGTGCTGGGACCCGGGCTTCCAACCTCTCACAAGAGGATATAGAAGATGAAACTATACATCAAAGATCAGGAGATTGGAGAGCAACCATTTTCTGAATCCCTGCCATATACCAATCTAGTCACAATATATAAGATATCCTTCCCACTATTCAGCTAGGCAGAAACTGAGGCTGTAGAAACTTACTAATCACTATGAACCCAGATCTGTCTGATTCCCAAACAGAACCCCTATTATGTGAGTGTGTGGCTGTCTCACAAATTGTACTCTTTCTACTTCCTTCTTTTTCCCCCCTAAAAGACTTAACGTCACCTCACTCAGCCTTCCTGAAGATGAGTTGGGCAATTTTAACCTATCCTCCCCTGCTTACTTCCCTGAGTTCATCAAAAGCGTCAGTCTCCATACACAATATCCAGTCCTACCTGTACTTCCAAAATGCACCCAAGATGGCTATAAGGGGAACAGACAGAGGGGTGTCAGAAGGCTATCCTGTCCACTCCCCACCACAGACACAGGGAACACTCAGTATCTTGCAGACCCTTCTCCTGCAGTACATTATTCCTACCTAAGAACAAAGGACTGTCTGGAATCAGTTTTGCTCCAATACACCAGGAATTAATGAAACAGTTTCTCCGGATGAGCCAAGCAGATGAGCAATGCAAACTCCAGAACAGGGTTTCCCACCAAACCTGGCAAAAAGAGGCTCCTGAGAAGCTTAAAGACAAGGATAAAGTCCTGATGGAGCCATCCCGTTCCAGGCAGGCCAGAGCCTAAACCCCCAGGGGCTGGGTAGTTTTATAATTTTTAATGAATGATTGGGTAATTCCACAAACTCTCTTGTTTCCAGTGCTGTGGATAACAAAACCCCTTCCCAGTTACTACAATTTGAAATATAATGAGCATTATGCATGGTCGTAGTTACGCTAAGAGGAGTGCATAAGATTTGAGAGGATTCTACCTTACTCATGGCTTCAGAATTGGGGACTTAAGAGAAGAAGGCTGAAGAATGACTTCCTAAAAGCCTGGGGAGGCGACCAGAGAAGGACCTGAATCAGTGAGGATTCAGGAAGTACTGCTGCTACAGATTCTTCCCACAGGTGCCCTAGGAGGCAAATTCTGATGGCTACTAAAAGAGTAGTGTCAAAGAACCTGTAAGTTATCTAAAATGAGTGTGTGTGTGTGTGTGTGTGTGTGTGTGTGTGTGTGTGTGTGTGTGTGTGCGTGTGTGTTGCTACTGGGGCTTAAACTCAGGGCCTTGCTTCACGTTTTTGCTCAAGGCTGACCCTCTCTCATTTGAGCCACATCTCACATCACTTTCAGTTTTCTGGTGGTTAATTGGAGCTAAGAGATTCTCAGACTTTTCTGTGTAGGTTGGCTTTGACCAGAATCCTCAGATCTCTGCCGCCTAAGTAGCTAGCTTTACTGGAATGAGCCACCAACACCCAGCCAGCTCTAAATACTTTTTCAGTGACTAGAGGAACTAGAGCTTAGTCCTGGAAAAGCTGAGGAGAGATGCAAAGGGCAGAACCAGGAAGATGAATGAAGACAACTGATTTTATGCAACTTCTCTCAGGGAAAAAAAAAAAAAAAAAACAGATAACCATCAGGGCTGTCAAGATTTCCACCTTGAGGCAGTTCTTGTGCTCAGCCTTCTGCTTGCTTGCCTGGTACTATTAGATAAATGTCCCCCAAAACCCACATGGTGAACGCTTCATTTCTCGGCCCATGTGTGATTGGAAGGGAGAGGAACCTTTGCAAGGTGGAATAAGTAGAAGGAAGTACGATCATGGAGGACATGTCTTTCAAGGGGATACTGGGATCCCAGATCCTTCTTTTTGTCTCCAGTCTACTTCAAGAAGGGAACTTTTTCCTCCAGTATGTGCTTCCACCTTGATGTACTGCTATTTTGCTAAAGACCTTAAGGTAACTAAGCCAAGCAACCCTGGGCTGAAATCCCCAAAACTGGGAGCCAAAATAAACCTTCTTTTGAAATTCATCATCTCAGGCATTTTGTGATCGTGATGCAAGACTGACTAACACACCTCGTGACGCTGCCATCTAAATTTTGCAAGCCCAATGTTCAACACAGACATTGTTTAAAGCAAATCACACGAACTTACAAAATTGAGTAAGTTGCTATAAAACATGGATGATAAGCACCGGAAACTCAGCACTTGATAATTTCACTACAGTTCTCTAAGCTGCTGAAGGCTATTTCCAGTCTATGTGAATTATGGAAATATTACACAATGCCACATAGTGACTATTTCTTCCAGCTCCATGCAGGTAACATCATATGAGAGCCTGAAATTAGACACGGTGGAACTTAAGAAATGCTAGAAATCAGGGGCCAGTGGTGCAATTGATAACGCATCTGAGTATAGATCAGAAATGCTAAAAATCTGAGCTTTCCTGAACAACCCCCCACTGCCCTTCCCAGACTATACTGCTCCAGAAGCTACTCTCAAAAATCTATCACCACAAGCGTTCTTCTCCTTCCTACACTGAACAAGGTCTCAGGCAGGAGAAATGAAAAAAAAAATAAAAGATCAAGGTGTTTGTGTAGCAAAATCAATGGAGTAAGCTGCATGCCAGTGACTCACACCTGTCATCCAAGCTACTCATGAAACTAAGATCTAAAGACTGAACTTGGAGGCCAACCTAGGCAGGAAAGTCCATGAGACTCTTCACACCAATTACCCACCAAAAATCCAGAAATGGTATAGTGCCAACTTTGAGCCATAACACTAAGGGACTATACTCAAGTCTTGAAATCAAGTCACAGCATTGGCACTGAAAACAAATCTCTTAAGTAGAAGTTTCCCTCATCCAATTCTGAGATGTGAAGCTGAGTGAGGGCTTTAATATCAGTCTGGCATTTTGGAACTTCCCTGGCATCTCAGTTGACTCATCCTAACAGGAAGTTGTCAGTCTTTCTGAAATCTCTCTCGCTTCTTCTCAGTGGTGTTTTGTTGCCAGCATCTCAAGATTTCCACTCCTCAAATGAAGGCTAAGTCTGAATTGGCTCCTTGATTTCCCCAAGGCTAGCTGTACAGCACGACTTGAACAGCCAGATGGCTGCCTCTCTCCCTTAACCGCCTTCAGAAGGCTGAGCTGGAGGCTCCTTACACAAAGAACAGCCTCCCCAAGTCAATGTTGTCAGTTCTCTGCCTCAGGACAAATGTGTGCCAGGCACAATGCCTTGCTGAAGATCTAACTCTTTCTGTATGTCAGTCACCAGAGAGGTGCTCCTAAATGTAAGAACATGAAGGAAAGGACACTTCTGGAGTTCTCTGTTCCTTCCCTGTTTAACTCCCTTCCCTCTAGCCCCTTACCTTGCCCCCCCTCCCAGCCCCAACCCTAGCCCCCAGGTCAGTTGTTTCTAGTTTCCTGTGTCTCCCCAATTATCTCTCCTTTCTTCTTACAACTTTTGTCAAGGCAGAGGCAGAAATACCATCACCCTCTTTGCCACTAGCCAAGCCATCTTAAACAGGGTCTTCTTAAACCCAGACACTCATGCATACACCACTTCATGTGGGCCCTAGGGTAGGAGCAGGAAGAGCTAGGAAGATCAGCTTCTCAAAAGAAGAGATTTTTTCTTTAATGGCGTCTCAACAAGCAGATGGCTGGGAAGAGTCAGGTAGAACTAAGTGGCCTCCAAGTACATTTCTGAAGATCTTCTACCATTACACCAGCCAGATGTCCAGTTGTGTGCCTGTGATAACTGTTTTGTGTGGAATACAACTACTTGGTCCACTCAAGCATATGCACTGGAAAGGTGGATGCTGCTGGCTCCCTAAGAGTAGATCTTGGACCAAGAAATAAAAGCTATGTGTTCTATTAATTTCCATCGAAAATGTACTCTATTATATTCTGACAATCAAAGAGGCTGACTGGCCTGCTTTGGGAGATTATGAACTACCACTGGAGGTTAGGCAAGAGGAGACTGAAGCATTTCATCTGGAATGCTGTAGAAGGAATTTAGATATCAGAGAAACACCTTGATATCCTAACGTGAAATATATCTAAACCAAATCCTGAGTTTTTCTTTTGTTCCCTTAGTTGAGATAACTAATCCCCTTTTGTGTTATGGGAGGGTTCCTGGCCAAGATAAAGAGGTAAATATAATATTTAAAAGCAACTGCTACTTGATGGGTGTTCAAAGAAAAAGAGAGAGTGATTCCCCTTCCCATCAAAAGGAGAGCTGGGTGAGATTGCCTTGAGGTCTTTCTACCACCTCATAGTCTGACTCTGGCCCCCTTCCTAGCTGCTGAGAAGGAAAACATACACCGGAAGAGAAAAAGGAGGGGATGAGTACAATGATCAGGAGCAGTGAGAAATCATCTCTGATAGCTCCCTGTTTGCTCATGGGGCCTTACTGAATGCAGAGGGGAAGTCCCCTTCCATTTCCGACTTCCCCAGTAAGGAAGGGATAGAAGAGGTGGGGTGGTGGGTATGCAGGAGGCAGCTGGAAGCAACCTCCCCCTCCCAGAAGGAGGGGCCCTCTCCTCCCCAAGGCCAACCCTCCCTCCGTGGAACACCCGGACAGTCACCTCAGTCTCAAAGCTTCTTTATTGTGCTAACACTGTTGCCTGGGATCTCAGATCTTAACATACAGAACAATTCAGTCCAGACCCCCACCCACCTGGGGGCCTGGGACCCTCTGCCTTGGCTGGGGACACCTGGCCAGTGCCTCTATGGCTCTCAGATAAGACTCTGCTTTCTCCTCCCTCCCTTCTCCCACCCTCCTGTTCCCTCCCAGCCCCAAGACTAGAAGTTGGGGGCGTGGGGGTTGCTGGAGAGAGTTCTGGACAGCCTTCTTCTTTCTTTCCCTGCCCCTCCCCACTTTGGGGAAAAGAGGCTTAACCGTCCTGAGATGGGTTCCCCGTCTTCCCCGGAGGGAAATTCCTCAGCTCCCCCACTAACAGCCAGTCGGCCTCGAGAGAGAGCGAGGTCTGCACCGGTCTGAACTTGTCCCCAGCAGCGGGCAGAGAGCCCCGACCCGACCCTCCTCCCCTCCTTCCCGGCCGGGGCGCAGGCCGGCGCCGCGCGCGTGCGCGCGCGCTCACACAACAAGCCCGTCCTTGACCTGCTGCAGCCCCTCGGCGCAGTCGGCCGGCTCGGCGCTCTTGACCTTGACGTAGACCGGGGAGGGGCCCGCTTCGCAGGCGGGGGCGGCGGTGCGGGGCACCAGGGCCACGTCCTCGGGGCCCCCGCAGGGCGGAGGCGCGTACTTGCGGCGCAGGGAGCGGCTGACGTTCTGCGTGGGGTACCCCAGGAGGTGGGTGACGCGGCTGCCGCGCCCGCTGGCCTTGCACCCCGGCGCCTCGGCGTCCACTCTGGAAAACAACAGGCGGGCGGGTGAGCGGGCTCCTCCGCGGCGCGGCGTTGGCACGGCCTGGGCAGAGCTGGGGGCTCTTGGTAACCTCCGGTCTCCCGCGCCTCCCTCCACCTTCCCCTGGCCTCCGTTCTCTCTCCATCTCTCTCTCTTCCTCTCTCTCTCTGTCTCTCTCGCGCGCGCGCTCGCCCTCGGCCTCCACACCTCTCTCCCTCTCTGCACCCTCCTGAGCCGACGATCCACCATCCCAGTCCTCCAGTCGGGGCTCGTCCACGCGCGTCCGCACGGCCTCCGCCCCCAGGGCCCCGGCGACCCTGGAGGGGGGAGCCCTGGCGGCCTCACAGCGGTTTTCCTCTTTCCTGGCCCCCTTCCCCATCGCTCCCTCCCTCCCCAAGGCACGGCGAGCGTCAGCGCGGCTAGGCTGGTTCTACTTTTATTCCTACTTGGGCGTCTATCATAAGTTATGGTTAACTCTTCTTAAAGAAAGCATGGCAGAGTTGTCACCGGCGCGTACCAGGAAAACCAGAAGAAATTTAAAAGGAAATAAAATAAAATAAAAAATAGAGCCTGCCCTCCAGGAGCTTACAGTCTAGACCAGACAGGAGAGTGGGATGCAGGGAGAGAGAAAGAGAGGAGGGGGGAGTGGAGGGCAGGGGAGCCGAGGGGAGGGGGGGACGAGGGAGAGGAAAGTGGGGGGGGGGGACAGAAAAGCCATGCGGCGAGTGGCAGGTCGACGTGCTGAGAGGTCCCAGCACTCCGTGGCGATGGCGAGCGGGGGTGAAGAGGGGTCCCAGCCGGCCGGTGGCAGGCAGGGGTGAAGAGGGCAGGGCGCCGGTCCCCTCGGCACAGCAGCATGCATCATGCATCAGGTTTTACCTGATCTCACTAGCCAAGTCGCCGCCGCCGCAGGCCCCTCCGCCGACCCCGCCGCCGTTGCCGTAGCCGAAGGCACCGCGGGCGCCGCCGGCCCCGGCGCCTCCGCAGCAGCAGCAGATAAGACCCCAGATGCCCACCGCCAGGCACGCCAGCATGAGCAGGGAGCCCAGCACAGCGCCCACGATCATGCCCACGCGCTGGGAGTCTGTGGAGACAAAAGGGTGGCGGGTCAGACTTATGGTACTTTCCAAGGCAGGGGTCTGTGGGAAAGAGGGAGGAGAACCTGGGTAGGGGGGAGAGGGAGAGAGGAGAGGGGAAGGATCTCTGGGGCCCTGTGAATCCCAGTGTGGAGAGTATGGGGGAGATTGGGACTTAATTCTTTGCATCTACAGGTAGCCTCCAGGTGTCCTAGGTAGAGGCCTGGAGGCTGGAAAGAAAGAGTTGGCTGTGGCTCCAAAGTCCAATCGCATGACCCCAAGCCAACCCCCCCTCACCCCAATCAGGGGACCCTTAGGGCCACTGCACCTACCTGACACCTTCACCTCCACCACACAAACGCTGTAGCCCACGTGGTTGGCCACTGTGCACTGGTACAGCCCATTGTCCTCTGCAGAGATATCCTTCAACACCAGGTCCCCGTTAAAGCCTGCAATTTTGCAGTCATAATCAGATGGCTATCCCAAATCTGGCAAGGTTACTTCCTGAGAGCCCCCACCTCCTGTGTCAGCCCCTGAGTGGACACCACTATGTAAGAGAGAAATGGCTTAGGCACACATGCACATCCACTTCACTGAGCCACCTTCCCCTGCTGCGTGGGAGAGACAAGGACACCTCTGCCCCAGAAAAAAACATTCATTCATTCATTCATTCATTCTGTGACCTCTAGTGGCATATATGCCACTTCTCTGAATGCACCAGTGCTCCCCCATTTGACCAATGAAAACTGGGATAAACTAGGGAACTGAAAAGTTCCCTCTCACTTTGATATTCCTTCATCATGGATATTATTCAGCTTCTCAGCTAAGAGCCTTGAATACCTCATCCCATTTTGGCTTTACCTGTTCCCCAGAAGGTAATTAGCTCTTCATCTCTTTTTATAGGACACAGAGAGTTTATGCTGCTTGCCTGAGGTTTGTAGCTTAGTGTCCTGGTGAGGATTCAAGCGCAGCTCTATCTCTGTCCATGTTTTTTTTTTTTTTCCCCACATTAGCCAGGCTATTTCTGACTGACCCCGTGCTTTTACTTTCCCTAGGGGAAGCTTCTGTCTGAGAGGAGCAGTCCCTCACAGGTGCTCCAGATTTGCTGGAAGCTAGGGAAAGCTAAAGCGGTCCCAGAGTCCATGTTCAGTCCCACTTTGCCCTCTGGGCCTTCCTTACCTTGGTTGACAGAGCTGTGGAACGATTCCTGGTAGGAGAGCTCAGAGTGGAAGCTGTGCTGAGAATGGTAAGACCCAGCTCGGTAAGGGTGACTGTGCCCACTAATCTTGGCCCACTTGTATGAGAGGGGCTGGGAACCCCCGTTGGCAAAGCATTTTAGCACCACATCGTTGCCCTTTGCCATGTGGCCTTCAGTCCAGCACATGGGTACCGCAGGACGAGCTGCAAGGAAACAGACAATGGTGAGTCAAGACCCAGCCAGGAGGCAGAGCCAGGCCCTCCATGGCCAGGCTCCCTTTGTCTCTGAAGCCTGGGAGAAGAGGAGCCCAGAGAACACTGGTCTTACCTTGCACAGTGACAACGACCTTCCGGGTGGCCATGGTGGTCTTCTTCACCCGGCACTCATAGGTGGCGGTGTCCGATACCTGGAGGTTCATCAGGTTGATGGAAGCATCATACTGGCTGGGGTCCGAGGCTGCAAAACGCACCCTCTGCTGCAGATGGGGGAGGTTGCCATGACTGATTCTCTTATCCTGGTAACTAAGGAACTGTAAAGGAGAGGAAAACACAGGTGGTGAGACCAGCAGAAAGGCCATGAGGACCGACTGGGCAATTTACTGAACTTTTCTGGGACTCAGATTTTGGGATTTTGTTTTGTTTCGTTTTTCAGCTTAAAAATAGGATTAATCATGCCTGTGCTACTGATTTCATATAGAATAGGTGAACGCCAATGAAGGCAAGCACTTTGGAAATCGTCAGGCAAGCACTTTGGAAATCATCAGGCCAGGCAGGGAAGGTCCTTAGAGGGCAGGGCCCACACCTCACCTTCCCGCTTGGAATGGAGGAAGTTCCCTATTGCCTTGGAGGAAGTTCAAAATCTTGATTTCCCAGTTTGCCCTCCTTCTCCCTCAGGATACTGGCTGCCCAACAGGTAGGCATCTCAAAGTACCACAGAAGGAAAACCCTGTGCCCAGTACTTACTATATTCTCTCGTTGTGAGGGGTCTGAATTGAGCTGCATCCACTCAATGTCTAGCGCATTGGGGCCATAGTCCTCAGGATCCAGAATGTAAGGGCAGCCCAGCCTCACGTTATCACCTTCTGCCAGGTACAAGACCTCCTGGCCGTCCCCGTTGATCCGCACAGCAGACAGCAGTGCTGAGGAAGGGGAGACAGCCAGGGTGAGAGACCAGAGCTTGGTGAGGCTTCCAAAGGGAGGAGGGGCTTCTCGTGTGTGCATGTGTGTGTGTGTGTGTGAGTGTGTGTGTGTGCTATATGCATGTCTGTGCATACACTTGCCTTGCTTGTTTATTCATTGGCAGGGCCTGTACATGCTTGTGGACTGCTGTATATATTGTAGCATTGCAGAGATATGCATATGAGTACTGTTTGCTTAGACAGAGCTATTACGTATGTTTGTGTCTATACATGATTGTATGTTTGCATGCATGTAGTCAAATGTGCATTATATGATTATGAATATCTGCAGATGCAAAGATATTCATGTGTACTTGTAAGGCATTTGCTTATATGCTTACTCAAGTGGTAGTCTAGGTGTTCTGGGGTGTGTGTGTGTGTGTGTGTGTGTGTGTGTGTCTGGTTGTAGGTGTAAGGCACTGCATGCAGCATAGGTAAAGGCTCTAAGTGATGGCATGTGCTCTTGCATGACAATACAGCTGTGACCTGGAGTCTGGCTATGTTCCTGTGTGATAGTGACTGATGGTTTGTACCTGGAGCTGGGACAGCATGTATCTGTAGGATGAACCTTGCATGACAGTGAGTGGCATTGTAGGCTGTGTGTCCTTCCCCTGGCATTATTGTGTGGTTGAGGTACAGCCACTCCCACATGCTTACTCTTATTGAGGCCCCTCCTGCCACTGAGTCAGAGGCAGGAGGCCAAGATCTGGAAATCAAGATTAAGTTCCTCTCCTTCCCTACCCTGAAGCCCCAGGCAAGAGCCCAACCGGTTAGACCTAGAGAGAGAGAAGAGGGGAATGTACCCATGGCCTCACCCTAGCTACTCTGCACCCTGCCTCCCAGCCTCCAGCAGCACTCCCTCCACAGGCCCCTCACTCACCTTCTTATCCATCTAGAGTCTTTGTTTTTAATGGACGTGCCCTTAGGAATCTCGAAGTCTCATCAATCATTCTTTTCTGCCCTCCTATGGCTCAGGATCTCTTGCATGCTTAGAGTAGTGTCACACACACACACACACACACACACACACACACATACACACACACTATTACACTGTCATAGGCAAAACAAACATAGACAGGCCTTCAAGTGCAGATACAAACCTATACTGTCTCCCCTTCCTAAGTGCATAGACATGGTCAGATCTATACAAAGGCAGACACATTAGCACCAAACACAGAAAGTATTAACGCAGAAGACACACCCACTGCACACTCCTTTGGTTTCATACACATTCGTTCAAGATCAGACATACCTACAGAAGCCCTGTTTGTGGGGCTGACTCTAGAAAGGCCGGCAAGGGCCCTTTTAACATTCAGAAACCTACCTAGGCAATCAGCTTTCCCATAGCCCAGCTAGACTACAAAGAACTTGACCCAGAGGAGACAGGCTGCATGCTGGAGCTCTAACGGGACCTGAGGAAGCCTCTCCAGCCCCAGGCCAAGAGAATATCAGCTCATTCCTGAGATAAGGATCCCATGCCATCTGCCAGATCCTGGGGCGGCACAACGCAATCCAGGGATGAGTTCACCTGAGAGCAGAGACTCCTCCCTAGGGAAGAGCCACTGGAAGCTGCCTTTTCCCACACTGTGGAAGTCAACCAGACAGGAGGGTGAGTATTTGGAGAAAGGGTCTTGGGAAGGACAGACAGACTGGAAGCAAAGTGTCTCCACCCTGCACTAGGCTGAGTGGCTTTCTTCAATTTCCTAGGCCAGGGAACCTCGCCCCAGCGTCTCAATCCCTTAGAAGCTTTCTCAGCCTCCTCCCAAGGGTTCCAGCCTTTTGGCACCTCCTCCCTCTCCTTGAGAAGCTATTCCTAGTGTCCCACTGTGACTCCTCTTACTGTGGCACTGAGGTGATACTTTCAGGGAATGTGAGAGAAAAGGGAGACTAGAGAGAGGGAAGAAAGCCAGGGAAGAAAGCTGGACTGGGAGACTTCAGGAGATAAGAGATAGGAGTAGGTCTCTAAAAAAGACAGTGATTGTCCCCCTACAAAATCACCAGGGCTTACAGCCTTCTAGGGAAATGTCACCTCAATAGCAGTGCCTTCAGCTGGGAAATCTATTCAGAAATTCCAAGCTGCTTCCAAGCAGGAAGATGACAGGTGAAAAAGAAGGGAAAGAGGAGAGAAGACAGCTTGGTACATAAATGCACACCAAATCTGTGCTCACTTGGACACACATTCTACACATGGACATGTCTCAGTTCCCCCAAACACCGCTGGGGTCCCTGCCAGCCCAGTGCTTAGCAAGCCGAGAGGGTGCTACAGAAATCCTGCTAGAAATACAACCCCCCCCACACACACACACACCGGGGGGTGGGGGAGGGTCTTCCCATGTTCTTCCTCATTGCCTTCATCCTAAATCCAAACCTCTGGAGGACCCAGGGCTCTTTCCAACAATGCCCAGCAGAATCACCCTTGCTGGGACTTGCCCAACCTAGGCATGTAGCTACAGTATCCAAACCTGAGCACTGCCTCCCAGGAGTGGCCCAGAAAGGCAAGGGGGCTCTGGGGGTTGTCGTCTATCCTTACCTCCCAGGTCTCATCCTGGAGAGGGCACAACTCGGAAACTCTCAAAGCAAAAGGGGCCCAGAGCAGAGTTCTCAAGTCTGGATTGTCGCTGGTCATGACAGAAGCAGCACCCTGTAGACTCAGCCTTTTCAAAGCAGACAATTCCCCTGCCCAGGCTCTGGCTCAGGAAAGCCGCCCTCCCAATGAGAACAGCACACGGAGTCGGATGGAAATTGATCCTAAGGAGGCTCCTCCTTAGCCCCCACCCAGAGCTGCGGCTCAGCTGACGCCTACCCCACCTCCATCTCTCATAGGTAACTGGGAGCAAGCCCTGTCTCCATTTCCAGCATGGGCCACAGCACGCAGGGACCTGCAGACTAGTGTGAGCGCCACAGGCTCTCAGACACCATGATGATCCAGGCAAAGACCTCCACACACAGATGCTGCTCAAATCCTTCAGGCACAGGCTGTCCTGGTCGTATCCAAACCATGCTCGTGGAAGGGTGAGGATGGGCAGGCCCTGCTGGGACCTCTCAGATCACCATGGACTCTCCTCTGAGCCCTTGTTGACCTCTTTCTCTGCCCATCTAGCCTCATGCTGGGCCTCCCGGCCCACTGCCCAGCCTCATACCTGGGCTCAGGCACACGAGTAGAAGGTGGAATGCTCCTCGAACTCCCATGTCTCTAGGCTCGATGTATCCTCCGCCTGAGCTGGGTTCCCGTGGGACGGTGATGGTGGGTGTGAGGGGCAGGAGGAGGGAGGGGGAGCTGAGGGCCCAGACACTGCCCGGGGTGGCAGGAAGGTGCAGTGAGTGCCCAGCTGGGGAGCAACCGGCGTTATTTCTATGGGAGGGAGGGGGCCTGGTCCACGCCTTGGGGAGGAGCCCCAGTAGCCCTAATTAGCGGGGTGACAGGATAGCCTACCCAGGCATTACCCAGCCCTCACCCAAGCTCTTCCCTGTCCCAAGAGTGGCACAGGGCGACCAGCGGGACTTGTAATTAGGCACCTGTTAAACCTCCACTTCCTCCTGGACACATCCTCGGGGTGACAACAGTCGCCCCATTTTACAGCGTCCACTTTACAGCGTCCAGGGAGCTCCCCTCACCACTCATTTGCTGCCTCCTTCCCTGGAGGAAATGGGAAAGAGGAAAGAGAAGCCAGGCTTGAGGAGGAAGGGTATAGAGGCCTTGAAGAGTTAACACTGGGGTCTAGCACACCCCTCCAAGAGCAGGGATTCAGAGAAAGCACCTCTGACTCTCCAGGGGACCCAGCTATGGCTCCAGTTATGTAAGAAGTTACAACTGGGGGCCGGGGGAGGGGGAAGGGGGAGGCCCTTCATCCATGCCAATCCTGGAAAAAAAAAGAAAGGCTCAGGCAGACAAAAACCATCCAAGAATGCCCCAACACCCCAGCCTACCTTCCCCTTGAGGCCTCTGGCCCTTCAGAGGGAGCAGTGCTCTGAGCTGAAAGGGGGAGGGGATGAGTGCATTCAGGAACACAGTCTTTCCCTGCGACTGTGCTCCCACCCCTCTCTAACACAGAATAGCTCCCAGGACTCCAGTCCTGTGGGAATCCAGACCCCTCTCTCAACACATAGATATAAAATACTTCAGTGAGGCCTGCAGTAGAGGGGCGTGTGTGTGTGTGTGTGTGTGTGTGTGTAAGAGGAGTAGGAGTGAGTGGAGTTTTCTTTAATGAAGGAACAGGACGGGGGGGGGGGGTGGGGGGGGGATATATGAGTGTACAAACCCATCATAGGTGGGAAGGAAGGCTGAGCCCTTCTGTGTGTGCTTTTTTTCAAGGATTTCTTGGTTTCCCAGATTCTATGCCCAGGAATAGTCCATAGGCCTTGAAGGGTGAATGCAAGGGTCTTTGATCTCTAGAACCCTTATAACTAGACTGGTCATCAGTGACTAAGGTCATAGTGGTAACTAAGCCAGCACGATTCTGGGAAGGCTGGAGCTGGACTGATGGGTTCCTAGCTAACAGAAGGAGAAAAAAGAAGGCCAACCCTTGGTGATTGTTTAGGGGTTGGGGGGCACAGGACAGACCTTATGACTCCCTTAGATTCCAGAGCTGTCTCCCATAGGCAGATCACAAGGGACCCCATTTCTTGTCTCCCTCAAAGAAGCTAAGAGCCCTCTCTCACTCTGACATGGGGCTCCAGAAGGCCAGAGAAGGAAGAGTCTTAGGAGGAGTTATGGAGCTCACAGATTACTGCCAAGACCCACTCTTCTGGAAAGAATAAGACAGAACAATAAGGAAGCACAAAGAGTTCATGTGCCTTTGTGTTCTAAACCCCTCTACCCAACTTCTAACAATAACAGGGTGCTCCAGGACCAACCAGTTGTACACAGTGAATATCCTTATTTCCTTATTTATTTTGAGGTTTATGGGGTTGTCCTGTGCCCTCTGGAGAACAGGGATTATTATCCCCATTTTACAGTTGGGGAAACAGAGGCTTGGAGAAACAGGAGTTTAGCTCAGTTGCTGCTCCTGGCTAAATGGAGGATAACTAAGCATCCTGACTCTCAGCCCAGACTGATCCAAAAAAAGCGGGGGGGGGGGCTTAGTGACATCACAAGCTAATAGACATATGAGAAGGAAGTATGGTAGGCCAATGGTGGGTGAAAAAATCGAGATGGCCAGGAAAAGGGATACTGAAAGGAGCAGGGTTGTAGTTCCATTTAACTAAGGTGCTAGATAGAGGGGATCAGCTGAGTTCTGGACTTGAGCTAACATCAAAGTAGGGGTGGGGTTAATAAAAGTTCTGAATGAAATTGAAGCCAGATTTGACACTGAAATTTGCATTAAGGTTGGCATTAGAGTAGGAATTACAGCTAGCACTGAGGCTAGGGGCTATATCTGAGATTTTTACAACAAAAAAATAAGACACTCATTTCATTTATAGACATGTTTTGGGACGCAACTAAGACTAAATCAGAGGCTGAGCAAAGATTGATTTAGGATACTAGTAACAACTAGGTTCGAATTGAGTATGGAATTTGAGGTAAAATAGGCTGTGGCTGAGGTTAAAGTATGTGTTAAAAAACATAGGAGCAGGGAATTCATGGCAGTCAAAAATGAGATTTCATGTATGATATAGAAAGATGTCAGCCTGCTAAATCCAGGTTTGCCTAGAAGACTCGACCCTTCCTTCTGGAAGAATACCAATGGAACATACTCCAGGATTTAGGGGAGGGATCCAAGTGTGTATGAGCTCACATGAAGGGTATGAAGCGACTTAATCCCATAACAAATGAAACTTCTGAAGTGCCACTCCAGCATCAAAGCTCACAGCTTGGTCAAGCTCCAAAAAAAAAAAAAACCATTTGGGGAGGGGATGCAAGAAGCGATTAACAATGGTGGGGGAGGGGTCTGACATCAAACTGAACCATGAGCTGAATGAAGCCCATCAGAAGGAGTCTTACCGGGGAAGAGGTCTGGTTCTACAGCCCAGGAGATGGAACTCAAGGGAGAGTGAGAGCCTGTTGCTGTCGAGGGGGAGATCTATGGGAGTTTCTCAAAGCCTGGAAAAGCAAAGCACCATCGCTGGTCCCCCTTGACCTACTGAGAACTAATTGTCACCTCCTTGCTATGTGGAGCCTATAAAAGAAATTGTCATCCTTCTATGTGCCCTGAGCCCTGTGGGATTTAGGGTGGTGGTGATGGGGTGAGAGTGGCCTTCCTCTGGGACTGGTCCACAGCCCATGTCTTTCCCTGGGCCTCAACCTCAGCAGAGGAAGAAAGGCTTGCTCTTGGGAAGGCCCTTATTCCAACTCTTCCCTCTCAACAAATCTCTACCCTGGACATCCCATTTCCCCATCCACTTCCTTTTCAAGTCTCATAAAGGTCCAACATGATCTTAGCTACTGTTGGCCTTCTCTCTAGACTAAGAAGGAGAGGCAGAGAGAGAGAGAGAGAGTGGAGGACAAGAAAGTGGGGGAGGGAGATAATAAAAGGAGAACACGACTAAGAGGAAGAGACCAAGACAGCCAGAAAACATGACACTCAAATGGCCCATTGGAGAAGTTCAGAGAGAGGCAGAGGACTGATCTGAAAGTAAAGCATAAATTTCCAAAAGGAACCTTTACTTTTCCCTGGAAAATCCATCACTTCCCTGAAGAGAGTGCCCCTTCTTTTGTGCATTTTCTAGGGAAGAATGACCCTAGTTGGGGTATTATTTGCTTCTGTTCTGTCAAAAGCAGATTCAAAATAGAGGCCTATTAGAGACAAAGAGGATGAAAGAGGCAGGACAAGGACCCAGAGAAACCAGAAACAGCATCTAAGAAGAGATGCAACCCAATCTCAGAGCCTCTGCAGGAAGGACAAGCAGAAGCCTTAGCCTACCTTACCCTTCTCTCTAAAGCTGACTTTGCAGCAACCACACAACCTTACAGCTTTTCCATCCTTGCCTGTAACCAATCCAGCCCTTTTCCAGGCTTCCCTAGCTTCCTGGGTTCAAACTTCCATTTCCCCTGCCTTGGCCCAATACTGAAATTTGAATTTGACCCTTTCTCAACCCCTTCACATCCAACCCCTTGTCTCCCCTGAGTTTCATGCCCAAAGCTCACCCCCAAATACCTAGGAAGGTGCTAGACTTCAGAGAACCTCTGGGGAAAGTCAGAACAGAAGTGGCTCAGAATCAGGTAAGTTAGAGAGATATGAAGAAGCAGATATAGCTACTGTCTCTCCATGAGCCTTCAGCAACAGGTTTAGGATGAAAGATTTATGTGAGGCATGGCTAGTCAAAAAGACACTGAGCAGGGAACAGGGTGAGCACGCAGTTCTAAGAAAAGTGAGCGTTAGCTATAGAAAGAGGAGTGAGATCTATATGCGGGCTTGAGTTTGAAGATGCAGCTGAGGTTGGAGACTGAGACTCAAATCAGATCTGACCGGCAACAATGTCAGATACTAGTGCCCCAAGGATGCCCTGTGCCTCTTTTGAGGCTTCCTGAGCCTCAGTGATTCCTGCTGGCCTGAATCAGAACATAGGACCATAAGAGGTCCATATACCCAAATTTCTCCCATCAAGCAATGTCTTAGATCTGAGCAGATACATAAAAATAAGTAGGGCATAGTCTTCATCGCTAAAGGGTTGACTTAATTCTCCACCTGTTCAGCCAAGCACAATAGCAAAGGATAATCTAATGAATGTTATCAGTTGGGCTATTATCAAACAAATGAGCAGAGGCAAGAAGAAATCCCTCATAAACTGTGAAATACTATGAGGCTAAGCGAAATGAACTCCAGGAAACAAAAGGTTTATCTTTGTGATTGTTGTTCTTAATGTACTATGTGAAGCTATTTCTTTTCTCTTCTTTTCTCCTTATGGTTTAGCTCATGTTACTGTATCTGAATGTGGTATCTGGCATATTATCATATTATATATATGTATATATATGTTTATTTGAAAAAGGGAAGGTAAGCAGAAAAACAAGATGGGAGAGGGAAGGGAAAGTGGGAGAAAACCTGGGAAGGGGTAACACTGTCTATAGCTTCTATCCTCCTATGATTTGGCTGGGCTTTGTGCTAAACCCTGGGGAAAGAGCCATAGAAAAGACTCAATCTCCCTTCCGTTATGGCCCCATCTGATGGGGGATACAGACAAGGGAAGGACCACCTCGTCCATTGGGGACCAACCTGGTGGAAATGATGTTTAAACAGAGATCTGAAAGATAACTAATGATGTGCCCAAGGGAGGACTGCGTGATATCCAAGCAGAATGTTTCAGTGAGTGGGAAATAAGCCAGGGCCCTGCCAGACAGGATTGAGAAAAGTGAAGCTAAAAGTGACAAGCAATAATTATTTTTGGACAAAGGAGAGAGAAGATCGCTCAAGAATTAAACCTTTAGGGACCTTCTACCCAAACCCCTTGAGTGCCTTACTGGGATGACAGCCAGGCCTTCAGGATGGATTTGACACCTAAGATTGATAGGGTTGGACTGTGTCATGAATGTCCAGTGAGACTTTGGCTTTCGAATTTGTAGAAATAAAATCCACCTTTGCTTTACTACCTGACTTTTCCCCTAGTCAAGGTTCCCCCTTGACTCCAAGTGTGATCCCAGTATGGCCTTGTCCCCGTCCCCCAGAGTTGCCAGAAAGGTGTGTAGAAGCCAGGAGCCAGGAGGCATCACAGGAAATGCCTGGGGGCTTCTGGTTCACAGCCTTCCCCAACTAAGCCTAACCTGACTGGCCTTCATTTTGCCCTCCCTGTTTGTTTCCTGTTGCCTGGATACCAGAATGAAGGACTGAGCAGGGGAAGGTGGTGCCAGAGGGGGTGGGACTCAGAGGAGATATGCTGTGCCAGGGCTGGCTGGGAGGCAGAGTTGAAGTGTCAACTGGCAGGGGAGCAATAAGCCCAGCCTACATTTCCACCCTCTAACTTGGGCTCCCTGAAATACTCAAGAGAATTTCCAGAACTACAGGCACTTCTGCACATCGCTGTCCATCACTTAAAAAGAACCTGGATTTCTTTTGGGGTTTTCTGTAGTCCCAAAGAACAGAACTAGGACTATGCATGGGATGGGTATACAGGAAGACACAATGGGAGATATATATATACATATAATATCGCTGATCGTGGGACTTGAACTCTAAAACTTGTACACTATCCCTGAGCTCTCTTGTTCAAGGCCAGTGCTCTACCATTTTGAACCACAGCACCATTTTCGGTTTTCTGGTGGTTAATTGGAGATAAGAATCTAATGGCCTTTCCTGCCAGGGCTGGCTTTGAACCACAATTCTCAGATGTCAGCCTGCTGACAGGCTGCATGAGCCTGTAATGAGCTGGCTAATGGACTCAATATTTAGAACTTTCTGATCAAAAATGACCAGGTTCACTTATGAAGTAGTGAGTGTTCTGATAGTAAGGGTATGCAAGCTCAGATTATCCAGCTCCTTAGGTAGTTTACTGGCCCCACCTCAGAAGAAGGGGGACCCTCAGGAGATTTCATTACCTAAAGGTCTTTGAGGTCTCTTCTAGTCTTGAGGTTCTATGGTTTGGTGCTCACTCCCACTAGCCCAGAGACAATCCTTCTATAGGAGCCATAGAGAAAACCTCACTATCTCTGAATGGGTTCTTTCAGATCTCAGGCCTTCCACTTCCTGCTCTCCACTTCTTCCATCTCTTTGATTCTTCCTGCTGGTGGGTCACATCCTAAAAAGGACACCTCAAGCCTCAACTCAATCCTTGACTCATCCTCAAAGCCATCAAAGGGCATTGAGCCAATGGCTACCCCTTTTCCAGGAAGGTGTAGGCAAGAAGGCAGAAAGAAATGTAGAAGGTGCACCTGAAAAATGCCATAGAGGCTACGGGCGTTAAGGCACAGAAGTTTGAGCTACTTATTGAAGACCAGTCAAATCAAGACTCATTTTGTGTTGCTGAAAATGTAGCTTTGCAGGAAACATTATCTTCCTGGGAAGCATCTCGGAGCGTAGAATGGGAGGTGGATCACTGTGGACAGCAGCCTTGGCTGGGAAGAGATAGATCTCTGGTCTTCAGCAAGCTGCCTTCTTTTCCATGGCCCTCAGGCCAGTGCCCTAGGCTTTTCAGAAGTCATAGTTAGGAGGGGTGAGAGCTAGGAACTCTGTGTCCCTAATCCTCAATGATCTTTGTACTCAGACTTCTTGTCTGAAGTTACAGCATCTCCTCTGTACTGTCACCTCAACAGCTGCCACCCTTTTCACCCACCAAAGCTTTGTGTGGCTTTGAACTCTCACAGCCCCTTTCATCCAGCCTGTTCAAAATGCTTTTACTGAGACCAATTAATGTCCAGCTGTGACCCAAGTCACAAATCAGGGTGCTGAGTCTTTCAGGGGCACTGGAGGACATCCCAGAACCCCACTGAGTCAGGGCCTGCCTGGCTCAGCCACCAGGACAGGCTGCTGAGTCATAGCCAATTGGAGTAGTCTCAGAGGCAGATCCAAGGTTCAGAGACCACCCCCAAGCCGAAGCACAGTGCTGTGTGGGCAACAGGTGAGTGGGGAGGGCATAGAGCCAGCCAGAAGCTGAGACACACATGCCCAGGAAGCAGTGCCCAAGCGCTCTGGGGCAGAGGGTTTGGGAAGACCTAGCCATGGGCTGGGCCAACCCAGTCTGACATGGCAAAGACTAAAAAGACTTCAGAGGCACAAGACAAGGGGTTATAAAGGAATCTAATCAGTGCAAGTCAAAAAAAAGTTTGAACACCTAAAAAATAAAAGATACATCTTGCTGGGTGCCAGTAGCTCACACCTGTAATCCTAGCTACTCAGAAGGCTGAGATCTGACGATTGTGGTTCAAAGTCAGCTGGGCATGAAAGTCTGTGAGACTCATCTCCAGTTAATCACTAGAAAACTGGAAGTGGCACTATAACTCAAGTGGTAGAGTGCTAGCCTTGAACTGAAGAGTTCAGGGACAGTGTCCAGGCCCAGAGCTCAAGCCCCATGATGAACAAAACAAACAACAACAACAACAAAAAGAAAACACATCTTAGCCAGATGCTGGTGGCTCAGGCCTTAAATCAGCCCAGGCAGAAAAGTCCATGAGTTTCATATTGCCAATTAACCACCAAAAAACCTGAAGTGGAGTTGTGGCTTAAAGTGCTAGCCCAAAGAATAAAAGCTCAGGGGGCCGGGAGTTTGGCCTAGTGGTAAGAGTGCTTGCCTAGCATGCACGAAGACCCGGGTTCGATTCCTCCGTACCACATACATAGAAAAAAAGCCAGAAGTGGTGCTGAGGCTCAAGTGGTAGAGCTCTAGCCTTGAGAAAGTCCAAGGACAGTGCTCAGGCCCTGAGCTCAAGCCCAGGACTGGCAAAAAAAAAAAAAAAAAAAGAATAAAAGCTCAGGGACAGTCTCTAAGACAGTGCACCCAAAACACCTTCTACTCAATCTCTAGATTTGTATAATACCCATGTCCTCCTTTTCAGCCACCCAGATATCTCAGCGCCCGCCCCAGTGGAACTCACAGAGCATTTCCATCTCTGAGCATGAGGCACAGCTGCAGCCTCCTTAGCAGAACTCCCCACCCACCCACACACACCCAGGCAGTAAGGCTGAGAATGGTCACTTCTGATTCTTAAGCCTGGGGCCTAGTAAAGTCCTGAACATCACCTCCAGGCTCCACCCCCACTCTGCAGGCTACACTCACAAAGCCTCCTACTGGCTCTTCCACCACTGTCACAGCCTGACCACTTCAACCAGAGGACATCTGCCCCAGAAAGAGTGGGGTTAGAGGGTTTCTAAAAGATCTCCACAGTTGGAGTTTTAGCTGGCTAGCCTAAGACCCCTAACTGCGCTCAACAGTGCCCCATTTTTAAGAACGAGGTTCCTGAATACAAGTCAGGCTGGTTCTAGAAGCCATGGAAACTTACTTAGGAGTCCTAATAAAAAAAATTAATGGGATTGGATGAGACAACCCTAGATAGATCTTTACAATTCCCTCCCCCAACCATCTTTTGCTTGGTCAGAGATTGCTGTATTCTCCCCTTCTCCAAGTCAGAACTTTATTCCTATAATCTATAACTGTCCTGTGTTTAAGGGCTGTCCAAATAGCCTCACTTCTGAGGCTTGGAATCTACAAGGCCCACAGGCTGGCAAGGCAGCATCAGCTTCAATCAGATGACAACCTTGATTTCAACCTGTAAACTTGGGAGTATGGAAGCCCCTTCTTTCCTAGCCTGCCTTCTACAGGGGCCTATAGTTTCCAGCCTTGAGATGGAAAATTTAGGTTGAACTTCACAAGGTTCTTTCTGACTTGGGCTCTGGATCCATCTGGCAAAGTAGGACCTATGAAATAGATGAGGGATCATTCCTTGGTTCCTGCAGGTATGAGCTGACCGATAGTACGCTAGCTGCAAAAGTAAGCCAGACTCCCTAATGACCCAAACATTCCTTCTCCTCTCCTGGGCCAGGTACCACATCTTCTCAAGATTCCTGGACAAAGAAATCAGCTTTCCATAGGGAGTAGGGCTGCAGTTAGGGGTGGTGAGTAGGGATGTTAAGAAAGTTTTTCTGTCCAACAGCTTGTGGGGCTGTGGAGAGTGCACCTAAGGCAGTTCCTGGGGAAGAGGAAGCACAGGAAGCTGCTTGCTGACTCTCCCTGGGCCCCTTGAAAAGAGGACTCTTGCCCCAGGCCCTTGTAACCCAGCGTTGTAAACATTCAGGACGCTCCCAGAGCTGCCTTCTCCTCTGGTGCAGGATGCATGGCAGAAGACAAGACTGGACATTAGATAGGAGAGACAGAGTGAGTCCCCGGGGGCAGGAGAGATAGGGGAGGTGCCACTGGGGTGCTGCTGG
Organism: Megascapheus bottae; assembly: GCF_031878675.1. Lineage (NCBI taxonomy): Eukaryota > Metazoa > Chordata > Mammalia > Rodentia > Geomyidae > Megascapheus > Megascapheus bottae. The sequence goes on along the minus strand of NC_143518.1, from coordinate 35,616,419 downwards.
AGGAAGGCCCTTTCCCTCCCAATGGGCTCCATCAAGTGGCTGCATCATTGGATGCTAGCACTCCTACAGAAGATGTGAGGGTCCTTTCAAAAGACTTGGGCCCATTCTAAAGCTACCTGAAATTTGGTGAGGGTGGGGGGCAAAACCAGGAGAATAAATAAGAGACTCTCAGGATGGGGAAGCAAGTCTGTTGCAATTTTGGAGTGCCTAGAAGGTACCATGCAGGGTACATGGCAGGTACTTGGTAAGTACCTGAGTAAATGCATGAGTGAAAAGGGAGCAGATTGGGGCCAAGGTGAGGAAATAAACCCAGACAGAAAGGCCATTGGGAAGCCTCACTTATGGAAGGGAGAGAGCTGAGGACTGCTGTGCCACATGAAGCAGGGGCAGCCATGTTTGAGTGAGGAACCCTGGTGGGGATAGGGAAGTTGTTCATGTTAAAATACTACCCAGGGTTGAAGGGTTTCTGGAAAGAAAGCTGAAATAGAATCAGTTATTCCTGTGGTTCGTACACTATTCACTCGCAGATTTGGTCTGAGCTTAGAAAGAGCCAGCTTTGGACAGACCTGAGCCTTCTTACCTAGTTCTGCTCAGCCCAGCCCCATGCCAGCCCTCCTAGAGTGAGTGTAAAGACAAGAGTGTGTTTCAGCTGAAGACCTCAGGACATCACAAAAAGGCCAGGAGACCCCAGTTTAGGGGGAAATATCCTGTGAGGGCACCCTTCCATTCCAGCCCCCAGGGCATCACACAGCCTGCATCTGGATTCCCAATTTCCCTCCACCTTCAGTGGCAGGCCCCACCCTCACAAGAAAGCCAAGATCTTTATTAGAGAAGTAGAATAAATTTAATACGTAACTTTGAAATGTCTAGCTAGGTTAGCAGCAATTCTGAACCATCAGAGACTGGACAGAACCTGTCTCCCAAAAAGCCTCCCCGCCACAGAGGCACACACACACACACACACACACACACACACACACACACACACACATCATTTCACAGAGGTGACTGGCTGGATGTTAGCCTTGCGCTCCGCTTCAATGCAGTACTTCTCAGGAAGGCCTGTGGCTCTGTGGAGAAAACATGGCACAGGTATAAGGAAGATGCTGGCCCGAAAGAGAAGCAGGAAGAAGTAGCTCCTGGGTTTCTAGAACCCAGGAACCTGTACCCACAATCCACCCATCCCCAATCACATTTATGTCAAGGTCCCAGCACACTGCCAAAGAGCTCCCAGAAAGAAAGAAAAACAGAAAGAAACCCCCTCTGGAGAATCTTCAGCTAGATGTCCCCCAGAGCTGAGTCATGTGCCTGGGTACCTGGGCCTGTCTGTCATCCTTGAACACATACTCTGCAATCAGCACGTTGTAAAACTGTCATGTCTCTTTGGAGGAGGGAAGAAGAATGGGGAGGAAAGGACCCCCGCACCCGGGGTACCTCAGCTCTTCAAGCTTTTTCTTCTTAATATCCGCAATGCGTTCACGTCGCTTCTCAGCCTCTTCTTTAAGACGCCGGCCCTCTTCGAAGGTGGCGATCCGGTTTTGCACCTGCTTCTGCTGGTTCTCACGCACCTGGCGCCGGAGCTCGTTGGCATGCTGCAGGCGCCCTGTGGCCCGCTTCTCCTCCTCCAGCCGCTCCTTCTCAATCTGTTCCCTCTGAGCCCTGGAGGAGACACACAAGAGTGGAATGCGCTAGGCCACTCTAGAGACCACAGGCCTCTTCTGCAGCTCAAGGGTCAGCCCCATGTCCTCCAGGTCCCAGCCCTCTTCTGTGGCTCAGGGATCAATTAGCTCAGTGTGGCCGCTGGGTTAGCTCCCTCCACCCACTTGCCAGAACCAGCTTCACGGTCCTGGGACTTAATGTCATGAGCATACTCAGAAGGGTTGGTTTAATGCCCTGTCATGGTATTGAAATTCTTAATAGTTTTTTAATAAGAACTTCCACAGTCTGATTTTACAGTGGGCTCTGCAAATTATGTAGCTAGTTCTACAGCCACGGTTTTACCCTCTGGGAACTGTTGTTCAGATTCTTCCTTTGTACCAGTACATAACTTCCCTCCAGCTTCTTTCAAAACATATTCCTTTTCCCCCCTTCCTTCTCTCCTTCCTTCCTTCCTCTCTTCTTTCCTTCCTTACCTGTCTGAGGATAACAGCGTTAACAAACACCAAGCAAGGAGGAGAAAGCAAAATCTATAAGGCTATGTCTACTTTGGCTGCTAGAAAGAACACAGTGGGATACCTCTTAGTGTGCTATTGATCTGTCTCCCTAAGTTCTTTCTAGAAACCTCTTCTATAAGAATGCTCCATGGACTCTGACAATGAGGAGAAAAAAATTACTAATGGCAACCAAAAAATTTCAAATGAAACATATTCACAAAGGGCATCCGTAATCCTAGATACTCAGGAGGCTGAAATCAGGAGGACTGCTGTTTGAAGGCTGGCTAGGAATGAGCTCATTGGACTCATATCAACCACTAAAAAGCTGGGCACTGTGCCGCATGCTTGTCATCCCGACTAGTCCAAAAGTATAAATAGGAACTCCTCTACGGAGCCTTCCCCATACAGGAAGAGAACTGGCGACCTCTTCTCTCTGTGCCTGAAAACACCAAGTGCCCCCTGTTAGACAGTATTCTCAACAGCAAGAACATTGCCCCTGCATTGACACTATTTTTACCTCCTACTCTTCTGAGCCAAGGGGTGAGTGTGGAAAAGGAGGGCATGCTGCATGTGTTACACACAGCCCCTGGGGATGCACGCAGCTGAATATCCAGATGCACCGGGCTAGGGCAGAGGCATGGAGTCTGGCTGCACAGTAGAATTGGCTAGGAGATTTGAAAGATATTAATGTCTGGGCCTAGAATATTTAAATTTAAATATATGGGCATGGAGGGACATGAGTAATTTTTGAAATGTCCCAAGTATTTTTAAAAACCACTTGGGAGGGTAGACTGACTGGCTCTCCTTAGTTTCAGGCTGAGAGTTCAAGGCATCCCTCTGTCCAGAAGCAGGAAGTCCAAATGTAGGCCATATTGGATGGAATGCGTTTGAAGTAGAAAAGTATGGAGGGATGGCTCCGGCAGAGCAGTCTTAAGAGTGAAGACATCCATCCTCAAAGTCACATGACTTGGAGACACTGGGTCTCGGTACTAAAGCCAAACTTCTCCAAAGGGCTATCCCAGCTTTAATAACTGGCTATTGTGTATGCTTTAGGCAAGCAAAGCAAAGCAGAGACAAATGGGTCAGCAGCAAAAGTAGGACTTTAATTTCATTCCATTAATATTTATTAGTGCCTGCTAAAGGCATGCAGATGTCCAAGGGCATAGAGGCTGGGGAGAAGAGGGGAGATGGGTGGAAGCTAATCTAGAGCCTCTGGGCAGGCTGTTTGGGGCATTTATGAAGCTTCCTTCTTTACCAGGTGGTGTCCATTGACCACAGAAAAGCCCTGAGGGTAGAGAAAGTGACAGGGTGTCACAGACAATGGGAACAGACTGGGGGCCCTAGTCCAATAAAAAAAAAATCAGGAACTCGGGTCTGGCAAAAGACAGAGGTTCTTACAGATCTGTTCTGCCTCTGCTAAGCACATCCTGGGTGGCAAGACATGTTACTACCTGACAGAGTTCCAAGAGGGAGGACTTAAGGCACAGACGTGGAAAGACGGACTCTGTTGTTCAGTGCTACTCATCTGAATATAAATTCTATAGTTTCACATTCCACAAATCCAAATTTTGTTTTGTTTGTTTCCTTTTGGGGGAAAAAATAAATAAATCTGATCTTACAAAAGCTGGACCCAGAACAAAAGGGAGATTTCCCACTCAGGCTAAGCCTAATACTAGAACATCTGACAGGTTAGAGAATAGAGCAGAGAAGGGAAGCCAAGGGGACCTCTACCTAGGACTACTTTCAGGGGAGGCTCACAACAGTGAGCACTGTGAATGCTTAGCTTCTACTCAGGCAGTGGAATTACAGTGAGCCAAGACACAGAACAGAAATAAAAGGATAAACAGATGCCAAACAGGAAAGATGGACCTAAATCTCTAAGACCTCCCTAAGGATGGAGCTTACCTATCTCCAATGTCCTCCATGGTATCCAACACAGAGCTCTGGCCACAGGGGCTCACACCTATTTGTCAAGTCAGTGACAAAGCCTCCCCTTCCCCCCACCGACCCCCTAGAGTCCTGATCCTCAGTGGTTAGAGCTCTTCTGTCTCTCCTAAGTATCTCCTGCTGCAACTGAATCTCTAGTTTGTAGAAAGCTTGAGGAGGAAAGGGAACAGAAGGAACCAGATTTGCACCTTTATTTACATTTAGATTGCTGTAGGATAAAAACCCTCCATAATCCCCAGTTCCTTAGACACTTCCTGGATTCAATTTTCCAATTCTCTAATCAGCCCAAGTGGCTTAGAAATATCTTGGCGGTTCATCTAGTTAGAATCATTGCACCAACATGGTCAAGATGAATACATTGCAAGTCCCAGAAAATTCCTCTCCATCTATTATGGAACACCTCTGCTACAAATGCCTTCATCCTCCTTCCACCCTACTGCAGGCAGGCAAAGGTACCCAGGCCCTTCCTACCGAAGAATCCTGTCAAACTCATCCCGGTCTCGTTGCACCTGGACTGCTAGTGTGTGTTTCTTGAAGGCCACCTGTTCCAGACGAATCTGTCGCAGTTTGTCTTCTATTTCCATCTTTTTCTGGGCGTTTTCTTTTTCCTTTCTGCGCCACTCTCGGTCTGCCACCTCCTGATTGCGCTTGGCCCGCAAGGCATCCTGGGCAAGGGAGGTCACCCAAGAAGCTCAATGTACAGACTAAGTTTCTAGCGCAAGACACCTACTTTTTATAGATTTTACTTGCTCTGTGTTGAAAAGTGCCATAGATTTCTCTAGGTAGCAAATGATGTTCGGAGGGGATAAATGAAATCTTGATGGAAATTTTTGGGTCAGAAGATACCCTGAGGGGTCACCTCATCCTTCTACTCTTCCCTTCACAACTCTTTCCACATTTCTCAAACTCCTGCAGGCACTTCTGCAATTGCTTCTAATTTTAAAAACTGCTAATGATGGAGATGTCACTGTTTCCTCTGGTGACATATTTCATTGGTCAGTTAAGGATGGAAGTTGTTCTTTATATAGAAGCCAGAAAAGTTCCTCTTGACCCTAAGCACCAAATGTTTTATGCCCTCCTAACTGCCACAGGCTTTGGGAGCAGGTCCCATCCCTGCCTCCTCAGACATCTTCTCTTCTATACCTCCAACCCAGGAGGCGACTTTTGAAGCCATCAAAGGAATTGCCAAGGGAGCGTGAGAGGTAGAGAGAAGCCAAGGGGAAGAGGAAGCAGGTACCTGTTCTGCCTGGTAGTCCTGAGCCTTCTCCTGCATAGCCCTGAGGCGGGCAATCTCCTTCTCTTTCTCCTTCCGGAATCTCTCCTGCTCAGCCTCAAATTCTGCTTCTCGAGCCTGCCAGGAAGACAATTCCTTGTGGAATAGTGGTTTTCTTAGCCATAACACAATCTCCGTAACAAACACACTATCCAACATCCCTCCCTCCCTCCCACTTCCTAATTCCTATCTTTTTATTTATCTTTTCCTTTATCCTTTTTCTTTTATCTTTGTTATGACTTTTCTCTTTTCATTATTTATTTTTTTCTTAGTTATAATCTTCAAATAGTTGTAACAAAGGGGTTTCCATTGGACGTGTCTATTCATGTATCCAGGGCTTCCTGATCACCTGATTCCTTTTTCTTAAAGATAAGCAAAAGAAACTTAGCAATGTATAAACATAAAATCTAGCATTTGCAAAAAGCTGCATTCTTTACAAAAGATTCTCCCGTGCATTATTTCCCCCAGAGTGCTCTCACAGTATCTCCCGAGACAGATATTATAGATGAGGAAAATATTTGGAACAAAAGATGCCTGAGTCCAGCTTGCCTGCTCCTTCTACACTTCAGACAACTCTGAGTTCCAAGGCTGCAGTGCCAAGTAACTCCTATGACTCCCGCCTGCCTTGTAAAGCACAGCAGGTGGAGGTTATCTCATTAGTCCCTGGGCAAACAGCCAACCGTGCTTTGGGCAATACCACAGTGGTTAGCAGATACCTGAAGAGTGAACCATTCAAATTAGTCCACTTGCCACTTCACTGAAAGAACAGACATATCCCTAAAGCTTCCTGACCACTATTTCCCAAGTAGACAAATAACACAGGCCATTTGGAAATGTAAACTTTCCAGAAAGAACTTCCTTAGCACTCATTGGTTATAGACAGTGACATGTTACATAATGATGACAGTAACGCACTGGTCCCATAAGATTATATCGCCTCGTCAGCACTACAGCAATTTTGGTAAATTGGTAAATACACTGCGTTATGTTTAACAATCACCCAATGATGTATTTCTCAGACTGTATTCCATCATTATGTGACCTATGACTATAGGGGTGAGGGGAGGGGCCAGTGTCTCATCGCTTCACCAGTCTGGAGGCTCTCCTAGCTCTGCCTGGCCAATGCCCGCTCCTGGATGAAGACAAGACATAGTTCATCCTTCTCAGAAATCTGTTGTGATTTCTCATCATCCCACCGTTCCAGTTCTGCTCCAAGTCCAGGGCTCGCCCAAGAGAGCTCTCCATCTTCACCTGACCTTCCTCAGCGTATATCATGACCACGGCCGGCTGTGTGTGCTGCAGTCAGAAAACTTCTGTGTGATTAGCTCATTAGCGTGGCCTTGACCCAGTCGATGAAACAACTATTGAAGTCCATGTGAAATACAAAGCATTACTCTAGGCACCTCGCCTTGTCTGACACCACACTGAAGAATTCCATGTTTTTAGCCAATCACTGATGTCTTCACATGATTGTTGTAAAGAGAACACACACAGAATACTTAGCACTAGGTCTAGTGCTAAGTGTTCAGTAAAAGCCAATTCTACAGCTAATATTAGATACAAACCAACTGTGGCCCCAATTTTGTATTGTCACTCTATTGCTTGCCCATCCCTGAAATCCAAAAGTCAAAACTAAAACTAAAGCCAATATCTGAGCTATGCTTTCATTTTCTATTGTCTGTATTCCACATGGAAAGTATGTCAAGTATGCCTTTATAAATTATACCTGTACCTTCCTTCCCTTTCATTAACAAGCCCTACTGCGTAGAGAAGCATAGAGGAGTATGATGTGTTTACTGTCACAGCCAGAGCTTCGAAATATGCAAGAGACAAGACTGACACATGAAGAAATTATTTTCCTGTCACTTTGAGTACATCTTCCCATTTTTACATAGACGCATGTTGACTCTAATCATGCGAGGAGCTTTCCTTTGCCCTCCACTCTCCCATCCCCCAACTCCACTCATCTCATCATTCAGCTTTGCCTCAGAATGAGCACATGCATTTGAGCTCCATCCATCCATAACTGCAAATTGCTCTCTGCTCCACCCTGCATTTGTTCTTGTCTGATTTACAGAGACAAGCAAAGGAGGAAACTTGATTTTTCCGACATTCCACATTCTTTGCTTGTTGCTCGATTAGAGGAGTTTTTACAGGAAATTTAAGGGACAGCTGATTCGTGGTTACAGAGCTATCCCAGCCATGAGGAATCCACAGAAATGTCACTCTTGGCCATGCACAGCTATCTGTAATCATAGCTACTCAGGAGGCTAAGCTCTGAGAATTACAGTTTGAAAACAGCCCCAGCAGAAAAGTCCGTGAGACACCTCCAATCAACCGCAAAACGCTGAAAGTTAACATGTGACTCAAGAGGGAGTGAAATGAAAAAGGCAAGTGTGAGGCCCTGAGTTCAAACTCCAGTACCAGCAAACACACAAAAAAGTCACTTTGCCAACTGCTTTTTGTTCTCTTCCTTCCTGGGTATGATGTTCATGAAAGCGCTAATGAAGATATCATACCCATGAGGTACCCTTCCTGGGCTACTGCCTGCTAGTGAACACATGGTCTGGCCAAAAGGAAGAGACTAAGTCAGGCTCTCTTACTACACATGCATTGCATGCAGCATGTAGCTGTGACGACCATCCCTTGGAATTTTCTTGTGTCCAGGCTGCCTCTCCTCTTTCAGATGCCAATCTTGGCCTGAGGACCCAGGCACGGGAAGCCAAGCCCTTACCATCTTCTTCTTGGTAAACTCCATCACCATCTGGTCTGCCATCCTCTCCTGGGCCATCCGTTCTTCTTTCTGTCTCTGGTTTTCCTCGTTGATGCGCTTGATCTCTGCCTGCATCGTTAGTTTTTCTTGGTGCCTTCGTTCTAGCTCCTGAAAGCAAAATGAAAAGAACCTCAGGGTTGAAGAACATAAACAGCTGCTGTACGCTAAGACAGAGAGTCACAACGGAAACCAAGAGGAAATAACACACTATGTACAGTGCAGCTCCACTATCAGCCCCTGATGACGCTGTTCTCTCAATAGTGGTCAGTGACTCTGCCACCAAATGGACCCATTCCAGTCTATATCCAGCTCAGCTCTGTGCCTCTGCTGACCCTGCTGAGCACTGTAGATGCTCTTAAAATTCTACTCTGTGTCTCCTATGTGCCAGGCTACATCCTAGAACTGTGGTTTTCATTTCCTTCCCTCCTGAATCTCACACTTTCAATCTCTGTTCAGTATGATTAATAAAGAAACAGGCCCAGAAGTGGTATTATGGCTCAAGTGGTAGAGCTCTAGCCTTGAGAAAGCCCAAGGAGAGTGGTCAGGCCCTGAGTTCAAGGCCCCGGACTGGCAAAAAAGAAAAAAGAAAAGAAACAGGCCTGGGATACAGAGCAGTAGTACAGCACTTAGCTAGCATGCACAAGGTACTGAGTTTGAGTCTCCCTCAATCATATTCTCAATCACAATGCTGAATGCTGGATGGGAGGGGAGGAGGGAGGAATCTTAATACATTGTTTAGTCCTATTGACCTCAAAACTAAAGAAACTACTGACCCCTGATTGGGGGCACAAGTCTAATTGTGTAATATTTGCTTAGTCTTCCACCTGTTGTTTTCTAGTTTGGTTTTAAGTACTTGAGGTATGACCCAGACCTTTGTTTTTAATTAATTATTTCTTTATTTGTTTGTGGCAGGTTTGAACTCTGGGCCTTGTATTTGTTAAGTAGCCACTCAACCACTTAAGCCCCACCTCAGCCCTTTTGTTGTTTAATTATCTTTTAGATAAGTTCTCATTTTTGTCAATAGGCCAGCCTCAAATGGATGTCCTCTTAAGTATGCCTCCTGTATTGCTGTGAACACACACACACACCTATACACATATACCACCACATAAGCCATGATGGTTGGCTGTATTTTGCTTTTGAGATAGGGTGTAACTTTTTTCCTAGGCCAGCCTCCAATTCTTGGCTCTCCTGCCTCCACCTCCCAAGTAGATGCGATCACAGACATGTGCCACCATGCCCAGTTGGTTTTGTTGTTTTGGTTGGTTCATTGGATTTCTAGGGAACTGAAGAACTTCTGCCATTTTTAAAGCCCTTCAAAGCAGCCTAGATAAATTCCCTTTCCACTTCATCTTTGCTAGCATGGTAGGAAGAGCTGTTTTAAGACAGCATGGTAGCACTAAGGCTGGGAAGACACTGTGCTCTCCCTAAACCTGCCTAGAAACTTCCTACTGTAGGCAATGGCTATTGGCAGATACAGGCCACTGGCATGCACCAGGTTAATGGTGTTGATTCATTGACTCCAGGAGCTTCCCAGCAGGCCCCCCATACCCCATAATCTAGTTAGATTTCTCATTCTGTTTCTTATCCCCTTCTCTGACTACATCTCTCTCCTATCCCTTTCTCTCTCCCCATCTCTCTGACTTTGTCTCTCCCTCTCTTCTCGTGAGCCACGAACTGACATGTCTCTCTATCTTCTTTTCTCCCTTAGGCCACTTCTCAAGCAGTTCCCAAGGCTACATGCATGCCTGTACATGTGTGTGTGCGTGTGCGTGTGCGCGCACACACACACACACACACACACACACACACACACGACTGTCATGCCACTCCTCACACTGAGCCATGCACAGCAGCTGCTCTAACAACCTTCATAATTATGTCTGCCGACCTGTAGGATGCTTCTCAGCCCTGTCACTCACCACCATCCAATGTACTGGTTAATGACAATTCAATCATACATAAAACGTGAGTAAGAAAGGGAAAAAATAAAAATTAAAGAATATGCACTCCATAAGCAAAATAGCACCAGGGATGGGAATGTGGCAGGGGCAGGGGGATGGGGGGATCAGATAAATTCCAACACAGGGCACTCATTAAAGCACCTGGCCTAGATGCTTCAAAATATCAGTTTCATAAAAATAATAAATATGGAATGGAGGCATTGAGGTGCAGGTGCAATTACATAGGAAAACAAACTTCTCTTTGTTACTGAGGTTTAAACTCAGGGCCTTGCATTCATGCTTAACTTCTTCCAGTCAAAGCTGGCTGCTTATTGGAGATAAAAGTCTCACCAACTTTTCTACTAGGACTAGCTTTAAATAGCTATCCTCAGATCACAGCCTTCTAATAGCTAAAATCACAGGCATGAACCACCTGATAGAAGAATAATTTCTAATGTTCTGCAGTGACAACAATTAAATATATTTTCCAAGCCAGCTAGTACAGATGACTTTGAATGCTTCCAACACAAAGAAATGATTCATACTTAAGATGATAGATGTGCCATTTACCCTTACCCACTACTTATACATTGTGAACACACAGAACTAATCACACTGTGTCTTAAAGTCACAACTAGTATGTGTCAATTAAAAGTAGAGATATTGCTAGACGTGGTGGCTCACACCTGTAATCCTAGCTACTCAGGAGGCTGAGATCTGAGGATCAAGGTTGAAAGCCAGCCCTGGCACCAAAAGGACCTGAGATTCTTATATCCAATTAACCTCTAGAAAATGGGAAATGGGGCTTGGCTCAAGGGTAGGGCTGTATCCTAGAGCTGAAGAGGTCAGGGACAACTCTCAGGCTGAGTTCAAGCCCCATGACCCACAAAAACAAAACAAAATAAAGATGTTTTTAAAAATAAGTGTTTCAATAAAGACACTTAAACTGAATGAACTAAAGAAACTTAGCTGAACGCAATATGCAAATCCTTCCCCCTACCTCTGGTTGTGGGGCTTAAACTCAGTGCCTGGGTGCTGTCCCTGAGCTCTGTACCACTTTGAACCACAGTGTCACTTCCTGTTTGGTAGTGGTTAATTGGAGATAAGAGTCTCATGGACTTTCCTGCTTAGGCTGGCTTGGAACCAAGATCCTCAGATCTCAGCTTCTTGAGTAGCCGTGATTGCAGGCATAAGCAATCTCTCAGTGTGCAAATCTCTATTGGAGTGTGGTTTGGAAAAAAGAAAATGGTTACCAAGTATAATTTGAGAACACTGCAAAAATGTGAATATAGATGAAATATTGGGTAATATCATGGAATCACTAGATTTCTTTGGTGGAAGGAGTGCTGATAATATTCTCCACAGGTAAGAGTACCCTTATTCCACAGAGACCCAGGCATTTAGAAGCATTAAGTGCCAAGTATCAAGATGTCTGCAACTAAAACACTTAACAATAAAGAAAATATGTGGACACAGACAACTAAGGCAAGTTAATAAAAATAATTAAACCTGAAAAAGCCTCTATGGACATGGCACAGTTCTTTCAATGCTTCTGTGCTTGTAATATTTCCAAAACTTAAAAAAAGGAAAAAAATAACAAATGTTTCAAAATGACTGCTGTGAGAGAATCACAATAGCTCAATAGCTATGCGCATGTGACCATATAAAGACATATAAAGCGATGCTTATTGAAATAAAATTCCAAGAAATGGAAACAAGAGTGTTTTGTTTTTTGTTTTGGGGTTTTTTTTGCCAGTTCTGGGGCTTGAACTCAGGGCCTGAGCACTGTCCTTGGGCTTTCTCAAGGCTAAAGCTCTACCACTTGAGTCATAGCCCCACTTTCAGCTTTTTCTATGTATGTGATACCGAGGAATCAGGTCTTTGTGCATTCTAGGCTAGCACTCAACCACTAGGCCAAACTCCATGCCTAGAGGTGAGTTTTTTAATGGACTATTTACGGCTATTCCTTTTTCTCTTTCTTTCTTTCTTCCTTCCTTCCTTTTTCTTTTCTCCTTTGGTTTATTCCCTGTTGTCACTGGTTTTGATTTCTGTTCCCTTTATTATTGTATATGTTTATTTGATTTGGGGAAGGAAAGAGGAATCACAGAGTCAGTAGGATGAAGAATGGATCAAGGCAATAGTGACACTCACTAGATACTATGTTGGAAATGAACTTTACACCTTGGGGAAAGAGGAATTAGAGCAGGGCAGGGGCCAGGAGAGGGGGGAGTGGGAGAAAATGATGGAGGGGGTATCACTGTTCAAAACAATGTTCTCATTGCCGGGTGCTGGTGGCTCAAGCCTGTAATCCTAGCTACTCAGGAGGATGAGATCTGAGGATCATGGTTCAATGTCAGCCCTGGCATGAAATAAGACTCTTATCTCCAATTAAACCACCAGAAAATCGGAAGCGGCACTGTGGCTCAAGTGGTAGAGCACTAGACTTGAGCTGAAGAGCTCAGGGAGAGTACCCAGGCCCAGGGTTCAAGCCCCACGACCGACAAAAAAAAAGTACTCACTGAATTACTTATGTAACTGTAACCTCTCTGTATATTACCTATAAAATAAAATAAAACTCAAATACCTGCTGTGTCCCTTAACCATGCTACAGGTTTGTATACATTGCAACAAGACCAGATAAGGCAAGCACTCCCATTTTAACCCTATTAATATTTTAACTCTACTTGATTTAGATTAGTAAGTCATCAAATTTCTTTACTTTTTTATTTCTTTTTGGGTTTTATATGGATTTACCTACTAATTTTGTTTTGGCTAACCGGAGGGAAAGGTTTGTGTTCACCACACAATTAATGACAATGGGATGCTATGTACTTCAAATGACGTGAGCGCGGGAAGCCTGAAACAAGACATGGCTACTATTCATCTACAAAGTGTAGGATACCCCCTTGATAATTGAGGGATGACTATAAAACACCCCCATGCTTCCTTGTGAAAACCACACAGCCATATATTTCTTCTATGTGTCTGTTTGACATTGACCCATCAGACTCAGACCCCAAGTCCCTGGGAGGCAGTGAAAATATCTACCCAGACCATCCCTTACCCCCCAGCATGACGCCATGACCATATAAATGTTGGAGACGGCAATAAAAAAGCTGATGGTGGTGATGATGTTGTGAAACAAGAAAGTGCCTGATGGAAAAATCAGTCCACACCCTGAAACTCCAGAATCTTAGAGCACTTTGTGGCTGTTGCTGGTGAAACTTGGCCTTGTTACCTGCAGGTCCGCTTCATGGAGCTGCTCCATGTACTCCAGCATCTGTTCCTTCTCCTGCTCCCGTTGCTCTGCAAACAGTGATCGCTCCTCCAGGTTCTTTTCTATTTGCTGCACAATATGCCATCTTCCCCTGGGAAGGAACAGTGCCGTGGTGGCTCAGAAATCAAGAAGTCATGTCTCTCCACTATCACCTCCACCCAAAGAATCCCCAAGTTTGGAGGTTTCATTGGTATGGTTTGACCAAGTACTCCTTAAACATGTGTAGGCTTTGTGGGCCCAGGCCAAAATCCTTCCCCACAGTGTGTCCAGGAGATGGGGTCCCTTCTCCTTTGAGCTCCTGGTTTGGGGCCAGTCCCTTCCTGTAATTCTCCTTCTTTATCTATCTGCCTAAAAGGTTACCCCACATCGTCACACACTTTTTCCTATCCGGTCCATAATGAGTTTCTGAAATTCAACCTCTTCCCCAGTCTTTGCAAGTTTCAGGAAGCTAGCTTTATGTGATGACTTCCCAGAGTTTCATAGATTTAAAAATTCCACAATGTATGTGAATTAATGCACCTTCTATCTGGCAAATATCATGTAACTCTTTTACTAATTACAATAAAAAAAAGAAAGAAAAGTATGGGTATAGCCCTTAGGGTTAAGGATATTTGAATCATCTTTGGACAGTTTCTGTGAAGTTTTCACAAAGCAATAAAAATTATTCAAAATTGATTTTCTGCATTGTAGCATGGATATCTAGATGAAGTCAGATTGGAAATAAATTTTTATTGAATTAAAAAAAAATAAAAATAAATAAAAATAAAAATTCCAGGGCAGGGCACCAGTGGCTCATGTCTATAATCCTAGCCACTCTGGAGGCTGAAATTTGAGGATTATAGTTCGAAGCCAGCCTGGGTCTGTGAGACTCTTATCTCTAATAAACTGGAGGAGGTGCTGTGGCTCAGCGCTTAGGCCCTGAGTTCAAGCCCTAAGACCAGCAATAAATAAATAAATACCAGAATCTCTCATTCCTCTGGTGCTTCTGCCATCACCCAATTAATCTTGCCTTCCCAACCCATCTCCCATGCTTACTCTGGGCAACTGTCTTCCTAACATCCTTGCTCACACTGAAGACTACCAGCTGCTGGCAGGGCTGAGTCTGAGGAAATCTCTCCACCCAGCAAAGCCCTCTTCCAACAGTGAAAAGCAAGGAGACTGGATCCCCGAGCAGTGCTGCTGGGGACCTCTGCATGTCACTGTGATATCAGTCAACATAGAAGCATTCAATGCCCATGACTTGAGTAAAGGCTAGAAGAACATGAGAAGATGAGGTGAAGATAGGAACCAAGTGGAAAGAAAGTAAGATTTATAGTGGATGGGACGATCAACATGAAATGACCACAAGCAAAGAATAAAAGAGCAAGTGCAGGCTCAACGTGAGGATCGGGACGGAGCATGAGCTGCCTAAGGAGGCAGAGATTTATTTTCCCTTCATTGGAGCTGTTAAGACAGAAGGTGAGGGGGCTGGGAATATGGCTTAGTGGTAGAGTTCTCACTTGCATTCATGAAGCCTGGGTTCCATTCCTCAGTACCACATTAACAGAAAAAAACAGAAGTGGCACTGCAGCTCAAGTGGTAAGAGTGCAAGCCCTGAGCAAAAGAAGCTCAGGGACAGTACACAGGGCCTGAGTTCAAGCCCCAGGACTGGGGGGAAGAAAAAGGAGGAGGAGGAGATGGGGAGAAGAAGAAGAAGAAGAGCAAGAAGGAGGAGGAGGAGGAGGAGGAGGAGGAGGAGGAGGGCAGGTAAATAGCTACTTACTAAATAAACTCTTCCTAGGAGACTGCGACAGGCTACAGTGCCCTTACTGCAGAATACAGTTAAGGTAGAACTGTCATCCAGTGTGGTCCAAGTAATTTATGCATTGTATGGTTGATGCTTTAACTCTGGGGCACCATGAATCTACAGTCAGAGACGCGTCTCTTTTTACATAATAAATGTGGGGGGTAAATCTATGTTTGTGATGTGAATGAGGTTCCTAGGACAGTCTGGCTGCCCTAGAAGGTCCTGGAATGACTAGATCCCTGTCTTCCAAGAGCTCAAAGTCCAGTGAGGACCAGACAGCCTCATCACGAACAGTATATAATTATAAATTCAGAGAGACAGGCATGGTGTAGGAAGTCACCAAGCCTGACTAGCAAATTGAGAGAGGGTTTTCAAGGAAAGTGACAGCAAAGCCACTAAAAGGAAGCAAAGGGGAGGGAGAAGAGGAAGATATTCAGCAGCATGAATAAGAATCGGTGGACTCGTGACTTCAAGGCCTTGCGTGTTGTGGGTGTGGGAATCGTGTGAGTGGATGGCAGGAAGTAAAGAGAATTAAGACTCAGTTGGATCCAGATTGTGAAGCACCTGTGACGATCTTGAAAATGAGCTTTAAAGGTTTTGTGCTTCTCTGGATCACTCCATAAGGGATGACAGATGATGGCAAACCGTGTCTCATCTCTTCCCTTGCTGCTAGGCTACACAGACACGAACGCACACAGAAATGACTTAGACAGGGAAATGTCAAGGCCACGTCTTTACCGTATGTTTTCCTCCCTCCTCAGCCTGTCTCGTTCCTCCTGCCTTTCAAGAGACTTCCGTCGTTCCACTTCCATCATCTGATCTAGTCGCTTCTCCTCCTCCTCCAGTTCTTTTTGGATCTGTTGCTTTTCCAGGATTTGAGCATCTCGGATGGCATGACACTTGGCATTGAGGATAATCTAGGGAGTGAAGGTAACATAATAATAATACTAACAACAATAATAATAATATGGCACTGGGCATGGAAAAATGTGGAAGTTTAAAGGGAAAGAAATAGAAGCAGGATAGCACCAACGATGCTGGAGAAGCCACAGGTCCAGAAGCAAGAGCATTCTGGCATCGCCTTTCCCCTTCACACAGAGCAGCTCAAACAGTTCCTAGACATTGGTGCTAGGGTTTATGCAAGGAGAGACCCAGAATAGCATCTCCCTGGGTATTATGGTGTTTGAGACAATCAATGGCCATTTGGAAATATGATCAAAGTCATGGGCCTTTTCCTCTATAACATTCACCTACACATATAAACCCAGAATATCCATAACATTTCAGAGGCTCATAATTCCCAGTGAGGAACACATGAATCCTACATTAAGCTCAGGGAAGCCAAGACACTCCAGTAGAAGCCCAGCCACTAAATTTTTAAGCCCAATATGACACCAAAGGGAAAAGAAAAAAAAAAAAAACCACCATGGGCCCATCAATAAGGTCTGAGAAGTAAAAGCTGTGGAAAATAAAAGGAGTTATGTTTAGAGATTTACCTGAGACAGAAAACAGAGATGAATGAGCTGGGGAGTCAGCATTTTTTCACATGATCGGAAAATGAGGCACATTCAAATGAATTGGAAAAAATAGAATTTCAAATGAGCCCCTGGTCTTTATGCGCCCAGCTAAAGGAAGCAAGAAAAACACTTCAAAACAAAACCCTGCTACCTGCAAACACTCTCTGAAGCCATAATTGAAGTAGCAAGACAAGAATAAAAGCAATGTCTTTGCACTGATTTATCAATCACAGTTCACAAAGGCTCTCCCATCTTAGCTTATGCAATCTGGCCAATAATAAATGTCCTGCTCCATAGCACGACAGTTTTCTTTTCACAACTTTCCTTTTTATTTAATGAAGTGTTTATACATTTTAAGATATTTGGGGTTTTTCATAGTGTTAAGGCAAATATTTAAAAGTATTGTTTTGCTGGGTACCTCTGGCTCACACCTGTAATCCTAGCTACTCAGGAGGATGAGATCTGAGGACTGTGGTTCAAAGCCAGCCAGGCCACGAAAGTCTGTGAGACTCTTATCTCTAATTACTAAAAAAACCAGAAGTGGCACTGTGGCTCAAGTGGTATAGCACTTGCCTTGAGCGGAAGAGCTCAGGGACAGCACCCAGGCCCAGAGTTCAAGCCCCACAATTGACCAAAAAAAAAGAAAGAGAGAAGTACTATTTTATCATAACCTCTGTGTGTGTGTGTGTGTGTGTGTGTGTGTGTGTGTGTGTGTGTGTGTGTGTGTGACTCACCAGTTCTGGGGGCTTGAACTCAGGGTTTGGATGTTGTCCCTGAGCTTTTGGGGTTTTTTGTTGTTGTTGTTTTATTTTTTTGCTAAAGACTAGTGCTCCATCACTTGAACCATAAGCTCACTTCTGACTTTTCTGGTGGTTATTTGGGGAGAAGAGTCTCACAGATTTTTCTGCCCAGGCTGGCTTCGAATTGCCATCTTCGGATCTCTGTCTCCTGAGCAGGATTACAGCCACCCCCCCCCTTATCATAGCTTTTAAATTCCACAAATTCTATTCCTCAGGACTGGGAGTTTGGCCTAGTAGTAGAGTGCTTGCCTAGCATGCACGAAGACCTGGGTTCAATTCCTCAGTACCACATACATAGAAAAAAGCCGGAAGTGGTGCTGAGGCTCAAGTGGTAGAGCTCTAGCCTTGAGAAAGTCCAAGGACAGTGCTCAAGCCCTGAGCTCAAGCCCAGGACTAACAACAACAAAAAAATTCTATTGCTCTTAGCTGCCACAATGATTTTTTTACCAGCACTCTACTATTTTCTACTATTTCTTTACTCTCATATATATATATGTATATATATTCTTTTCCTTCAATTTCACAATTGAAGAGAGGGCAAGTAACTTGCCCAAGGTCCCACAGTAAGCAGGAGGCAAAGCCAGTTCCCCTACTGCAACTGCCTTAGCAGGCTCCGCTTGCCCTCGCTAGTCCCTCACTTGGTCCTATATGTGACTAAAAGAAGAACAGAGGGAACAGGAGTATGAAGAGGGAAGGACCCAAGATCCACCTTGCCCACGTCCTTAATCTCTTCTTCCTGCTCCAGCCGAAAGTTGTCAACTCTCTTCAGGAGATTTTGCGCCCGCTCCTTGGCCTCCTCCTCCAGGTCATTGAGCTTCTTGTGGGTGGTCCACGCCATTTCTTTCTGCTTCATGACCTTCTTGCGTGTTATCACTGCATCCTAAGGAGGACCGCTCTGAATTAGTGGGAGTTATTTCCTGTACTCTCCTGCCTGGGCACTAGTCCAGCTATTACAGGTACTCGAGGATGGCTTTTTGCCTGAGCCCACAATGCCATCAGAACAGACAAGTTTAATGACCTGACTGCATTCTCTGTCAGCCTGTAGGCCGGGGCAGTCCCCGTGTCTCTGAAAGGTCTCTCCAGGCTGCAATGCTTCCTGGTTCACGTGAATCTCCTCTGAGTGAGACATTGGCCTCCCCCAAACATTTCTACGCTGCCACCCGCTGTAGAAAGGGAAGACTAGGGAGGTACCCTACCACAATGGCCTCCTTCTCCTTCTTCAGAGCCTGCTCCCTGGCCTCCAGTTCTTCTCTGGTCGGGACGTGGGACGCCTCCTTGATCCGCTCAAACTCCTCCGGGCTGATGATCAG
Source organism: Megascapheus bottae (assembly GCF_031878675.1). Lineage (NCBI taxonomy): Eukaryota > Metazoa > Chordata > Mammalia > Rodentia > Geomyidae > Megascapheus > Megascapheus bottae. Next base: position 35,597,640 of record NC_143518.1, on the reverse strand, counting down.
TGACTCCCCAGAAGGATCCTCTTTTGGAATTCTGACCCAGGCGTGAACAGAGTTAGAGAAGAGTGGGGAGGAAAGCCATGGACAGCTTGCTCCAGACCCCTCCTGGCTTGCTTCCCCTCTCTGCACCATGCTAACCTTCCAGCATGGACTCAGACAATGGGCAGGAGAAAGTGCATCTGCACTGAGCACTATCATCAGGGAAGGGTTCCAGGAGAAAATCAAGGACTGGGACAGATGAAAGACAGAAGTTAAGGTCCGGCTCATGCACTACCTATTTCTTGCAGATGTCTACAGCCCTCTTCACTGGCCCTAGGCCCCTTCCTCTGAATTCCAATACACTTTGTTCTTACAGCCAGTATTGTGGCCCATGGTGTCGAGTCTTTTTTTCTTTACAAGTTCCTTCAGGATATGAATCTGTCTTAACCACATGGGTAGGCTAGTCTTTTAGTACAGTGCTTGGCACTGAGTGAGCACCCAAAACAAAGCTGTTGAACTCATCCTTAAAAATAGATAATTCCTGATGACATAAAAAGGGGACAAGGGGACGCCAGACAGGGTTGGAATGGATGCTGGTGAGAAATCTAAACATCCCTGTCCATCCAGCCTTGAGAGAAGCTTTGAACTCTAAATATTAATTAACATCTCAGATCGACAACTACCAGAGAGGTGTCTATGGACCTCTCCTGGTAGCTGCCCAACGCATTCAACAAACCTATAGCTAATTATAATGATTACAAACATACATACATTAATGGGGGAGGGAGGAGTTGGGGGGTTGGGAATAAAGCTGCTTCTGGGCGAGGCAGTTTAACAGGCACATGGCAAGAAGACGCAGACAGTCTGGGACAGGAAGTGAAACTTCATCTAATAAAACTAGTGTGGGGTTCGAGAAGACAGAATGAATGAGTGGACTAAAGGCTTTAACTAAGAAGGTCTTGTGCTATACTGAATGACCTGGGCTCTCTCTACAGTGACAGGGAGTGATCTGGTCTTTACCATAGCAAGTCTGGGGGCGGAAAAATTCAGAGTATCTTCAACAGAACACTCCAAGAAGGAAGCCTTCTTCAGGCCTCAAGCCTGGCTTTGTGGCTGTTGCCCACATCTGGACACTGGATGCCTAAGCTGGCCAAATCAAGATCAGGAGGGGCTGCAGTCAAGCCCAGCTCCTGGGCTGTCTTCCAGCTGTTCCTCCCGGGTTCATGCCACAGCCAGTATTTTCTGAGCATTTTCTTTGTGAGTGGCTGGACACAAAGTGAAAGACTGGTTGCATACAGTGAAGCATTAACACAAGCTTAAAACCACAGCGCTAGCTCCTGGCACTTTGCTGAGCTGGGCATGAACCCTGGGAGACCACTTCAGTTAGCAAGCAAGGCTGAGCCAATCCCAAAGGAGCCAGGGAAACCCCCTGTGAATTTCCTCGGATAGCCTCACAGTCTGGTAAGGAGCTGGCAGGGGCGGGGGGCAGGGGTTTTAAGCATCTGGTCAGTTTTTCCTTTGCATGGGCTTCTTCATGCAACCCAAAGGAAGTGATTCATCTGGATGGCCTCCCGTCGCCGAGTGCACTAATGGGAACCTGGGGAGGATGCACTCAGCACTTCTATTCTATCAGTCCCTTAGAACCCACCAGAAGAAAGAGAAAGGAGGTGGGAGAGATGGATGGAGGGGGGGAGATCCATATAAAGGGAGAAACCAGACAGGCCAAGATGGAGTAGAAAGAACCCTGAAACAAAAAGAGGAAAACAAACAAGGAAAGAGGAAGGATTGGGTTGACACAACAAAACCAGAGCAGTTCCCCTGCAAAGAGCCTTGGACGTAGCAGGGGCTAAGGGAAGGAAGCCTGGGGGACTGTGCCCTGGGGACTCACATGAGCTCTCGGACCATGTCCCTTGTGATGATCTGGATGGTCTCTGGCTTGTGTTCCATGACCAAGGAGGCCAGAGATTTCTGGATGGCATGTTTATCTCGGAGCAGCACAATGGGGCTCTCATCCTGACTGTGGGCCAGGGACTAAGAGGCAAGGAAAGATGGATTAGAAGCTGGTCACCTACCTTCCTGCCGGTCAGTCCTAACTTCACATATAACCTCTGTCTCCCCTGGTTGGCAGCAAGTGTCTACCACCACTTTAATACTCTAAGAGGTGAGGCCTGGCAGTGTATCCCTATAATACTAGCTACTTGGGAGCTATATATAGGAGGATCGCGGGTCCCAGCAAAAATACAAGGCCCTATCTTTAAAACAAACAAACAAACAAAAAAATACACTAAGAGCAAAAGAACTAAGTTGTGTGGCTCAAGTGAGTAAAATGCTTGTCTAGCAAGCACAAGACCCTCCCTGAGTTTGAGCACAAGGCTCTGAGTTTAAGCCTCAGTTCTAGTAGAAGAAGAAAAAAAAAATGTCAGGAATGAAATGTAACATTTTAGTCTGTAAATTCTCCTTTCTCTATGAAAGTTTTCTCTTTCATTAAAGGAGAACTAATTATTTCTGGTAGACCACGTACTGTGAGTTTGAGGCAGTGCAATTTATTACGGACGAATCCTCTCTGTGATGCTACTCATTTTTAATTCTTTCTAATGATGAATGTATTTTGAATTCTCAACCAAAAAAAAAAAAGCATATTGAGAGAGTTAGACATCACTAAACGTCTGGTTGGGATCTGCGCTTAAAATATAACATATAATGTGGTTGAGTTGAAATTCAGCACAATAAAGTGACGAGAGTAGATGTGTGACGTTTTTCAGAATGTCCTACTTACCAAAGGCTTAGATAAAACAAGAAAATGCCATCGCTTATTTCAGGGAATTTCTAAACACAGTAACTCCTGCCATTAACGTAGTAACTGGGGCCTGCCTGGAGGCCAGAGGCTGGCCTTGTCTGACTTGAGCCCTTCAGTCAGTCCTGACTGCAGCTGCCTCCTGGTGCCCGCCTCTGCTTCCAGGCAGGCAGAACTCAGCTGTGCTACAGGCCACTTCTGCCCCCTACTGGCTGAGAGAGATCCTGGATAGTCACGCCCATAGGACAGCATTGGAATTTTTCTCTTATTCGCCAGCAAGACTGCTCCTTTTGTTCTTTCTTTCGTTTTTCTTTCTTCTTTCTTCCTTTCTTCTCTTTTCTCCCTCCTTAAACCTTTCCCTGTCTTACGGCAGTATCTTGTTCTCCTCTACTCTTTCCTTCCTCCCTTCCTCACCTTTTCTCATGCTCTCTAGCTCTCTCTCCTTTTCTAACACTGCAGGAGTTCTTAGCTCCTTAGTCCAGAGGGGACTTGCACATCAAGACTGTTCATTTCCTAAAGCCAGATGAATGATTTAATTGAGCAACTGGGGAAGGAATAGAAAATTCCACGTGGTTGGGAGAGGGTGAAGGGAGGGAAATAGGGACAAAAACATGAGAAGGGGTATCAATGTGTGAGAAGTAAGGCACCTTCTATCTGGCAAATGTAACTGTAACCCCTCTATACATTACCCTGACAATAAAAAGGAAAAAGAAGGCCAGGAGTTTGGCCTAGTGGTAGAGTGCTTGCCCAGCATCCACGAAGACCTGGGTTTGATTCCTGGGCACCACATACATAGAAAAGAGCCAGAAGTGGTGCTGCAGCTCAAGTAGAGCTCTAGCCTTGAGAAAGCCCAAGGACAGTGATCAGGCCCTGAGCTCAAGCCAGGACTGGAAAAAAAAAAAGAGAGAGCGAGAGAGAGAGAGAGAAATCCACGTGGAGCTGTACCCTGTACCTGGCCTGTGATCAACGACAATGCTTGTTTGGGTGGAAGAGAGAGAGCACTTGCTCTAGGTCTGCAAGTTGAGCCCCTTGGCCTACAGACATTTTCATCCTGGCCTCTTGTGGAGCTACTTCCCAGCAGCTGAGCATTTACTTGGCATGATAGTGGTTTTTAAATACTCAGAAGAATGTGAGGATCTCAGAGATGCAGGAAGCCAGGTATTCCTGCTTGCCTAGGCCAGACTACAGGTCAGCACTCTGCAGGGTAAGCCTCAGCGTTCCCCAGCTTTGTCTTCAGTCTGACAGTTACCTACAAGATCTCTGTGACTGGACTGATGCCAGCCAGTCCTCCAGACTGGTCCTGAGCAGCACAGGTCTGGACCACTGCCACTGGGTGGCCAATATCCCAAAGGGTTTGCTGAGTGTTGTTACCTTGCTAACTCCAAAAAGGCTCTCATCCACCTCAGAGCTCAAGGCTTTGGTCCGGTATCGAGTCCTATTGCGTGACCTGTTGGAGGTAGTGGAAGAAGAGCTCAGGACACCAGATGTGCTTAGCGGCTGCAGGAAAAGGCAAAAAGCAGAGGTCAGCAGTGCTTAGTGGCATCCAGGCCCTGGGCAGCAAACACTTCTGAATCCATGCTAGAAGCCAAAGGGTGGATGTAGGAGAAAACTACTTCAGGAAAGCCCCTGAATAAACCCTGTAATGTAAGGGCAAAGGATGCTAGGTGAACAGCGTCCTCACAGAAGCAGGAGGTTCTTTGGCAAGGACAAGACACCTTTGTTACACACACACACACACACACACACACACACACACACACACACACACTCTTCTCTAGTCCCAGGAACAGAAGAGAGCCAAATTGGCCATGTAGTATGTTAGGAAGGATAATGAAATAAGGACGGTAGGAAGATTGCAAAAGGCAATTTCCCCTCATTGCTTCTGTGGCTAGTCCTTCCCACCAAAACAACCTCTTGCAGGGCAATTTAAACTATCTCTCCAGAAATACATCATTCCTCTTTGCCCCCAATCTTCTCAGCCTGAGCTCCAGGTCCCCTTCACAAATCACATGCTTCCTGACCTCCTTCGTATCTGGAAATCTCCCAAGGTCAAAAGAAGGACCCGAAAATTTTAAAAAAGATGAAAAAGAATCTTATAGTTGGTTGCTGTCTCATACTTTAAGGAGTTGATGAATGTTAAAAGACTGTCTGCTGAAAGGGCGAACAAACTCAGTCGTTCTATGCACTAGACACTATGTTAAAAGTGAACTATACAACCTGGATGGGAATGGGAGCAAACAACTGGGAGAGAGCAGGGGAGGGGTGACATTGCCCAAAGAGAAATGTCCTTATTCCCTGAATTATGTAACTGTGACCCCTTGGTATATCACCTTTATAATAATAAAGAAGTATTCGCCCACACACACAAAAAATAAGTAAAAAAAAAAAAAAAGGATGGTTAGCTACCATCAGGCAAATAGTTAACCAAGGTATAATATCCACTATGTGGTTTCTTTCTCTCCCAAGAGCATATATTCATCATTGAATCCGCACCCCAGGTATCTTCCATGTTTGGCAAATTCCCTCATCTAATGCTGTGGGAGACCGGGCTGTTCTCCAATGACAGAAGCTGAAAACACCAGGTATTTGTCCTCCCAGCCAGGCAGGAATCTAGGCAGAATGAATGAGATCATGCCTGCCTGACAGTGGCTAGGGAATCCAGTGACGTAAGCCACAGAGCTAGGAAATCCTTCCGGACAGAGGTAGCAGAGGATGTGCTACCCATAAATCTGGGGCGACTCTGATGAGCATGCCAGCAGCAGCAGCCCACATCAAAAGTCAGCAGTGTTGGTGGACAACAGTGCCTAGTGGGGCCTGGCCAGATCCATTCTGTTCTGATTTTTGCCTTGGTTCCAGGGGCAGGGCATTCCTCTGTTCCTGTTTTCCAACCCTCGTTTCCCACCTCGGCATCATCTGTTGGCGCTCCAAACTCCTCCGGATGCATTCCTTTCTACTGAATGTTCTGTCTTGTTTGTGGACAATCAAGAGTGCAATGAACACCATCACCAATCCTAAAAGTCGTCCCAGCTTCCGTTTGGTCCCAAGGGCACAAGTCTATCCCCAGGAAGCAGTTTCCAAGGCTGCCTCAAAGCTCACTTAAGAGGAGTCCACTCCTCCCACTCCACATCTCCTTAAGCTAGGCTACCCTTGGGTAATGAACTAGCCCCCAAGCCTGAACATCATCAGCTATCAAGGGAACGGGGTAAACAGAGAAATGGACCGTTCACTCCAGGTCACTAAACATGAGACAGTTATTTTGAAAGCTCTCTGTGATCTGCCATTACCAACCAGCCTTTCCCTCTCCAGCACCTGTTCCACCTGAACTGGGTGTTTCACACTAGACTGGGTGATTATTCTCCAGCTGGCTCTGTTCTCGACAATGGGCACTGCTGTATGTGCCTTCCCTTGGAGGCCTGCACGGCCAGCAAAAGGATTACAGACAGAGCCTCCCTTTACATCCTCAGTCAGCCCCAATACAGCAGAGCAGAAAAGCTCAGATTTATTAGGAGGTAAATATAGCAACCCAGAGGATGCCTAATAACAGTCTCTGAAGGGCTATTATACGGTAGGTGGTAAGAAAATGCTCCCCTTCCCACCGAAAATAGAATAAGAGGAAATGAATAGAAATACAGTAGGTGGGATGGAGGCTAAGCACTGAGAATAACTAGAAGATGGAAGGCCTTGGATCATGAGGGATGGTGTGAGTTCTGTATCTAATTCAGACAAAAGGTTTATCCTGTCTGGCCCACAATAGGGATCCGGTACATAGTTGATGAAGAACAATGAAAGGGCTGCAGACCAGACTGAGTTTGGAAGGGGTAGGGGAACACGTCTGCCCAGTTCCAGGTCATGCCACCATTCCACATTTTCCAGGCTGCGTGTGTGGTCTGCACTGTGGATAATAACGTATATGAAAGAGCTTTAGTGTACAGATGGAAAGCATTATTATTGTTTTGCATGTGTTTTCCTGTTTCTTTTCCAGGCCTCCTATGGGATTTCCCTATGCAAAAGGCCCACCAGACTGCAGGTTCCTCAAGACTAAGACAGTGGCTCCTCATTCCTGTGCCCTTGGGGCCCAGGGCAGAAAGAAGTCACCACAGGAAATAATCAACTGCCTGAGCCTAGAAGTCAGAACAGAGGAAGGAAAGCAGATGACCACAGAAAAGTAGCCATGAGCAGGCCACAGGGAAGCTCTGAGCCCTAGCGTTGGATGTCTGAGAAAACCACGTTTGAAAACTGCTGACTTTGGGAGCCACAAGCCATATCCCAGGGCTAGAATAACCAGCTTTGCCAAGAGTAACAAGAAGGACTCGGGAGGTCACTGTGTAAATGGACTAGAAAAAATGAAAATCCAAGCAGAAATGGAAAGTCGGATCCCCCAGGGCCAGAGGCAGTAGCCAAGAGGTTCTTTTAGGAGGTGAAGGGCTGGTTTTACTTCTTGCATGACCAAATAAATATCCCTAAGAAGCTGAACAGTGGCTAGAGAGAAGCCCGATTTGTCTCACTTGTGGGGAAGGCAGTTCTAGAAGAGAAGGCAGCTCTGCCTGCTCCCAGGAGCTAAGGCAACAAGGGGGAGCTGGGTTTGGGTGAGACAGATTGTGGTCAGGTGATGAAGTCAGCCTTACTTTGATGCACTCATCTTAGTGACCCAGCTGACTCCCCTCTTCATAAAACCATCTCATTTCAAGAGCATAAGAATCCAGACAGATGCCAGGCATCCATGGTTCACACCTGTAATCCTATAAGAAGGCAGAGATCTGAAGATCGCAGTTCAAAGCCAGTGCCAGCTGGAAAAATCTGTAAGACTCTTTATTTTTAATTAAACACCAAAAAGGAAAAAGGGGCCAGGTGTGGTGGCTCACACCTGTAATCCAAGCTACTCAGGAGGTTGAGATCTGAGGATCAAGGTTCAAAGCCAGCCCAGGCACAAAAGGACTTGAGACTCTTATCTCCAATTAACCTCTAGAAAACAGGAAGTGGGGCTTGGCTCAAGGGTAGGGTGGTAGCCTTGAGCTGAAGAGCTCTGGGACAGTGCCCAGGCCAAGATCAAGCCCCATGACCCAACAAAAAAAAAAAAAAAAAAGCAGAAAGGGAAGCTGTGGCACAGCAGCAGAATGCCAGCCTTGAGCAAAAATGTTAAGGGCCAGCACTTAGGCCCTGAGTTTGAGGCTCAGTAAAATGTATTTTAATACATATGTAAGTATTCCTGTAGAACACATTGGAATGAGGGTATGTATTCAAGATGGATCGCAGAAAGAACCTTCACATTTCTAACCGTGAAGGTTAGAAATTTTAGGTGAGTTTTACCATCTTAAGATGTTTCTTTTATTGGGTAATTTTCTGCTGTGAGTGGTTAACTGTTTTATGATCAGGAAAAAAATTAATATTTTTAGTTGAGAGCAAAGTGTTAATCGAGGGCCTGGAACCCCCAACTCTGAAAGCAAGACATTGCAACCCACAGAAACCATAGCAATGTACAGGCCAACAACTCAGGTGTTTCATTCAAATCCAGCAAGACAGAGCTGGCACAAGAATAGAATGGGTTGGTGTGGAATTTCTCTGAAATGATTCCAACACCTATCAACTGAACAAAGATAAAGGCATGCCCTTCCCTAGATTCCCTACCCACCCTTGGGGTCTAGTTTCTCTCTTGCCTAGAGCCACTAGCAAATTAAGATTCACACTCTTGGTTTGGCTCTACTTCCCTTCCTATAAACATTGCTTACTAAGAAGATGGGGATTCCCAGGCACCAGACTCCTTGCTGTTTATTCTGAGTGACCTCCACAGTTATCCCTTTCTTCAGATGTATCAGGTTGCCCAGTGGTAGCTATGACACCCAGTCAGTACTGACATTCCTGTCTCTTTTTCGTGAGGATGTTATATGAATCGTGACTTTTGTAAGGGTCTGGACAATCTGCCTAACCCCATTACCTCCACCTCTTCTCACTCCTCCATGCTCTCTCAAAAGTGCATATAAAAGGGCCGGGAGCATAGTCTAGTAGTGGTAGAGTGCTTGCCTAGCATGCATGAAGTCCTGAGTTTGATTCCTTGGTACTATATACACAGAAAAAAAAAAAAAAAGCCAGAAGTGGTGCTGTGGCTCAATTGGTAGACTACTAGCTTTGAGAAAACCCAAGGAGCATGCTCAGGCCCTGAGTTCAAACCCCAGGACTGGCACCAAAACAAACAACAAAAGAAGAGTGCATATAGAGCACGGGATTCCTATTTACACACCAGGCCTTCCAGGAATCTCTGGGACCCACCACTGCTGAAATGGTCCACAAGTTCACCCAAGCAATCAACCCACAATCAGTTCCTGTCAGCTTAGGCCATGCCCCCCCTCCCGACCTCTCAGAGACCTGCCCACTGGTCAGCCTTGCCTTGGCGCCCTTCTCATCTTTCATGACCCTGGCAGTCTTCCTGAGCCTGAGGATCCCCAAGCCTGCCACAGCTGTCCCCATCTCTGGTAAACCTACGACCTCCCTCATTCGCTGGTCCATTCGCAGATGCTCACTGAGTGCCCACAGTCCTACTAAGAGAAGCCCCAGGCCCCATGGGCGTTAGGCAGCCTGTTCATGGTGCCCCTGGTGAGTTAATGGCCCTCCATCTGCCCTCCTCCCTGGTTCTCTTCACACTTCACCCCACAATTCTGACCAGTGGAGCAGGCCTGGCTAGATGGGGGGGGGGGTAGAGGGGGAGACATCTCTTTCTGCACCAGTCCCCACTCAGCCCACTCCACATGGGCTTTTATCTCTCCTCTCTCAAAGCCACCATCCCGCCCCTCTCAGCCCCACACCCAAGCCTTTCCTGCTGCTTTTCCGGCAGCCCTCCTTACTCCCAGGCGTCCCGCAGCCCTAGACGGGGCTCCCGCCTCTGCCCACCGCCTCATCGCAGCCTCCGGAGCCCCAGCCACCCCGGCCGAGGACACACGGACCAGCGCGGACCCCCGCTTCCCCGAGCCTCACCATCTCAGCCCCGGTCTGCAGCGGGCACGGCCGCCAGCGCACTGGGGTGCAGACGCGTCGCCCCAGCAACCGGGAGCCCGCGTTCTCCGCTCGGGCTCCGCCCCGCGAGGGCGGTCCCCGAGGGGTGGAAGTTTGGGAACCGGAATCCGACCTTCCCAGTCCTTTGCCTGAGCGGGAGCCGGGGCTCAGAGGAACGGCCAAGGCCCGAACACGCCCAGCCCTTCCGCTTGGCGGAGGCTGGACTGACCTCTAAAAGGGCCTACGATGAGGGTGGGGTGGGGTGGGGGGGGGGGGGGTGGGGTGGGGTGGGGGGGCGGCCTACCTGCTAAGGTACCTCTTAGAGCCAGGCTCAGGTTCCCCCACCACGCCCAGGAGCCCAGCCTAGGTTACCATGGTTACGGGGAGGGGCCTGGACGAGCCAGGTGCCAGCCACGGGAGAAAACCGGAGGCATCCGACACATTTCCCGACTCCAGGTTAGACCCCAAGGATGTGCTGAGTCTCCGAGCAGACTGTTTACACCGCGGGCACCTGCAGCTCCTGCCTGTAATCCTAGCTTCCCAGGAGGCTGAGACAGGAGGGGCACAGCTCAAAGCCAAAGTAGGAAAGTGGGTGAGACGCTTATTGCCCAACAACCAGCAAAACGCCAGAAGGAAGACTGTGGCTGGGGTGGGAGCGAACCAGCCTTGGAGGCCCTGAGTTCAAGCTCCAGAACTGGTAAAAAAAAAAAAAAAATTAAAAAAAGTATCAGACCCCTACTCTAAAGATCAAGAACTAAAATACTAGGGAGAGGGAGAAGAAGGGGACAAAAACATGAGAGGGGTATATCAAGGTTTGAGAAGTAAGGTACCCACTACCTGACAGAGGTAACTGTAACCCCTCTACACGTTATCCCGACAATAAAATACAATTTTTTTAAAAAAAGCAATAAAACAATTAAAATAACTAGCCCTTTCCTAGGCTAGGCAATTAGGTCATCGGGCCTGGGCGCTGTCCCTGAGTTCTTCAGCTCAATGCTACCACCCTACCCCTTGAGCAACAGCACCACTTCCGCTTTTCTGGTGGTTGATTGGAGAGAAGAGTCTCATGGACTTTAGTGCCCAGGCTGGCTTTGAACCACAATCTTCAAATCTCAGCCTCCTGAGTAGCTAGGGTTACAGGTGTGAGCCACAACACCTGGCTGGAAGCTTGCCTTTTAATACTTCCTCATGTGTATATGTTCTGAAGTTGATGATTTTAGCCCATTTGGTTTGGCCCCTTTACCTCGTAACTCTTTCTGGACAGAAATGAACTAGCAGGCCTGCATGGCCCCATGCCTCTTGAAGCCTTCCCACAAAACCAGGCCATTTTTCTAACTCAGGTGTTGATTTTCTGAGCTCTCAGTGAGTCTGCGTCCACACCCCAACCTTTCCCTAAACCATAAAAATAGCCTAAAGTTTCTGAAATCTCTGGCATTGAGGAGGAGTGGCAAAAGCCTCAGGGAACAGATGAAGAAAGAGACAGGGCCACCGGCTGCAGCTGCTTCTACAGGACATCATCTGTGGGATTCCAGAAGATACTTCTACCTTGCCTTCAAGGGTTCTTCCAGACTTTGGCAGTCCTGGTCTGCACCCTGGAGATAAAGAAGTCAAGTAGCCAGCCACTGTGGATCAGATGCTTCTTAAAGGGCTTCTACCCAATTCTCAGCTATTATCGCCATCTACTGTGGCCAAGAGATTAACCATGCAGATTTCAGGACTGTGATTTTTTTTTTTCCTTACCCTCAGGCTGCCTGTCTGACTGTGGCACTGAGGCAAAGAGGAGTGGATGGAGTACAGCTGAAGAGGGTTACTTCCCAGTGTCTTGCTTGACTCTACCTCAATACCAACAAGGCCCAAACTTCAGACCACCTTTGTGGGCTGCTCCAGAACTCAGAGCAGGGCCCTGTGCAACATGTCCTCTTAGTCAGATATGTGTTTAACTTTATGATAAGTGAAGGATTTAGGGAAACGTTTATGTTAGACTTAGTGAAACATGTTAGTGTGGGGTCCATCGCTTGCATCTTATAGTTCAGTTACTGTCTGCTGTCCTCGAGAAGGAAAGGATTCCTGGAATATTCCTTCCATTCAGTTTCCAGGTCATCTAGGATGTTTGGGTGGTGAAGTACCAGCCATTTTTCTCACTGAACGCTGTGCTCTGACAAAAAAAAGACCTGAAAAGGAAAGGGAAGGAAAGGGAAAACAAGGTTTGCAATGTTTATGGCCAGAAGCCAATCTATGAGAAAACTCCTATCAGCACTATAAAACTGTAAGCAAGGATTCCAGTGTTATCAGTGCCTTGGTCAAAGCAAAACTTCACTCTGTTGAAAAAGAGTAAGGAAACCCTCTCATCAGAGGAAAGCTACCTGTGGAGCCCCTAAATGGGGTGACTGCTTCCATTTTTCCCACACTGTTATGTATTATTCCCTTTGCACTCCTCTCCTAAATAGAGTATTTTCAGCACTTGAATTTCCCTAAGTATAATGCGATGGTTTCTCCACCTTAAAACTACTTAAGTCTTGGATACTCATCGGCCTCTACTGGTCTAACAAATTACTATGAATTTAGTAGGAAACAAAATTTTTTTTTTGCCAGTCCTGGGCCTTGACTCTGGGCCTGATCACTGTCCTTGGGTTTTCTCAAGGCTAGAGCTCTACTACTGGAGCCACAGCACCATTTCCAGACTTTTTCTTTTTCTTTTTTCCTTTTTTTTTTTTTTTGGCCAGTCCTGGGCTTGAGCTCAGGGCCTGAGCACTGTCCTTGGACTTTCTCAAAGCTAGAGCTCTACCACTTGAGCCTCAGCACCACTTCCGGCTTTTTTCTTTTTTCTTTTTTTTTTTGCATATATTTTTTATTGTGATTAATAGAAGGGTTACATTATATTCACCAGATAGAAGGTGCATTACTTCACATACATTGATACCCTTTCTCATGTCTTGGTCCCCATTTCCCTCCCCCCACCCCCCGCCCCTCATCGTGTCTTCCCCCCTTCCCTATCCGATCCGGCTTTTTTCTATGTATGTGGTACCAAGGAATTGAACCCCAGTCTTTGTGCATGCTAGGCAAGCACTCTTACCACTAGGCCAAACTCCCAGCCCTAGAAACAAATAATTTTTTTGAGTTTTAGTGTTTAACACAGATTCCACCTACTTGAGGTGTATCAAGGTTTACATAAGGGCTGCATTCCTTTGGGAGCATCATACTTCTGACACTGCCCATTCTTCTTGGCTCATGCCCTTCTCCCTCTCTTTCAAGCCAGCATCTGGTACGTGTTCAACCATTCTGAAGTAGTCACATCTCAGTCTGGAGGGAGAGGACTCCTTTGAGTCAGATCTGACTGATTGGATTATCTAACATCATCTCCCATTTCATACTGTACAAATTTCTCATATCTGCAAGGTCTCTTTTGCTGTGCAAGGTAAATATTCACAATTCTGGGGCTTAAAAATTGAACATTTGGGCCAAGTACTGGTGACTCATTCCTATAATCCTAGCTACTTGAGAGGCTGAGATCTGAAGGTCGTGAGTTAAAGCTAGTCTAGTCATGAAAGTAGTGAGACTCTGATCTCCAAGTTACCACCAGAAAGCCAAAAGTGGAACTGTGGTTCAAGCAGGAGAGTGCTAGCATTAAACAGAAAAACCTATGAGACAGTGCAAGACCCTGAGTTCAAGCCCTAGAACCAGCATCAATAATAATAATAATAATAATTTGGTGGTGTCACATATCTGTAATCACAGACTCAGGAGGTGGAGGCAGAAAGATTGCAAACTGGAGCCAGCCAAGAAAAGTTATGGAGATTCTATCTCAAAAATAGAATGCAGACTGGAGCTCCAGTTGTAAACAGGTGGACATTTAGGCTTTCAGGTCAGGATAGAACTATGTCTTCTGCCTACCATACCGTGGAGCATAACAAGGATATTTCCAAGATCCTACAGTGTATTTTCAAAGACTCAGGAAGACAAAACAAAACATAAACCATTTATTCAAAAAGTTGATACAACTTAAATATGCATGTTAAACTTCCTCTGAATGTTTTAATGATATCAAATTCAACAGATTTCTGACTTGGACATATATTAACAATATATTTTATTCTTCTTTGTTTAGTAGTACTGGGGTTTGAACTTGAGTTTATCAGGCAGATACTCTACAGCTTGATTCACATGCCCAACTCCTTTGTCAGAATAAAATGTATGTATTAAAGGACTTAAAATAAATGGCTTATGAAATTCATTGCATATGATACAAAATAAATAAAACAAAGGAAGGGGTGGGTCGAAGGGAGATGAAATGTTGAAAGGGATGCATTGTATTCATAAACTGCTTTGTTAAATGGCAATTCCTTTGTACAATTATTTAAGGATGATAATAATAGCACAAATAGAATATTTTATATCTGATTTTAACTTAGAAGTATTCAGATCAATTAAAATTTAATAAAAACAGGCTTTTTTCACTTGCAAAAAAATAAATGGCTTATGAAACAAAAGTGGCAAAGACAAGCAATGAAACTGTTCATGTTATTTTGAAATTGAGAACCAAATTTTACCACAATTTTCAGATTATACACTGAAAGTAATTCAGAAAGCAGAACGCACAAATACTAAAAGTAAAACAAGAAGGCAGTTAGATTGCTAATTCACTTAACAAGGAGAAGAAAATCACACAAACACATTGGTATAATATTGTTTCTTGTTGATTTAACATAAAACACTGACATTGATACACAGTACGTGAAACTCTTATTACTACACCTCTTAGTGCTTAGAGTGTTAGAGGGTTATGATGTACTGATTAATGGGTGCTATCAACTCAGAACATTTGAGATTAATTACTAAAAAATGCGCTGAAATAATTCATCAAAGAGGGAACTTGAATACAGATTTTCCCCACATTTGACAACAGCCATAAAAAGTGACATAATTTTATCTACAACAAACTGAAAAATGAAATATTTTAACACATCAATAATAATAAAAAATGTTGATCAATACATGTTAACAGATAATTATTTTTGTCTCCAAAAATTTATTAAGGAGCTAGGAATGTGGCTTAGTGGTAGAGGGCTTGCCTAGTGTACATGAAGCCCTGGGTTCAATTCCTCAGTACCACATAAATGGAAAAAGCTAGAAGTGGTGCTATGGCTCAAGTGGTAGAGTGCTAGCCTTGGGCAAAAAGAAGTTCATGGACAATGCCCAGGCCCTGAGTTTAGGCTCCAGGACTGGCCAAAAAGAAAAAAAAAATAAATCATTGTCATGTGGAAAAATAAATTACATAACCAAAAAAGTAGGATTAAAAACAACAGGCCAGGCACTGGTGGCTCGTGCATGTAATCCTAGCTACTCAAGAAACTGAGATCTGAGGATCGTGGTTCAAAGCCAGCCCAGGCAGAAAAGTTTGTGAGACTCTTATCTCCAATTAACCAATAGAAAATCAGAAGTGATGCTGTGGTTCAAAGTGGTAAAATGCTTGAATAAAGAGCTCAGAGATAGTACCCAGGCCCAAAGTTCAAGCCCCATGTGTGTAGGGGGGAGAGATTCTGTCTTTATTTGTTTTAGGCAGTTGATCCATACAAATCTTATGTTGTCTTTCTAGATGTTGTGATTTGTATTTTCCAGATTTTTTAAGTATATCATTTGTTATGATTTCTTTTACTTTTTCAAATATTTATTTCCATAATTATTTTTTGTATTCACACTTTTGTATTACTTTCTCAGATGGAACTTCCAAAAGGGCATAAGTTTCAGGCCTCACAAAACCAGTTTCCAGCCCTGATAAGTAGGGGAGGAAACCTTTCCCTTCTCAGCAAAACTTGGCCCAAAAGTGCAGCCACATCCTGTGGGGCTGGGATAAGAGCCCTTCCTCTCCCTTCCCTCCCTCCACCAACTCTGCCCACTCCTCCCCTCGCCTTCCTTTTCCCTCTAATTTCTATGTGTGCATCTTTGGAGTACTGCTCCTTCTACTTTGATCTGCAAGCTCTGGTTTCAATCTCCAGTAGTCTTGGAAGTTAGCAACCCATTCTCAAAGCCTGGCAAGCCAAGGGCTGAGAACAGTGGATAGGGTTAAGTGGCTAAAGATGCCAGAAGAGAAGGGGTCCACACAGTCTGACTCTGACCTCACCACCGCCAGCTGCCTGACTTTTGCTACCATGGCACCACTCCCAAGAAAACTTAGAATAAAACTTGGATTTCAGGCCAGGGATCCAGTCCCTGAGCCAGGAGAGGGGTGTGGAGCTGAGGAGCCAGAAGAGAGTTCAGCACTCTAGGGTGAGACTTGGGCCTGACACTCCCTCCTTACCTCCCACTGGACTTTGGAGCCTCCAGGGCACCTGGTCAGTCACCCTGCTGGCCTCTGAGATGCTCACCCCACTGCCTGAGGCAGGAGACACAAGAAGTTCCACTCTGATGAATAAGCACATTTAATGGGAGGAGCCTGGGAGACCAGCCTTTTGGTTTAAATGAAATGTCTGGCTTCTCACTTAAGCATGTCTCCTGTCCAAGAACAATGAAAAGGAAGGCTGGTTCTGGGCTTCTTCTCTCTCCCAGCCCTCCCCTTCCTCAGTCCCTCTGAAATGCAGTTTGAAACCTGGCTTTCCAACCCTGAGCTGGCAGACGCTGCAACTAGGTGAGGAAGAAGAGAAGGCAAAAGCGGAATGGGTTGCTGGCAATGGATTTAGAATGAGTTCCCATGTTTCCGTGCAAGAGCTTGTGCTGCATGCTTGTAGTTCTTTGTTAGTGATGCTGCTTTCTCTTCTTTGCTCAGTCCTAGGAGTTCTGAGTGTTCAACCCCTCTCATTCCCTCTCATTCATTGTCTTGAGCAGCCTCTGTCTCCATTTTAAGAGTGTCTATTTGCTCCTCAGTGGCCTGATTCCTTTCCATAACCCCACCTAAAACAGCTTGGAGGAAGCTCTCCATGCTATGTTCCCAAGAGCTGAGAGAGAGTGGTGGGTGGGTTTGGATGGGGGCACCAAGGATTACCCCTGTCGGTGCTGAATTTCTCACTGATGAGGTTGATTAGCCCCTGAGAGAGAGGTGCTGTGAAGATAAGGCTAAGTTTCGTCCAGCTGAGCTATTTCCCTTTTCTGCCCCTAGCTGTGGGAATAGGAGGGGCTGTTCTTTGTTCTTAGCATAACGAAAAAGTCATCAGGAAACAGATCCTGTACTCTGTATGCTTCACGGATGCTTGAGAGGCTATTTCACTGTGTCCCTTCTTTCCAGAACACATGAACTCGTTACACTGCCCTAAATTCTTCCCAAATCAAAATAAGACTCCAAATATAAATAAATACTTACATGCATGAATTATCTTACTCCAACTATTGACTGCTTTTCTTCTGTCTTCAAACTCCCTTTCATTTTCCTGTTTTTAAAGACTTCCCTGGGGTCCCCACTGGGGCAGGAAAGGGGCAAAAAATAAAAGCAAATAGAAGGGAAAAACATTTACAACTAAGCAGAAAGAATGGAAATGGATGAAGCCAGTGTGACAGGGGCATCAGGGTGGGACTGAAAGTGGAGACCGCTGGGGAAAGCTTGTAGCTGGAGACCCTAGGCCTCGAAGGGAAGAAAGGAGGGAGAGAAGAGACCACATCAGAGACCATAGTGATTTGGGTACCACTCCCTCAGTCCAGAAGGGGTCAGACCAAGAAAGGCTGAAAAACCAGTGCTGACATGACACAGTGTGCCTTGCTGTTGCTGAGCACCCTCCTTTCCTCATCTTCCCTCTTGGCAGAGACCTCCCAGACCACAGACGACATTAGCAAATCGGCAACCTCCATGTCTTTTTGAACACCCTAATCTCCACCCTCCAGCCCACTGGGCCAGCGTGTTGCCTGGTGTCGTGGACACGCCTCCACATGCCTCCTGGCACCAGCTTGCCCTCCTACGTGACCAGCACTGGGCCCTTGACTGGGTGGCGGATGCTGAGATAAGGCCAAGGAGGGGAAAACCACCAAAGACAGGAAGTTGCACAGCCTGGTTCCCTTGGCAACTGCACCACAATCACCAAACATTGCAGCGGAGGAGGAGAGGGGAACAGGGTAAGGACAACTCTTGTTCCTGGCTGGAGTCAGGGCCCTCCTAGACCTTAATTTTCTTATTGGAGAAATGTCTCTTCAACCTCCAAGGACTGTGAAGCCTAAGGATTACTGGAGGAAGCTTGTTCAATATACAAATTTGGGACAACTGGTCCCCCCACCTCTCACCTTAGGTTCTCTATCTGTGGATCTAATAAGTCTCCTGGAAGCTGCATTTCTAACTAACACCCCAGTGGTTTGGATGCTGGCAGACAGAGGGCTGGGCTTACAGAACAGTTGTGTTTCAAGAAGGTGGAAATCCTTGTGACAAGATTAGGAGAACATACAGGGCAGGCCTGGGTCCCCTAGACAACCCTGTCTCTGGTAGTGGCTGACTTTGGATATTTTCAACATCAGATGAGGGACCATGAATCTAGAAATCCAGATTCTAGTATACACAAAACAAGTCTAACACAGACTCTTACTCCTGGCTTCCAGTACTGTCTGCGCTAAGAACCAGGAGATACAGAAAACATGCTTGTAACTCTCAAGAACTTTGGGATGCTGTGGGGGTCGGGGGGGGGGGAATCACCCAGAGTCCCCTAGGCTTCTGTGTTTCTGCTCTCTCCAAAGGGTATGAAGAAACTAAATAAAGCCTTACCAGGAGGCTACAAGCCTTTCTGGAATTAATAGATAGGCAAGTGTCCTGCAAGTGTACCTCTTGGGTATTGTTCTGGTGGTCTTACAAGCTTTTCGCCGCTGGAAGTAAAAAAGTGGGGCTCTCTAAAAGAGACTAAGAAGGTCAGAGAGCCTTGAGAACAGCAGGCTCCGCAGGCTGAGCCTCAGGCACCTTGTCAGCTCCCATCTGAAACTGCCAGATCTTGATTTAACTGCAGAGGTGGCTGCTGCAGAGCTGAACTTCCTGTACCCCTTTCCAAACCTGACCTCTCCCTTCCTCCACTGTGGCCTAGGCTTCTGCTCACAGGAAAACCGCAGCTCAAAGTTGTTGTAGGCTGAACCCTTCTCTAAGGTCAGTCATCTTACAGGGAAGGGAGCCCCAGGACAAGGCAAAATAGTAATAGTAATAACAATAATAACATGAGCTTCAATTCCTATTACTAAAAGGTAAAATCTCAGTTGGTCCATTTGCTGAGCCTGGAAAGTTTCACAGTATTCTCATCTGTAAAATGGGAGACATTCATAGTTGGTAGTTGTGTTTGCTTCTTCTCCTGCATGTCCCATCCCAAGAACAACACCATCTGCTCAGTTACTGGAGTTAAGGGATGCCTTTCTTAGACCTTAAGGAGATGTTTCCTTTTTTTTTTTTTTTTTTTTACCTCTCCTGGGTCTTGAACTCAGGACTTGGGCACTGTCCTTGGACACTTTTTGCTCAAGGCTAGCGCTCTGCCACTTGAGCCACTGCAGCACTTCTGGCCTTTTCTGTGTATGTGGTACAGAGGAATTTAACCAGGGTTTCATGCACACTAGGCGAGCGCTCTACTACTAGGCCTGCACCCTCACCAACTCTCTAAGAACACAACTCCCCATTCCTCTGCTCAAAATCCTTTAGAGCCCTTGCCCTGACAAAATGTCCAAACTGTCAACTTTGAAACTTCCTTGAGGATCTGAGTCTTCCTTCCCTTCTCAATTATACCCTCATTACATTACTAAACTCTAGGTCTCAAATCTAGTTCTGCACATTCTCACTCATGACAGTGATGTACATACATGCCATGCCCCTGCCTGGAATATGTTCTCCCCAAAGCTGGCTGCCCCTTTAAAGTCTTTCTAATTACCCTTCCATCTTCTGTTCAAATGTCACTATCGGTCAGATATCATCATGGTGGCACACCCAGACCCCTTATTATGCCACTTTCTATTGTAATTGGCTCCTTGTTTTTCTCTTTCTTCCTAGGAGTACAAAGACTGTCTTGTTAACTTTCAGATCCCCCAGCACCAAATCTTTTTTGATCATGTCATTCCAGCTACCTGAGAATTAGAGATCATGAGGATCTCAGTTCAAGGTCAATCTCAGTAAAATGTTTCTGATACTCTATCTGAATAAATAAGCTGGATGTAGTGGTCCACACATATAATTTCAGCTCTCTGAGAAGCATAGAAAGAAGACTATGGCCCAAGGCAAAAACCAGGATTAAAAAAAAAAATCTCTTGCAAAAATAACCTAAAATAAAGCCAAAGCCAAACAGGGCTGGAGATGTAGCTTAGTAGAGCAATTGTCCAGCAAGCACAAGATTCTGAGTTCAAACCCAGTATTGCAAAGAAAAAAAGAAAAAGCAAGAAAGAAAAATATTTTTGAAATGATGAAAAGTCTAAATACAAGCTGGGTGCAGTGTTCATGCCTATAAACCTAGCTACTCAGGAGGCTGAGCTCTGAGGATCGTGGTTAAAAGCCAGCCTAGGCACTAAAGAACTTGAGACTCTTATCTCCAATTAATAGGAAAAGGGAAATGGGACTGTGCCTCCAGGGGTAGGTCGGTAGCCTTGAGCTGAAGAGGTCAGGGACAGCACCCAGGCCCAGAGTTCAAGCCTCATGACCCACAAAAAAAAGTCTAAATACAAGTAAAGCTCTTGGCATAGTGAATATCCCCCCCAAAAGGTCATACCATCATCTTTACCATCATCACCATCGCCATGCTTATTCCCACATTGAGCCATGTTTCTCTCAAAGAAGATAAATTCAAGCTAAGAGTTGATGGCTTGTGCCAATCATAAGCTACCCTGAAGTCTAAAACCTGGGTAACTGAAGTTTCAAAGCAAAGCAGAAAAGGCTGGATGGCTGGATTGGAAATATGGCTCAAGTAGTAAGTAGAGTGCCAGCCATGAACAAGAAAGCTGACCAAGCCAGGCACCAGTAGCTCATGCCTTTAATCCTAGCTACTCAGGAGGCTGAGACCTAAGGATTATGGTTCAAAGCCAGCCTGAGCAGGAAAGTCTGTGAGACTCTTATCTTCAATTACACACCAGAAAAAAGGAAGGAAGGAAGGAAGGAAGGAAGGAAGGAAGGAAGGAAGGAAGGAAGGAAGGAAGGAAGGAAGGAAGGAAGGGAGGGAGGGAGGGAGGGAGGGAGGGAGGGAGGGAGGGAGGAAGGAAGGAAAAGGAAAGGAAAGCTGACCAAAAGCATGCAAATACAAAGCTCTGGATTCAAACTCTACTACAGGAGTGCATGCGCACATGCATGCATACACACACACACACTCGGAAACCAATTTAAGGGTTGGAGGTATGGCTCAGGTGGTAGAGTACCTGCCTAGTCAGTATAAGGCCCTGAGTTCAAACCCCTGAATTGCCTCCCCTGAAAAAGAAAACCAATTCAAAATTCAGGTCCTCCTAACAGAGGGGACAGCTCTGGTGGATAAGGGAGGGAGTGGGTTGTTTTTTGCTTTTTTGGGGGGTGGGGAGGGATTTGGTCAGTTGTGGCCCTTAAACTCAAGGTCTGGCGGCTGTCCCTGAGCTCTCTGCTCAGTGCTAACGCTCTACCACTTTGAGCCACAGGCCCATTTCCCGTTTTCTGGTGGTTAGCAGGAGGTAAGAGTTGCGTGGATCTTCCTGCCCACGCTGGCCTTGAACTGCCATCCTCAGACCTCAGCCTCCTGAGTGGCTAGAATGACAGGTGTGAGCCACCAGTGCTCAGCTTGAGGAAGTGTTTTTATGGCCCCTCCCCATGCATTTAAGGACCCAATAATGGTTGCTCTGTCTGTCCCAGATGACCCCCTGAAATCAGCCTGACCCACGCCTCAGACCACTCCCATCCCAGGCAGAGAAGAGCTCTACCCCACTAACCCTGACCTCTTCCCACAGAGCCAATGACTTCTCCTTTTCCTAGAGAAGTCCTGCAGACAAGCTCCCTGACTCCCCAGGGCAGATCAGGGATCCCTGAAAGAATTCAACCAGGGCATTTTGGGGGTTGGCAAGAGATGGAGGAGAATATAATCTGCAGCAGCACATAACCTTTGAGCAGAGACCATGTATCAATATCCCCTAGCCCCAAAAGGCCTGACATAGAGGAGAACTTCAATAATTGCTGAATGAATATATGAATGAAGAAAACCTGTGTGTACCTGAGTTTCCCCAGGCAGAACTGCCCATTTTCCTGCATTTGGAAATGAGATGTGTCCTATTTATTGAAGACATTCCACTTGACCCTTCAGAGATTCTAGAGGCTAATAACCTTCAGAGTCAAGAGGATCATTTTTCTTTGTCTAACTCAAATTTCTCTAGATGCAACTACAGAGCATTCCTCTCCCCCCCACCCCACCAATCGACTTCCCTGGCCACTGGGACTATAACCTATTTCTTTACAAGGAGACAGTTACTAATTTACTCTTTCAACCTTTTCTTCAACGAATTTAATCCCAGGCCCTTTATTGTTCCCTCCCTGGAGTCCTATTGTCCAGCCCTTTCCTTGTTCCACTGTTCCTTGGGCCTTCTGCCAATTTCTCAAGCTTCAGCCGTAGAGGCAGGAAGGGGACATATTGTTCTCCACAGAGCCATGTACACACACAGGATCAGCACCTCTGCATACCCATTATCCTAATCCTGGGTAAACACACACAGCCTCTTCGCTCACAGCTCCATTGTCTCCTACCTGAGGCCCCTGGGCCCTAGTATGACAATTCCCCTCACATCTGTGTGTACATGAGTGTGAACGGGCCTATGATTTTATCCACAGGTAAGCCAGGGAGGAGCTTCTTAAATTCTGAAATTCTCCTGCTCCCGTTGCCCACCTCTCATTTCCATTGGCTTTTGTGAGCCATGCCTACCTTCCCTGTACCTCCTCACAAATTTTCCACTTCAACCCTCAAGGCAAAGAGTAAATGAACCAAAGTAGTCTTCGGTATACCTGTTTATCCTGCCTATTCTCTGACTCCAAATTCTCAATGTCCCTCCCATTAGCCCAGAGAATTCATAGCACCACCCTCCATACCCTTTGAAGCCTCTAGTCCTCGGGCTTCAGGAGAGTGAGGTTTCTTGGGATCTTAAACCTTTCGGATATGAGCAACGAGGAAGCATGAGAGCTGACAAATGAGCTGGATTCCATTTCAGATGCAGTGACTAGTCGGGTTGCTTTGGCTCTGGGCTATCTGGGCACTGTGTTACTGGGCCAGGAGAGTCATTCGCTCATTCAGCAATTATTTATCTAGCATCTACAATATTCAGGATCCAAACAAACAGAAGCCTGCCTCTACAGTGTGCACTGTATGGGTGGAGACAGAAAATAAATAACATATATGGGTATCAGATGGTAATCAATGAGAGCAGGGCGGGGTGTAGTCTGAGGTGGTCAGGATAGGTAACAAGAACCTGAGTAAGCTCCTGAAGTTGATAAAAGAGCAAATCATGCTGCCAACTAAAGCAGGATTCTTCCAGGCAGTGTTAAAAAGCTGTAGAGAATGAGCTCTAAGAAATGGCAAGAAAAGGGGGTGCTCTGCCATGGACTTTTCCTTCTGTTATCAGTGCGGGAACCCATCCTGGGCTTCAGGGCCTACAGTCGTGCCAGGTAAAAGGAAAGAGGCCAAACCAGGGATGACACTGTGACCTCAGATAAAATAAGATGTTAACAAGCCAACAGATAGAAAAACAAGTTTTGAGATGTGCTCTGGAGGCCATCTCCAAAAGGAACAAGCTAAATTGGGCACAGATAACACATGCCTATAATCCCAGCTACTCAAGAGGCTGAGACCTGAGAACTGAGGTTCAAAGCCAGCCCCAGTGGGAAAGTTCATAAGAATCTCATCTCCAATTAAAAGAAAAAAAAAAAAAAGCTAGAAGTAAGTGAGGCTGTGGCTCCTATAGTAGAGCACTAGCCTTGAGTAAAAAAAAAACAAAACAAAAAAATAAGGTCAAGGACAATGCCCAAGTCCTGAGCTTGAGCCCCAGGACTGGCATACCCACACTCACTCCCCCTTACACACACACACACACACACACACACACACACACACACACACACACACACACACAGAGGAGCTGAAGCCATGGTAAGACAAATTAAGAGGAAACATAGAGATGTCTCAGCAAGCATGGCAGGTGGTGGTCTCAGCCAGAAGGGAAATGAGCACTTCTGAAAACGTTCCTCTAGGAGTGGGAGATGGCCAATTAATGTTTCCTGGACTGTGCTCAACAGGGCCTTGCTGCTATTAGGTATCACCTTTCCCCTAACCCACTAACCTCCCAAACCCCACATTTCATTCCCCACACTTCCATTCCGTGAGCCCTTACTATGTGCCTGCATTCATATACAGTCATTTCCGCTCGGCTGTCATAGTCTCTTCATAGCAACTTTACTAGGAATTACATTCATTTAGAGATAAGGAGCACCCCTTTTCCCTCCTCCCACAGACATTCCTCAGCCTCACTTGTGGCCTAGCCTGTAACAGCACAGGCTGAGCTGGACCCTCAGCCACAACCACCTGGCTCAGACCTCTGCTCTTCCACTTCATTGCTGAGTGCATGGGCAAGTTTCTTGTCCTTTGCAAGACCCAGAAGATAGCACTAGGGCAATACTACTGAAATAGCCACCTCCTGGACTTCTGTGAGGATCTACTAGGATGAGGCATCTCAGAATTATTCAAGAATGTAACCAATAATGTGTAGCTGTAAGTAGTTAAATCCAGAAAGGTCACAGTTTTGTTTTTTCCTGGTATGTAAGCGAGTACACTGTTTTCTCTGCAATGACATCATTCTCCCTTACTGGCCTCTATTCCACAAAGCCTTCCTGAATAGAAGATAAAGGGGCGGGGGAGGAGGGTGACAGCTAACCCTTTGGGAATTTGCACATAGACTGTAGCCTATCTTATTTGAGCTACAGCCCATGGGAGTAGAGCAAGCAAATAACCATCTCTTACAGTATAGTGGTGTCAGGACAAGGCTGAGAATTTACACAACACTGGAATGGGACATGACACATAGTAGGTATTTCTAGTTAGAGCAGCCACAGTGAGGCAGAGAACTGAGAAGGGGGTGGGAATGAAAGCATAATGGTTATGAGACACTGTGTCATCTGACACCCTCAAGTACAATTTGTGGCTTTCTCTTCCAAAGGAAACACAGTATACTGAAGCAGAAGTGAAGGGGACACAAGACACGGGGCCCTTGGGAATGGCTACTGGGTGGCGGGTCTAAGATAGGAGGCTGGCCTAGGATTCTTGGGAGTGAAGGAGACACCTAGAGGTTGCAAACAATGGGCAAAACATTCATTTCTGGGTTGAGCTGGCGGGAACCAGGAGACAACTTGACACAAAGTTGATTATCTTGGTCCAAGGCCAAGGTAAGAGACCTCTAGCAGGTCAGCTGCTAGGTTCCATACAGCCTGCAGCTCGCAAGGGCTTGGGATCCATCAGCAAGGCTTCTTTCCCATTAGCCACCACCAACTCACCCTCACCCATTCCAGTTCCCCCCACACCACTACAAACCCCTCTTTCACCCTTGAAGTAGTGCAACGGAATCCAAGCCCAGGCCACCTTGCCCTGAGGCTCCTTGAGAGGTCTCTTATTGGGAGACAAGTGCACTTCTTAAGATTGGGGCTGTAACACCTTCCACCCTCCTACAGTGGCTGAACCAGCTCTGGCTGGCCCCGTCAGGAGCATCAGCAGTTCTGCTCCATTACCAGGCAGTAAGGGTCTCACCTTCCAGTAACATTAACCACATATTCTGCATTATAGCTCCCACTCAAAAACAGCTGAAGTCCTGTCCCTTCTCTAAAACCAAATGACAGAGAATGGCAAGGAAAACTAAGGTCTTAGCATAGCAACCTTTCACCTCTGCCCTCTTCTCTGTACCATTCAGTTGGTTGGTTTTCTTCCCTTCCCCACAGTGGGTATAGTAGCCTTAAACATAGCCAGAGTCCATCCAAAAAAAAAAAAAAAAGACTGAGATTCTTTATTTAAATCATTGAACTCATATTCCTCGAGTCTCAGACCACGATGGGCGGCCCTTCTGCCCTCTCCCCAACCCCACCCCTTAGCCACAGCAAGGGCAATGGAAAATGAGAAGCCAAGAGGGCCTCTGCCAGGAAGGGCTACCTCAGATATGCGGTAAATGGCAGCCACCATAAGCCCCTATCAATTAAGTCCCTGCAACCACAGCTGTGGGAGAGGCACCTTTGTGGAATGAAAGGCCAATGTGCACAGGGCACAGGCAGCATCCCTGACTCCCAGCCCAGGAATGAACTGAGAGCACAGAGTTCAAGGTCAAGAGAAGTCAGAGAAAGAGGAGAGGCAGAGTGGAGGAAAGAGTGCTAAAACCCTCCAAACTTTGGTCCTAGGGGAAAACTTTGGTCCAGTTTTGGTGAGTGTAAGGATGGAATGTGTTAGTAAGCATAGGAAAAAGGCTGCCAACAGGTAGCCATGACAGGATAGGTTGGTTCTCCTCCCCCACACCCTGGCAGAGGGGAGCTTGAGTGCTCCAGGGACTCTCAGGGAATGTCATTGCTATATATATACATATACATATATATATATTAACCATTCAAGGGAGGGAGGGGCACGGGCAAGACGGAATCAGAGGATCTGGCGTGGCATTCCATAGCCAGTCATGCCTGCCTGAGAAGCCCCACGGTTAGTGCCCATCTGTAAGCCAATCACATTCTTGCCCTCTTGCAGCTGGTTGTCTGAGAAGTTTCGAGGGTTCTCCTTGGATTTCCTGGGTGGGAAAAAGAGGACTGGTTAGGAGGAGCTCAGAAGGTTCCTTAATAATTCTTCCCAGGACAGAGCATCAGGAGAGGCAATTCTCCCTGTGAAAGCCTTGAGCTGTCGGAAGCTGCCTTCTTTATCTCTTCAAAGGGACAACCACCCCTGGGAGTTGTAAGAAACTAAGTGAGATGAGTTGCAAAGAAAGTGCTGTGTAAAGGACTGACATCTATGGAGATATTTTACTTCCTAGATGTACTGTGCCAACAAAAGTCCTGTGGCTGTTCTAGGAATACTTACTTAGGAAACCAGTTGGGATCCCCAGAGAAGAGTCCATCCTCCCTGGCTACTGCCAGCCCACCCAGATTCATCAGTGTCCGCTGCACACAGGCCATGTTCTTTCCTGGCAAGGAGAAGAAGAATGTGTATGAACCTCAGCAGGGCAAGGATAGCAGGGCTCGTCTCTATCCCTCAGTAGGTAGGCCGGGCTTCCAAAAGTTTTTTTATTCCTTGATCCAGAGTTCTGTGTCTTCAAGAGACCCAAACTCCAAAACCCACCCTATCTCTCTAGTCAAGATGGCCCACCCTAAACCCTGGTCTCCTGGATGAAAGCCCAGGACCCTGGCCCACCTTCCCAGAGATCCACAGTCTGGAAGATGTCAGTGGTGTTGATGCCGTAGCGCTCCGCTGCCTGCAGGAACTGAGAGATCTGTTCCATCTGCTTGAAGGCCATGGTAGAGGCCTGGATCTTCTTTACAGGGGCCTGCCCCTCAGGGTACAGTGCATTAATGAGCTCACATAACACCTGGGTGAGGACAGCAGGGACGCAGAGGTAAGGATGCCTGTGTACAACCTTCAGCACCAGATAAAGTGATCACAGAGGGTTCCTAACTCAGATGGAGCCCCATGGTCCTTCCTGTCCAGTGACCTGCTTCTTGAGCCCAGAGTAAAGAACCAATGTTTGGTCTTTCTTGCTATTCTAAGATCACTGTCTCCAATCCACCTTCTTTCCTTACAGCTATGCTTTCTCATCGTCACCTCGGGCCTTTCGATACATGCAACATTCACTTTTACCATGGAAGGTAAATCTCAGTAAAACAGAGGAGATGGTGAAGATGTTAGCACCACATGTTCTCATTCTTTCCTGTTTCAGGTTCAATAAGCCTCAGTCTCAGCTCTGCTCCCCCTTGTTCCTCCAAGCTAGTGGGGACCTGGCTCTCACCGTGCCATCCTTGAGCCAGTTCTGGAAGTTCTCCCGCCCAGGCTGGGGCCGGCCCACATCTTTGCGGCACTGGGTAGTGATCCACTGGATCAGGATCTGCTCTAGGTCCGCGTCATATTGTTTCTCAATCTTCTGTTGCACCTCCCGGCTCAGGCCATATGAAGGTCCCCTGTTGGCCATTTCTGAACAGTTGTGGTAGGTATGGAGAGCTGGGGGAGAGGACACAAGACGGTCAATGCTCTGAAGACCATAAAGCAGGGGATTCTGCCTGTGGAGACACGTATCACATCCCAGAGAGTAGGACCCAAGGCTGAGAACTGGAGCTACTGAACCATGAGGGGACTCTCATCCTGGCTCCAGGGAATGGGCTGGCATAGTGCTGCTCAGGATTCTGCAAGGAATGGGGTTCACACAGTCTGAGATTCCTCCACTTCTATGACAAGCAGCCTGCCTGTTACATTGAGTCTTTCTCTAAATTTTAACTGAGCTAATGGTTCTATCTCTAAAATAAAGCCTAAGTCCTGCTGGAATAGAGCACAAGGCATATGTGGAGCTCAGGGTGGCTAGCTTTTTAAGCAAACTGTTCAAGCTCATCTATGCTGTTCTTCTGGAAAAGAAAACAACTCAGAGAAAGAAGAATAGGGAGCAGCTTCAGAAACCTACACAATGAGCCAGAGGGCTAAATGGACCCTACCCTCCATCAATCACTGGATTTTAACTGAACACCTCCTACTTATACTAGGGGTTAAGAAAATGTACCCAGTGTCACCAAGACAGACAAATACGGTATAGCTGAGAGGGTAAGGACAGCACAGTTCAGATCATGTTGTCGAAATTGCTAGAAGAGGAAGGGCACCAGCAGGCCGGGAAGGCTTGCTGGAAGAAGTAGGCCTGGGGAGACCCATGATCTCATTTTAGCAAGCAAAGGAAATTTTTCTGTGAGAAACCTATCCTCCTTTCCCTTTTAGGAGCTAGTAAGTACCTTCCACCCCCAAAGGCGTGTCCTACTTTCAAGAATCTGCGGGCACATTACCTTTCGTGACAAAAAGGAATTTTGCAGATGTGAATAAAAGTAAAGATCTTGAGACGTACATTATCCTGGATCATCAGGTGAGCCCAGTATAACCACAAAGGTCTTTCCATGTGAAAGAGAAGAAAGTGAGTCAAGAGTAGGAAAAGAGAGGAAGGAAGCAGGGGCCTGAAGCAAGCAAAGCAGGTAGCCCCCTGAAGCCAGGAAATGGATTGTCTCTTAGCCCCTCCCCCAAGAATGCAGCCCTGAGTCCTGCCAACAACACTAGAACTCTGGCCAGTGAGACCCTCTTTAGGGTCTCTAGAATCAAGAGATTTTGCACGGGTCTTACGCCATTCCTGGTTTGTTACAACAAAAACAGGAAACTAATATTAGAGTATTGGGTGGCTTTTTTTAATTTGGGGAACCCTGGAAGAGAGAGAAAGATGGGGAAGCACACAGGATGGTTTCATTTGAGGACCTTGGTTAGAAAGAAGTAGGTGGTTTCTGGCCACTGGCCTGTTGGCAACACCTCACTCACCATGGGCAGCCTGCCTTACCTACCACCTCACTGCCAAGATCCCATCCATACCCAAGTCCTTCTAATACTGCTGATGCTAAGGGGAGCCCAGAACAAAGACAGACACACAGTGTCTCATTTGCTGCCCTCAGCCCCCGCCCCCCACCCCGGATGTGCTTTTCTCTCAGCTCTAAAATACAGCTGGTTGTCTGGTTTGCTCACAAAGGAAGAGTCCCCAGGACTGGTACCTTCATTCAAGGAGAGGAAAGAAAGCCACTCCTTCTCCTCACATTTGGACCTAGGCCAGATCAGACTTAAGGGATGAAGTCATTCTGATCCTTCTCCCATATACTCCAGTTAAACAGGCCTCCACCCCCTCAATGAGCCTTGGGGCTCTCACCATATAATACAAGGAGCCAGGCAGCCTCAGACATCCTCAGACTTCTCAACCCCAAAGGCTGTGTGTCCCAGGTCAGTCCCCTCTCCTATACACTGTTCCTTTCTACTGTGGATTATCAACCTCCACATTTCCAGCAAGATCCTCCCCCATACATCAGTCACTTTGAAACAAAGGAACAACTCACTCCCTACTTCCCCTAGCCTGAAAACTGGTCGAATAAATGTCAGTCTGGGTCCTGACCTATATCCGTGGCCACACACACACACACAATCAGCTGGGGAAAGGGAGGGGATGGAGGCCTAACCAGAATGGAAGACTTGCTTCCTGGCCTTCGCTAGTCTAGCCTCGGCTACTACTCAGCCAGCTTAAGTCAGCCTGTAAAATTCTGACCCCCAGAGAATAGCTGGAAGACTGGCAGGAAGAGGGAGAGCTAAGTGCTGCTCTCAACAGCAAGCCCCCTTTCCTGGCCCAATTCCAGACCTTTCTCAGAGAAGCAGATTTACTATGGTCATCTGGGCCTCAGGGCTCTTTCTGGATTGCAAATCAGTCTGTGGCCAGAGGAGGCACCGATAAACCAAGGGCAGGAGAGTGATTAGCCCAGACCCAGGCACTAAGAGGGGGAGAAAGAGCCCACAGCCAGAACCTACCAGCATCTCCTTCCATCCAGGCCCAGGCTGGGATGGAGGGGAGGCTGACTTTCTAGGGCTCCCAGCTGGCAGGGTCAAGGCCTCCAGCTGCAGCATCTCAGCTCCACACTCAGAGGCCATCACTCTCCAGTCCTTAGGTGCCAGAGCCACAGGGCAGAAGTTCTGGGATGGGATGGGCCCAGCCAGACAGCCTGGCCAGCAGCTGTTTCTGTTCCCCACCCCCTCAGGCAGCTTGCAGAGGATGGGCTGCAGCTGCTGCAACAGGAGAGACCCACCCTGGTGACACCCAGGGGACCTATCCCAATAAGGCCACAAAGGAAGAGAAACCAACCAGTCTCCTACTGGGGTGTGGAGAAAATATTAAGCCGCCCAGCTGGTGGACAGGTGTGAAAGATACCCAGACTCGGGCTTCCCAAGGGGAGACAAAGGTGAACAACAACTTGGGGGGGGTGGGGGGGGCTGGCTGAGAATCTAAGCTCTAGAGCTGAGTGCAGCTGTGGGAATAACCCTCACCCCACCCGGGAGGTTATAATAGTTGGGAAAGGGGGAGGAGGGGCCACCAAAAGCACTGGGCCCCACCCAAACCTTGGGCTGGTGGCTTACCTCATCCCACCAGAAGTCAGTGCAGCAGAAAAAGGGAATGCAGGGTGGTGATGTGTTTGCATGGGT
Source organism: Megascapheus bottae (assembly GCF_031878675.1). NCBI lineage: Eukaryota > Metazoa > Chordata > Mammalia > Rodentia > Geomyidae > Megascapheus > Megascapheus bottae. The sequence goes on along the minus strand of NC_143518.1, from coordinate 35,566,761 downwards.
GTGGGGAGGGAGCAGATTTCAGGGTTCTTGGCTGGGGTGTCTAATTGGGAAGACAAAAGAGACTCTCCATTTACTGAGAAGATGGCACACTGGGGAATTCTGGGGACTCTCCTAGCAGAAATGTCACAGGGAGTAGGCCCAGACCAGGACAACTGGAGAACCGTGGCTAAGGGGGTTGCCCTCAGGAATTTCTCTACACCCCCCCCCCCCAATCACGCAGAGTCCACAGAGAAAGCCCAAGCCACACAAACAGGAAGCTGCCAGGCAAGCACTGGAGGAGGGGAGGGAGTGGAGGCGTTGCCATGGCTCCTGTGTACCAAACACAGGAACAGAGGCTGGGCGGTGGGGCCTCAGGCAGGAACACCCACTCCACTCACTCTCCGAGGTGGAGGCTCCGTGCAAAGGGCCTGGAGTAGGGCTCTCAAGCCCTGGGGACAACCAGGTGTGAGATTCCCCCGGGAGGCAGCTAAGCAGGGCCTGGAAAGCGCGGGGCAGAGATAAGATGTCTCCCACTCGGTGGAGGAGAGGCCGACTCCCTCAGGGAGGTCATCAAAGAGAAGAAATGACCCTAGAAGAGCTGCACACTTGAAAATCTCAGCTGGTGGGGGAGGGAGGGAGGGAGAGAGAGAGAAAGAGAGATCATCAATCCCCGGAGGTGGGGGTAGGGAGAGGGGTTAGGTAGGGGGTAGTGGTGGAGAAAGACCGTCGTAGGTTCAGGAATGAGAACGCCCTGCGGGTTCCGCCCTACCTCGGCCCGCGCGGTATCCTAAGGTCTAGCTTAAGGTCCGCCCAGTGCAATAAGGAGACCCGGGAGGGGTGTGGAGGTGGGGACACGGGCGGCCTCCCCATCGGGCACTGGACCTCCACATTCCATCGCCGGGTTTCGCTTTCCCGGCCCACTAATATCAAGTACCCCCACCCCGCGCGCCCAGGTCCTCCCGGGCTCCAGCGCCAGGAAGCCTGCAGGACCGTGGAAAGGAGCAGTCGGCTTCCGCCCGCAGGTCCAGCCCCTCGGCGGCGGCGGCCGCCCCACCCCCACGGCCACGCCCTGGGCCGTTAGTTACCGCGGATGAGTCACCCACTGCCCGCCCGCCTGCCACGGGGTGACGCAGTGGTCTGGGCAGCCCGCCCGGGGCCACTACCGACTTTCCCAGCAGCAGGGGGGCAGCGGGGTTGGGGTCCGGGTAGGAGGGCGTGGAGAGCACCTGGGACTCCCTCCCCTCACCCCGCACACACACACACCTGACACCGACAGGGCGCAGGGGACGGAGTCCGGGTCCCCGAGGTGAGGGGACGCTTCCTGGAGAGGACTAGAGGCGAGGTTACTGTAGGACCCACGCACGGAGACCCCCACCCACGCCGGCCGAGTCTGCAGAGGTGCACAAAGGACGACCTCGAGGGCGCAGAGGGCAAGGCAATACCCACACGTGCCCCCAGAAAGCAGGAAGTGGAGCCCGGGAGCGCGGAGCCGGGACCGGGCGGTGCGCGCCGGGCTGTGCGCCAGAACGCGGTCCGCGCCGCCACTCCCCGCCGTCCGGCTGACTTCCGACGCCCTCCTTCCCTCGCCCCGGAGACGGGACGCGGCGCTGGAGTGGACGGGTGGGGCTCGCTCCCACGGCCCCTGCTCCGGATCGGCGCCCGTCGGTGCGCCCGCAAACCTCGCCCGACCTCATGGCCTAGCCACGCACCGGGTGGGTCAAGGTTTGGGAACTGCCCGCATTTGGCGTAGCCTGGGCGCCAGCCTCGGATCTTCGAGTTCCCCAGAACAAATCTTAAGCGCTGGCTTTTTGCTTTTGGCACCGCATGCACACCCCACACCCTGTCCTCGCCCCCTCGTCTGCCTCCACCCGCTCGGTCCCTCGGGGCCAGCTCACCCACCTAAAGGACTTGGTTGGTTGTGCACACTCCGCACGGCTTGCAGCGGGGCGAGTGGAGCGCAGGGCCGGGCGGGCCAGAGGTTTAAAGAAGGGTCCCGCCTCGGACGGGGTGGACCAGGGGCGGGGCAAGAGCCTAGAGGGTTTAAAGGCACCGCAGGGTAGAAGACAAGGGAGACTGAGACAATTGGACAGAAAAGAAAAAAGGAAAGGTTAAAGATCTAGAGAGGCCATGGCGTCGCACAGTGGTCTCCAGCCATGAGAACCTCGGCCTCTATTCAGGATCTCAGAGACCTTGGCTCCCAGCAGGACACCTTCTGCTCTGACCAGCTCTGGACTATGGGCGTGTTTTTGTGGAAAGACTGGAGAGGTAAATGGAGGCACAGGAAGAGCCTCACCCCACAACTGTCTTGGGGTGTGACTGGACTGGGGCATGCAGGTCAGGACAGCGCTCCCACGTGGTCTTGCCTGCCATCTAGTTCAAGCCTGGGCAGAAACTAACATAGTGAGGTCACTGCTTCCCCAGAGCTCAGGGGCGTGGTCAGTATTGGACACAGGGTTCAGACAGTGACTTCTTCATCACCTCCTCTAGGACTTTGCCTCCTGGCTCTGAACTCTGGGAGCAATCAGACGAGAAGGGCCATTCTCCTTTGGTAGAACACATGCCTAACAATTAGGAGGCCCCGAGTTCACAGCGCCAGAACCTGTGAGCATGCGCACCCACACAGCACCCAAACCAACTGAAGAATGGAACCTCTTTCCAAGTAACCATGAACGATCCAAAGCTGACAGGGAAACACAAAGAGGGAGGGGGAGGATGCAGAAGTTCTGCCTCTTGTGGTGATCAACATAATTTAGGAGGAAATGGACACTTTTTACCCTTTCAGGTTTGCTGGGCAGAATCCTGGGGTGGAGTCTCTTCTCACAATTGTCAGTGGCTGATTGACAGAGGGTAGCATGCCCTACTGAGCTTGCTATTCAGACATCAAGCAACCCCTTCTGACCTATCCTTTCTTTGTCCCCTCCTCATCCTACTCATACCTATGGAGCATCCTTGCACTGCTCTGTACCTCTACATATACAGATTATATGGATCATCTGTCCAGGATGCCTTTCCTTAACTGGCATCTTACCTGGTCTGCCCCTTACCCACTATGTGGCTTAGAGGCAGATCAATAAAACCCTCTATAGTTCCCTAGTCTACAAAACAAGCTAAGCGCTACAAAACAAACCCAGAGCAGCAGAAAATTAAGCCAGGAAGGGTAAGGAGCTTCAATAGTACCTGGCCTATAATGAATTCTAGTATCATTACCACCTGTGAGGATCCCAAGGCTTTCCCACAAGCAGGGTTTGTCCCAGAACATGCTGTAAGCACTCACTAAATGTTACCTTGACCTGAACTCTTTTGTGTTGGACATAATCAATAAATAGCTTTATCGTGAGAACTTATCACATCATACTGTAACCATTTCTTTACTTGTCTGCTTCACTGGCTAGAAGGAACTCCCCAAGGGCAAAGCAGGTCTTTGTGAATTTTGTGTTTTCTCAGGGCTTTTTCTCCCCCTGAGGATGAGTTAAATTGTTGTTTGATTTTGCATTTTTGTTTTTGTTATTGTTGTTTTGCTTCTTGAGACAGGGTCTTGCTATGCAGTTCAGGCTAATCTCAACTCACTATGTACCCTAGGCAGGACTAGAACTCCCTAATCCTCTTGCCTAAGCCTCTCGTGGACCACCACACCCAGCTATCTCAGGATTCTCTAAGGGCCTAGTACACATTCTACCTTTCAGAGTCAAAACAATACAGTTCACAGAAACATTGTACAGACTTTTTTATTCACCTGTAAAAAACTTCACCCACACTAAAGCAACCACACACACACACACACACACACACACACACACACACACACAGAGGAAAACTAAGATCCCCATTCCAATCCAGATCCTCCTAGGGGATGAGCACATACATTCCATACTAAGTTCACCCAAGCCCACCCTCAAGCTCTGTGCAGAGCTCAAAATGGTGGGGGCAGTTTCTGAGCTGGCAGCTTGGTCATGCTGTGGGCCTTATCCCAGCTTTACAGCAGAGTGGCCTGTTCGGGGTGAGGGCCTGGTCGATAGGGTGGTAGCCGGGCCCTGGTGGCATCTCGGCGGCGGCGAAAGGCCAGGAATTCCTCCCGAAGGGCAGCACATCGAGCCTCAGGGCCAGCAGCACGGGCAGTGTTCAGGAGGCAGCCTTCCTCTAAAGTCTTAGCACCTACAAAAGGTAGACAGGACAAGGAGAAAAGAGGTCCTGTGGTTCCCTGGGTAAAGAGCTCAAGTCTAAAGTTCCAAAGGGCCTTGCAGTGTAGTGAACCAGGGAAGAAGACAGTGTACAGCAAGAAGCCTGGGGCTTAGGACCTTACTGGAAGCAGGTGGGTCGTGGTGGCAGAGAGGATGTGGGACAGCATACCTAGCACTGGCTCAACTTCAGGTTGGGGTCGAGAGCCTGCCACGCTCAGGGGCCAAGTCTCCAGTAATTCCATGTCCCCAGGGCATTCCGAGTCCCACTCATAGTTCTCATCCACTGATGTGTTCCTCCTGGTAAAAGGGACAAATGCATGAGGTGAGTAGAGGAATAGAGGCAAGCTTCAACCTGGAGTCTCCAACTTAAATGGAACCCTAGGTATCATCTGGAAATCCCTGGACATCAGCAAACACTTCAAAAAAGGAGACCGGGTCTCTTCGGGTCCAGGTATGGGGGAAGAGCAGGGTAGTGGTGTGGGAACATACAGAACAGGACAAAACTGGGGCCAGAGCTAGGATTGCCAGGTACTGCCCTCACCTTTTGCTGACTGTCACCACATGTTCCCTTCGGGGCCATCTCTCAGGGCCACTGGCCCAGCTGCTGGTATCTCCTGGAGCGGGGCTGACGTAGCTGCCCCCTGCAGAAGGGGCTGACGAAGGGGGCCGCAGGAAGGAAGCACTTCCCCTCCCGCTGCTCTGGCTTGTGAGACTGCCCCGAGGGGCAGCAGGGAGATGGCCTGGCAGTAGCCGCTCCCTCAGTGTCCAGTCACCCAAAGCTGTGTAAGGAGGCTCTGAAGTGCCCCCAGCCCCTAACACAGCCCCAGGAAATGCCACCCTGGAAGACAGAGGCGGGGAATCTGGAGGTGGAAGGAAAGATGAGGTGGGGCACAGTCGAGGATCCATGTAATCTGGGAGAGGAACAGGGTTGGGTTCCTCAAGTGGAGGCCAGTCCCCATCCACATTCATCTCCCGGAAGAAAGGCAGGCTCAGGTACTGGAGCAGAGGTCCAGGTCCTGGCAAGGGGCCCGTTGAAGCTGCTGCAGGGGGCCCCACAGGGCTGATATCTGCAATACAGAGGGGCTGTGGTGCCCCACTGGGGCTGCTGTTGCTACAGTCAAAGGACTGGGCCTGATGTTGCACTGGGTTCCGAGGTTCTGCCTGCTCCAGGCCTGACTTTTCTTGGGAGGCCCCCACAGTGGGGCCCATCACAAAGCGGCCATCTGGGCCCCGGCAAATGGGCTCCAGGGGTAAGGGTCCTCGGCCAGGTGGAGAGTCAGGATGAGGGCTGGGAGGCCGGGCAGTCTCTCCCCAGAGCAGACTCTGCCGTAGACTGGGGACCGGGGAGCCCTGGAGCTTCAGTTTGGCCACACTGTCAGGACTGCCGGATCCAGGAGCAGATCTGGGAAAGGACAGGGTATCAGGCCTTGAGAGATTGGTTATACAACCACCCTGTTGTACAGTAGGATAGAATCAGGGAGAGCAAGCGAGGGAAGGACCAAGGTGGTGGAGGGAAGGCACTTAACAGCACAGAACTGCCTCAGGATGATGATGCCTCTGCTCTCACTCACCTCCCCCTGACTTCTGTTTCCAGGCCTTCCTGTCTGTCCCAAAGGTGCAGATTAGGAAGCAGAGCATGCTAGTGGGTAGAATGGGGAAGGTGGAAGGAAGCCAATAAGGCAGAAGGACTTACTGTGGTGCTGATTTCCTGGGTGGGGAGAAGATGAGAGGTGGATCTGTAAGGATATGAGAACAGGAGGTGACACAAATAAAACCTGAGCCCTGGGCACTTAACAGTAAGTGCCAACCCAACCCCTTTCTAGCAGGAATACTAGGCAAGGCCCAGTGCAGGACTATAAGAAGGTACATGGACCATGCGATGGAAGTACTGCTCTCCCAGGTAAGGAGGGGATTACGAAGACTCACCCCTAAGTAGTAAGTGCTCAGGACCCCAGGGATGAAGACAGAGGCGAGGTGAGGGGAGAGGAGGAATGAGAGTGCTGGGACCTACCCTGGCGGAGTCGTTTGCGTCGACGCCGGGCAGCCCTGCGCCGGTTCATGAGGCAGGCGGCCAGGATGCTCACCAGGACAGCCACGCCCAGGAAGCAAACCCCACCTACCACACCAGCCAAGACAGGCTGGGGCAGGAGACCCGGCAGCTGTGTGCGTGAGGGGTAGACTTCCAGGCCTAGGAAAGGGATCAAGAGAGTCAGTGGGCTGGGAATCCCCAAACCTTCAGAACCCTTCCTTCCCACTAAGTCCTCACCGGAAGTGGAGACATTGGCTGTGTTGCTGGGATCACTGACGTAGTTATCCGCAAAGGCCACAAGACGAAACTCATAGAGAACGTCCTGGAGATTGGGAGAGAGGGGGTGCCAGGAAAGGGGTCAGAACGCCCAGCACTGCCCATGGTTAACCCCATTTACAAACACTTTATAGTTGGGAGGTAAGGATGAAGCAAGGAGGGGAGGTGAAGATGGTCAGATGGGGAGAAGATGAGATGAGATGAGAATGGACCAAACATTAGGCAATGCTTAGAAGGGCTTTCCTGATACCAACTCCCACATATACCTTGATAAGGCCTGGCACCAGCAGCTCCATTTCTGTCCCTGCCACAGCCCGGTCCAACACCTCCCAGCCATGAGAGCCTTGCCGTCCTTCTAAGACGTAGCCATCCAGTCTCTCAGGTACCATTTCTGGAGGATCCCAGTGCAGGAGAACCCCCCGGGGCGTCCTGACTGCCACCAAACTTCGAGGAGGTGACAAGAGAGGCAGCATCTCTGTTGGGGGAAGCTTAGGGGTAGCTGGTGTGGTGGGAATACCTGAATATGGGCAGAGGAGCAAGTCAGAGATAGAGCTCCCAGTGTCCCTCGTCCTATGCCTCCCTTGGCCCTTCCCCAGTCCCCAGGGACCCAGCCAGGCTGCCCAGTACCTCTACCCCATTCTGATCTCGTTCCAAACATGTAACCATCTTCTCCCTCAGCCCCTCTCCCTCCACTGCACTGGGACGCAAGGACTTTCTCACCTTCTGGTGCAGACAAGACAATCTCACTGAAGGGCCCACTGCCCAACTTGTTTTGAGCTAGGACACTGAACTGGTACTGAGTGTGGGGCTGCAGTCCTGGCACTAAAAGGTGCGTTGCCCCGACGGGCACTGCCAAAGACACCCAGTCATGGTAGGCTCGGTCAGGACGCTTGGCCCTGGGAAACATGGAGAATGGATTCATGAGAGAGGAAGACTGGGAAGGTTAGATCCAAAGAGCCGGCTTCCTCCTCCCTCTGCTCAGCCATCCCAAATCACAGAAACTGGGCTCTGAACACCTAAGAATCTGGAAACAGGGCAGCAGAGGGAAGACACAGCTAGGGGTAAGGGGGAAAGGGCAGAGGGCCTGATAGTTCCAGAGTGGAGGTAGGAACAAGTCACTCACAGTGGGGTATACCAGACACTGAATCTCTGCAGATAGCCACCATCAAAGCCAGGCTCCCAGGAGACATTGGCACTCCTGGGCAAAGGTGCTACAGACACATTGGTGACCACATGAGGGCTGGTACCTGGGTAGGGGGAACGAAAGGAGAATGGTCAGAGCCCTGAGGGAGGGTAACAAGCAAATGGGGGTGCTCTCTCTTCCATCTATCATTCCAAGAGTGCCATGGCCACACTCCCCCATTTGAGGCTTTACAATGGACTCTTCAGCCTCCCGACACACATGGATTCCCCCAGCCCCAGCCCGATGTCCAGTCACTAACCCAGCACATAGACATTGGTGGCGGTGGCCACTCGGGCCACAGCATTGCTGGCACTGCATTCCCAACGTCCGTGGGCTTCTTTGATCAAAGGTCGCAGGATGAGGCTGTTGTTGCTGTCCACCTGGGCCTGGCCCTGCAGCCCCCGGCCCACCTACAGAACCACCGGTCAGCCCTGAGGACATATGCAGCCACCCCTCACCAAGGAGGCCACTCATCTCTCCAGGGAGCATGGTTCTTCCCCGCCCTTCAAGAACCCTCCAAGAGCATGCTCCTTCCCAGATGGCAGGGGCAGACATGCCATGGACATGGACCTGGGGAGAAGGGGTCAGGAGCCTTACCTTGGCCCAAGAAATCGTAGGAGGAGGGTCTCCTCGGGCAGAGCAGGGGATGAGCAGCTCCCTCCCTACTTCTTGGAAATATTCTTCTTTGGGCCGGTCTATAAAAGCTGGGGGAGCCTGTGGGCCAGATCTGCATTGAGAGAGGCCTCTTTCAAGGCCTCTCTTGTACCTGTCCTCCTTTTTTAGCTCCCTGTCACACTGTGTGGTCCACGTACCTCCTGCCATCTCTCCTCTCAGTTACTCCCTAGCTTTGTCTCAGTCCCCAGGAGGTCATTTGTTTCAGGGAGTTGGTGGGACAGCAGAGGACTGGTGGCCCTGAGAGGCTCTCTGGAGACGCACAAACCTCTACTGATCACTCTCTTCTTCCTCGCTACTTTGCTGCCTTCCTCACAGCTACAGAGAGGAAGGGCGGCAGAGCTGAGGACTGATGAGTCAAGGCTGAACCAGGTATCTCATTTGGTTAATATGTTATGTGGCTGGCATCCTACCTCCACATAAACCTATGAGATGTCATCTGACAGCTGCTGCTGTGGCCACCAAGTGAAAGGGATTTGGAAGTTACTCCTCCCTGAGTCTGTCCCGTCCCACCTCATCACTTCAACCGGAACACAGGTCATCAGCCACCTAACCCAACATCGTGGCAGGCCTCTGGCCCACCTGCACCTCACCTTGAGCAGCACACGGGTCACAGCAGAGGGCCCGGCTGTACCAAGACTGTTGTAAGGGGTGCAGGAATATTCTCCCAGGGCATCCTCATTCCCCACAGCAATAATCAGTGAGCCTTCTGGGCCCTGGGACCAACCAGGAAACTGAAGGGCAAAGAAGACGTAAACTAGAGGAAGAAACTCCACAGAGGAAGGTTAGGCGGCCGAGGCAACACAAGAGGAGAGAAAGACAATGTGCAGGACCTTAATACTCTGCACTCCAGCTCTCCAGCTCTCTTTACTACACAGTGCATGTGAGGCTGTGACGACACAGGTGCCGGTATCAGCATGAACGGTGTCCTGGAGAGGTATCACAGGGAGCTCCCTGCCTGCAGTGACCTCACTGTCCTGTCACCTCATTCTGCATCCTCTATCCTGATTCTACATCAAACCCACCGCTCACTGTCCTCAAGCAAGTGTGATCCCTCCCTCTCCCCATCTAAATACTTTTCTGTCTGAGCACAGGGCCCATCCATCTTCTCCAGCTCAGACTTCATAACCCCTTACTGAGACAATTTCAACATCTCACAACACCTCTCATGGTCCCCTCCCCACTCCACCTCACAAACTCAACTCCCAATTGCTCCGACACTTATTGTACCTCTTTGCTGAAAAAAATTATTCTAGCTCATATTGGCTTAGACTTTTTAAACATTTAACAAACTTTTGAGTACTACTTTTGAAAAAAACAAAAAACAAATCCCTAGAGACATCAAGATTAAAAGATCCAACGAAGCAGAACTCGGTGGCTCACGCCTATAATCCTAGCTACTCAGGAGCCGTGAGACTCTTATCTCCAATTAATCACTAGAAAATGGGAAGTGGGGCTGAGGCTCAAGGATAGGCTGATAGCCTTGAGCTGAAGAGCTCAGGGACAGCGCCCAGGCCCAGAGTTCAAGCCCCACAACCCACAAAAAAAAAAAAAAAATCAATGATAGTCAAGGATCAGTGACTTGGCCCTGTAATACTAGCTACTCAGAGGGCTGAGATGTGAGGAGCAAGGGTCAAAGCCAGCTCCGACAGAAAAGTCCATGAAACTCTTATTTCCAATAAACTGCTCAGAAAAAGCTGGAAGTGGTGCTGTGCAGCTCCAAGTGCTAGAGTGCTAGCCTTGAGCAAAAGAAATTTAAGGACAGTGCTCAGACCTAGAGTTCAAGCCCCAGAACGGGCACAAAATAAATAAATAAATAGTGCAATGCTAGGCCCCAAGGAATTTATAGTCTCTGTAGATAAAGAACCCAATCACTTAGGAATGAAATAATATTAACTTGGCATGGAATTGTTTTGTTTTCCTTTAGGTCCCAACCTGTCTTTACAGTGTTTTCTACACCACACATATCCCTCCAGGCACTTTCTGAAGCTCCCCCCAAAACTTCCCACCTCATTATTCCAAAAGCACCCTACATCATGTCCTGACTCTGGGTCCTCATTTCTGCCTGGAATAATGTTCACTCTTCAAGACTCATCAGCAAAGCCCAAATCTGTTACCAGTCTATCTTCAACCATGCTTGATAGGAAGGCATTTATTCCATTCCTAGCCTCCTCATAAAGTCTCTGCTGCTGTCCCCCTGGGACAATGTCCTCCCTAAGGATAAACACTACTTTGCCAATACCCAAGGAAGTGTATTTTCTTAGGCACAGAGCTAACTCCACTGCAGGCCTTATATACCACAATATCACCAAACTAAGACTTGCATCCTCCCTGCCCCAAGAGCATACCTTGTCCAGCTGCAGGGCCTGCCCATCCTTGGTCCAGCTGACAAAGAGCAATGGGGGATTGGCACGAACTGGGCATCGGATTATGCCCCGCAGGCCTATGGGCAGGGGTGTCTCAGGAGGCATTGCTGTCACCTGTGCTGGATCTGGGGGGGAAGTAGTGTTGTTGAGGGCAAAGGCCTTGTCCTGGCTTAGGAGCAGGAACAGGCTGTTGAAGGAGCTGGGGTCAGGCTTACAGAGCACAGTGAGATAGGCAGAGGCTGAGGGCGAGCGCAGGAGGCCATTGCTGGGCACACAGGTATAGCGGCCAGCATCATCAGGCTGGACAGCCTGCAGCCGAAGGCTTCCATCCACCAGGATCCGCACTCGGGACTGCAGCCGGCTACAATATGGCAGGTATGAGGAGGGGGTCCACGTCTCTCCCAGCCCAAGGGCTCCTCAGTTCTCCTCCACCACAGCTCCAAGTGTGGGTGACCTCACCTAATGTGGAAGACATTGACGCCATCCTGGAACCAGCTGTAGGTGAGGTTAGCAGGGTAGGCCTCAGCCCGGCAGGCCAGGGAAGCATCCCGGGTGGCATTGACAGTGCTGTTCTCTGGGGGTACAATGATGACAGGGGGTCCTGTGGGGCACACAAAGGAGAGAGGTGACCTCAGGCACCCCAGCACTTTATGAGGTGACCCCAGCACTTTATGAGTACTTCTACAACTTTTCCTGATCGGCCCTCTGGTATGTAGGGTAGGACACCGTAGGGCCTTGGATGTATAACAAAAGCTCATCCTCCCTTCCTCTCTCCCTCCCCCCACCTCAGCCCTGCTCCCCTTCTCAAAATTTCCCTGTTCCATCAGAGGTGACACCGTTCGTGTAGTTTTCCCCTGCCTAGCAAGTACTGGGGGGGATAGTTTTTTGTTTGGTTGGTTGGTTTTGTGCTGGTCCTATGGCTTGAACTAAGGACTGAGTAGTCCTTCTCAACTATTGTGCTTAAAGCACACACTCTACCACTTGAACCAAAGCTCCACTTCCATCTTTTTGGTAATAAATTGGAGATGGGAGGCACACAGATTTTCCTGCCCAAGCTAATTTCAAAACCATGATCTTCAGATCTCAGCCTCCTGACTAGCTAGGACTACAGGAGATACCTAAGATACCTAGATCTTTCCTTTTTTATTTTTTTGGTGTGGGTCCTAGGACTTGAACTCAGGGCCTAGGCACTGTCCCTGAGCTTTCTTCTCTCTCCCTCTCCCTCTCCCTCTCTCTCTCTTGGCTAGTGCTCTACCACTTTGAGCCACAGCGCCACTTCCAGTTTTCTGGTGGTTAACTGGAAATAAGCATCTCATAGACTTTACTGCCTGGGCTGCCTTCGAACCATGATTGTCAGATCTCAGCCTCCTGAGAAGCTAGGCATGAGCCACCAGCACCCAGCTTCCTGGCAGAATCTCCATCTTTAATCATTATCCAACACTGCCCTTCTTATGAAGAGCAACAGTTCCCACTTTATTTCCTACATAGGTACCCATCCTAGGAAGACAGACTCCAGGCCCCACACACCTCACTGTGCCACACTCACTGTGCTTCGCTGAACCTAAATTCTTGTCAGAGTGTTGAGAGATAGATATGAACTTGTTTGATGAGAAGACCAACTCGCAGCCTAACACCAACACCCCCCAGTCCTGGGGCTAACACTCAGGGCCTGAGCACTGTCCTTGGACTTTCTCAAGGCTAGTACTCTACCACTTGAGCCACAGCACCACTTCTGCCTTTTTCTATGTATGTGGTATGGAGGAATCAAACTCAAGGCTTCAAGCACACTAGGTAAGCCCTCTACCGATAGGCCACACTCCCAACCCCTCTACCATACTTCTGAGAACTAAACATCTATTTCTCCCTTGACATCCTTTTGTGTGTGTGGAGGGGGCTAGGAGGTTACAGGGCCTGGGTGGTGTCCCTGAGCTCTTCAGCTCAAGGCTACTGCCCTACCCCCTGAGCCACAGCACCACTTCCTGTTTTCTATTGATTAATTGGAGGTAAGAGTCTCACCATCTTTATAAAATGCCTGGCTGCCTTTGAATCATGATCCTCAGATCTCAGCCTCCTGAGTAGTTAGGATTACAGGCATGAGCCACCATGCCCAGCTTCTTGACTCATCCTTTTGAACACCAATTAGTTTAAGGGCAACAGCCTGCACTAGGAGACTTCTCAACCTATATGGACCCCTCCCTCAGGCAGGAGCCTCCCCCCTGCCTTGCTGTGTTTCTCTCAACTCCAGGTCATTGTCTACTCTCTTAGGCATTTTCTGCCCTCTAGTCTTCCCAACCCAAAAGCACCTAGCACCAGAAGCTGGGTAGCATGGGTGGCACTGCCCTCAGTGCTGGAGGCTTGGCATGTATAAACTCCAGTGCTGCTTCGGGTCACCCTCTGGATCCATAGTGTCCCATTCTGCACCTGGGGAAAGAAGTAGTCCTTCAGGGTAAAAATCCCTTTCTGTACAACTAGCCTCAGACCAGGTACTTCCAAGGTTGGCCAGCAGAGGGAAACAGCACCCCAGACTCAAAGAAGCCAATGCAATGCCCCTCCTGGGACTCATCTCCCAATGGGGCATACCCAACCCCTCAGGTGCCAGTCTTCCAGCTCTAACCCACCTTCCCACAGGCTCCAGCTGGCTTACTTGCAGCTGGCCATGGCCCTGGCCAAGATCCTGTCCTTGGAACTTCCAAGTCACATGCGGCTGGGGGCTCCCTCGAGCTACACAGTGCAGGGTAACAGGCTCCAGTTCCTTCACTTCAAGAACTTGAGGAGGTGTGTCTTGGAACTGAGGGGGTGCTATTGAGAAGAGAGGGATCACAGCCTGCCAGAGCAACTAATAGCTTCAAAAGCATCAGCATCCAAGGCCTAGGGAGACAACTGGGGATTGCAGCTCTCAGCCCACCAGCCCGCACAGCTTCATAGGAATCCCAATCCTAATCTATTATACCTGGAAGAAGATGAGGATTGTACCCCCCATCACCACACACTGATCTAGCCTGAGTACAGGCTGGCTGTGCAGGGATGGAAATATGGAGGAGAGGGAGCTTGGAGATAGAGGACCTACACTGTGCTCTGCCACTCATCAGTGCCATGTGCCATTTCTCCACCCACTTCTCGCCCCAATCTCACCTATGGAATGAGAATGATGATAACTTTGTTTTTAGAGAGTTAAGTAAGGTCCTGAGTAAAAAGGTGTTTTGAAAACACGAAGTGCTGTTTAAGGGAAAGTTGTTTCACTCGGAGCACAGGAACCTTAGCCCAGGAGGCCGACCTCAAGAGAAGAGGAAGTTTCTGATTCAGAGCTTAGGAGGCTGATTAGATTTGGATAAGAATCAACCACTAATTGGTCAAACAGGGAGTGTCAGGAAGGGTGGGGCTCTGGCCCTGCCAGCAGGCTGGAAACTTAACTTTCTCTTCTCCATCCCCCTGCATTCTCCTCCCTCCAGGTCCCAGCTCTTCCCCAGCTGCGAAGACATACAATTAACCGTCAGGTGCACCCAGGAACCATTGGCAAAATCCTCTTCTGGGCTGTGCTGGTCCAGGAAGAGTACTCGACATTCGTACCAGCCCTGGTCTTCAACTCGAAGCCCTTCAATCTGGAGAGATGCTCCTGCTTGCAGCCGGACTCGCCCTGGGGTGTTGGGGTGGGGGAGCCCTGAGTGAGGGGTGCTGAAGGGACCTAGCAGGAAGCCTCCACCCGAGCCTGCTCACACTGGCCATTCTCTGTGGCAGAGGCCAGGCTCACTCTGTGACCCTGATCCTGTGGGGGTCTACACAGATAGGCCGGAGTGATTGAGGGCATGTTGCTGGGTTGAACCTTTCTGACTGCTTCTGCCTCCCACCAGCTGAGACCCAGCTGAGACAAAGGGAATGCAGAGGGGTCAGCAGAACGTTCTACTGATCTAGCTCCTGAGACTGGTTAGGGGACGAGTTTGAAGAGCCATCATTTGCTCTCCTCTGAAGTTCTGTAGGATCTGCTCATCCCTGAGTTCTATTGGTAATGGCAAAATATGGGCTCTCTTGGGTATTCTTCTGCCAAAAGCAATGTCCCTGGAACCCCCATCTAAGCTTGGGGCCCTGGCAGGGACCTAGACCTGGCCTGTTAAAGCCTCTAATCCCTCATCTCCATTATCAGCTGACTAAGCGCCTTAGGGTGGCCAGAGTCCAGCCCAGACAGGCAGCAGAGTCAGCAACCATCTCACCCCACCACACCCCAGGGCACTCAGGCTTTCGCTGACTGACCACATGTGGCTCCACAAAGCCACAGATCACAGCGCAAGCAGACAGCTCGTTCCCACCCTGAGTCAACATCCACAGCACCCTACCAGGCTCAGACAAAGGCACTCATGCACCCCTGCATGGAATCAGCTTCACCCATCCCTGGCAGTGTAGTCTAAAGAAAAAGGCACACAAGCTTGGCAGCCAGAGCCCTAGATCCAAGTCCAGCTCTGTCATGGACACCTTTGGGTAATAACTTAACCTGTCAAGTTTAGTTTCCTCCTCTATGAAAATGAAAATGAAAAAGAAAAAAATGTTTGGAATGTGACAGAAGGGAGAGATAATGGGAAGAAGGCACATGGCATAGTGCCTGGCATATGTGGAAACACAAAGGCTGCTATACATATACACATACACACACACACACACACACACACACACACACACACACACACACACACACGTTTCAGATCTGAAATCAGAAACCCATACTCACTGCAGGCCCCATGACTGACTGACAATCACCATCTCCTCTTCCTCTCCCCCTACCTTATCTATTTGCTTAGTGTATCTTCCAAATCCTACCTCCTAAATATTTGTATTTGCTTCTCTACCATCATTGATGCCAGCAATCTCTGTCCCTTGGGCACTGTAGCTAATTCTCTCTGCATTCACCAGCTGCCTTCTCTCACAGTGACTTGGGGGGTAGACAAATAGTAGACAAGGATAAGGCCCCTAACATCATGCCCCATTCTAGCCCTTCCCCAGTCAAAACTCCAAAACTGTTGGCATATCCTTTCTGATCTAATAATATGCTACCTCTAGATGACCTGTCCCAAGAGGCTAAGTCAGCTTACTCTGAGTCCACAGGAAAGGAATGGAGGCTAAGGTCTTTTTTTTTTTTTTTTTTTCTTCTTCTAAGAATGGTTCCTGGGTGTGAATTCTTCAGGTTGGGAGTTCCAGTTTAAAGGGCTAGGTGTTTAATCCCCACCCAGAAGATAAGACTAGGCCTAGCAGTTAAATATTTAACATAATCAAACCCTTCTACTCACCAGTAGGATTCGTCACAACCCTAATCTGCCTGGCCTAGCAGACCCCAGGCCAGAGGCCCTTCTATGCCCCCCATAATAGTAACTTTTTTCATCATGGCAATTTTTGAGCTCTAAAATGAAAGAGTGAAGAGGAAAAGGGGATTGAGCACTGAACATGGCAGTGTATTAGGCCCTGTCATTACATTCCATCCTCCCAAGAATTTCATTATAGATGAAGGAGCCGATACTTCCTTTCCAAAACAGCACGGCCTAGTAATAAAGTTAATTTCTGCTGAACACTGGCTTTAGGGTCGAATGCTGTTCAAGCCACTGAGCATATATGCCTATATTCTCTCTTGGGAAACTGGAAGACACTGGCAAACTGATCCAGAATATCCAGTACACAGTTCTTCAAATCCGCTGGGCTGCGGGGGTATATAGAGGAGCAAGAAGATGCAATAGTCCTGAGACCACCCACCTGTAAGCACATGATCCAGCCATAGGACCAAACCTAATAGAATTCAGATCTACCTATGTGCCAGATGTAAGAAAAGATAGTCTCTGCTCTATAAGTTTTCCCAAAGAACCCATACTGACTTGAGCCAACATGGGCAAATGTGTTCACTCATACACAAATCCAAAGCATGGCACCAGCTCTGTCCAAACATTGCACTACAAAGCAAGAGGAGCAAGCAAGGTGCCCAGGGAGATATAATTAGGCAGATGGTTTTGAAGGATAATGGGAGATGACGAAGAGAGCAGCAGAGTTCTAAACAGAGAACAAGAAAACTGATTTTTATCAAACAGCACCATGAGAAATCATATGTCATTTCTGTGCGGTACCTTGAAGCTGCCATGAAATACAAAAGTCAAGGGCCAAAACCTGTCTCTCGTAGATGCAAAGAACTGATGCAACTAACATCCATTCTGAGGAAGCTAAAATATGGACTAAAGCCCTGTAAAGATACTCTATAGGCACATTACTAAGTACTTTACCTACAGTAGCTAATTTAATCTGTCTCAAAATCCTAATTCAAACCAGGCACTGGTGGTTCATGACTGTAACCCTAGCTACATAGGAGGGTGAGATGTGAGGATCTTAGTTTAAGCCAGCCTTAGCCGGTAAGTCCATGAGACTCTTGTCTCCAATTAACCACCCAAGAGTTGGAAGTGTTGAGCTGTGGTTCAAGTGTTAGAGCACCAGCCTTGAGCAAAAAAGCTAAGGAATAGCACACCTAGGCCCTGAGCTTAAGGCCAAGGTCCGGCCCGTGCACATGCACACATGCGCACACATGCACACGAGCACACACACACACACACACACACACACACACACACACACAAACTAGTTCCTTTTATACTAGTTTTTTTTGGGGGGGGTAATTTCAGGGGTTTTGTTGTTGTTTGCTACTTTTGCATGAGTTTGTAATGAACCCAATCTCCTCCGCTAGATAACTTTTAGTCCACCAAGCCTTCTCTTCACTGTGGTCATGAAAGCTCTGAAAGCTCTGTATCTCTCTCACACATTCTAGGCCACCAGCCCTCCCCCCAGCCCCCCCCCCCCCCACACACTCCCAGGCCCATCTCTCTTCCACTTGCCCAGAGGGTTTATGACAGAACAGCATTGTCCTTAGCAACCTCCACCTCTGGTTGCTTAGCAACTACAGTTCCAAGTCCCCTACACAAAGGCTGAGAGGCCCCTTCAGCACTATAAGACAATCAAAGGGTTAATGGGCTCAGGGGCCTCCCTCTGGGCTCCTGACTCTCTGGACCAGACTGGTCAGGGGCAGAGGTGATCACAAACTATAGGGATAGGGGAAAAGTTCCAAAGGTTATAGTTCATGGCCCTTGTAGTTCAAGGAGCAGTACAGGGTCAGAAAGAAATCCACAGATACACAGTCATCCAGTAACTTGTCTGCCAGACAGGACAGAAGTTGGAGGGAGGGAGGAATTCCCTACCTTTTTGGTGGAGTCCCAGGGAAAGCCCCTTTTCACCTCTCCTCCACCTCTCTCCCAAGCCCTCTCTCAGTTAATATTCTGAATATACTCATCTTCAGCCCTGTGGCCCTAAACCCCATGCCCAGGCAAGTAGAGACAGGAAGGAGGGCTGGTGGGCACAGGCACTTCCTCCGCTTTGCTGTGCTAATTGGGGCCTCACTTTCAAGTCCCTGAGGGCTTCTGTAGACACAGACACACTCCCACCAGGCTGTTTGCCAATAACTGTCCCTAGTTTGAAAATAAACTCTTTCCTTCTACAGCACCTGCCTGTGCTCCCAGCCCTGGCGGCTCAACCTGCCTGTGGCAAGAGCCCAGCCAAGCCCAGAGCCTCTCTCTGATTCAAAACGAAAGAAGGAAAAAGTGGGGGTCCCCAACAACATCCCCCTTGGTGGCCTTTTCTGAGTTTCACCTTTGAGGAAGCAGCAAGACTCTGTCCTCTGTGAGGATCTCCCACAGGCCCTCTGAGACCTAACTACTTCTGAGACCTCACACTAAACCAATCAGATTAAAGTTCCATCCAGGATTAGGAGCAAGGGGGCCACTGCAGGGGGCCAGCTGGAGTATAGCAGAAGCAGCAGCAACCCAGCCAGCCCCATCCATATATGAACTAACCTTTGGGAAACTAGAGTCCTCCGTAGCCTGCCCTCTGTGTGCACGTACTCTTCTACTCAGAATAAGACTACGCCCCATCTCTCCACTACCGAGAAGCAAAGAGACTGAAGCCCTACACACTCTGCTGCCCTTTCAGTCCACACCCTAAAGGGCTGGAACCCTCCCACCCCCAAACTACCATCTCAGACAATGGGGGGTAGGAAGACAAGGAAACAAGCAGATAGGAGAGCCAAAGACTAGGGTATGGCTAAGAGATTACAGGAGATCAGGATGGAATCAGGGAAGTTGCACAATGAATGATGGGAAAATTCGGATAGGTACTTGGAATAGGAATGTAGGATCACCTGTGGGGCAAAGTTCTAAAATAATACAGTTCTAGTGTGCACACAGGTGCATGTGCCTGTGTGTACACGTGCATGTGCATGAATCCATCAATGAATCAACATGCTGGGAGGCAGAGCCATGCTTGATAAGCAGAGGAAGGCAGTGGAGCTGGAGATGAGACTGGAGCAGGACTGGAGATGGCACTTGGTCTACCCAGCTTCATTTCTGTCTGGGATACCGCCCTCCCTCTCACCTGAGGAGAACTCTTACCCACGTAATCAGGGTCGATTCGGGGAGAGTAGAGGCCAAACTGGATGAAGATGGGAAGCAGGAATCCAAAGCGCAGCCACTCGATGACATGCAGAGGGGGCTGGCCAGCCGGGGGCAGCAGGTCACAGCCCAGCACTGCACTCTCCCCAGCCCGGCCCACCACAGAAACCACCTCAGGCTTCCTTCGACCTGCATGGTGGGTGGCATGAGGGCACAGTAGGGGATCAAAGTGAGAGCTGGGAGGGGAAATTCCATCAGTATCTCTGTAGGCTCCTTAGGACTTTGGGTAGAGGACCCTTCATCTGCACCAGAACCAGCCCTAGCCATCTCCTAACTCACACACACACACAGCCCCTTGAGGAAAACCCCACACCCCAAGGCTAATAGGGAGTTGTTGAGCCCCAGCTCACCGTCAGCCCCCTGGCTGATGATCAGGCTGAGGATGGCCAGACTGAAGCACCAAACCATAGCCCAGCTGGCCTGCTTGCCCGGCCCCTCCTATCCACAGGAGCCCAGATGGAGGGGCCGAGAGATGTCCACTGCCCAGGAATCCTGGGATCAATCCTTCTGATTAGGCCTCAGGTTTCAGCTCTCGTGTACCACCTGAGGCGGCTGTTCTCTGGAGAATCCACCAGCTCTAAATGCAAATACAAGGCAACAGGAAGAGTTGGTCAGTGGTGGAGCCCAGAAAAAAAAACCCAGTCAGAGACAAACACTAGAGGAAAATGGAGGGGGGAAAGCAAATACAAGGGATGGGGGAGGCCTGTGAAGAGACCAAGGATCATTTCTGTTACAGGGCTGATCACTGAACAGTCACTAAGAATATATCCCTAGTTTCAAGGCCAGAGATTTTTAAAGCCCAGAGATTAAGACAGGATGGAAGCACGGAGAGGGGGGAGTACAGGGCGAGGAAACTACATAGGTAAGAAAATGTCAACAGCCAACCAAGTTGAAAGGATCCTAAGGCAGAGGAATTCTATGAAAGGCAGAGAAAATCTGAATTATGATATTGTTGGCAAACAATTAGGAGAACCTGGGTAGTTCTTATACATGGAAGAGTAAGATTATTCAGGGAAGTATGAGAGATCAAGACCCTCATAGCTCAACCTTCTATCTCTTCTTTTTGCTTAGTCCTGATAACACAATAGTAGAAAGCAAGATAGAACCCATATTATGGTACCCACATCAACTGTGACAAAGGAGGACTTTGAGGGTGTCACTCAAGAGCCAGCTAGCTGCTTAAGCCCCCCAAAGAGGCCCCTAAGACGCTCCCACACAATCTCTAGTCCAATTTGTGTAAAGGCCCTCTTTACTCAGCCTTCCTATATCATTTTAATGAGTTAAGAATTTGAGAGAGGAGCTGTCTCCCCTATTTTCTGATATGGGGAGAGGGGCAGCATCCTCCTCCAGGTCTGGGCAGGTCCTGGGGCTGGCAGCAGGCACCACTTCCCCTCATGATGCTGCCAGGCACCTTGACTCAAATGCCTCACCTCAATTCCTCCCACTCACTCCTCTCCAGTATGCTGGGGGTGCCAGTGTCTGCCAGGCAGTCTCTTCCCCAGTGCTAGGGGCATGATCTCAGACAAAAAAACAAAACAACAACAACAAAAAAAACTATATCCCTAGGGCATACAAAATGAACCCAGGGGCACAAAGGGTAGGAAGTGTTGACAAGTCCAGGCCCCATCAGTCTGAAGGTCGTCCTTGGGGAGCCAGAGGGCCCTTGCCTGGGCCTGGAAAATCTAAGTGGACTCTGCTCTGGGGCCTCCACCCTCCTTGGCCTCACAGTTCAGCATTGGCTATAAAATATCTCCCACATGGCAAACTTGCCCCTGTCTCTCTGTTCAAGGCCTGACTCCTGGGAATTCTGAAGCAACATTCCCAGTCTGCCATGGCCCCAGCCAGCTCACCCTCCCATAGCTCTAGGACAACCCTTCTATCCAACCAAATGGAAGCCCTCCGTTCTCCCTTGGCTCTGTCTGCCAACATTGTTGTCAGGCGGGCAGCCCCATATTCCCCCCACACACACACACTTTCCTTAGGATCTTTCCAACTCTACTGCCACCCCCCTGCGCCCCGTCATTTCCCGTCTCCCCATCCATCAGCCCCTTATCCACTCAGCACTCCATCTCACCCAAGCCTCCACCACCGTCCCTCCAAAATTCTAGCTTCTCACACCTGCTCTACCTCCCACTGAGGCAGGTCCTCTGCGCTCCAGAGAACTCCCCGCAGGTCTCCCCGGGAGCCTCCCCTCGCGCGCCCGCCTCCTCCCCAGCCTCTGCTTCCAGGACTCCCCCACCCGCCAGCCCGTCCCTGGGATTCCACACTTCTGACACTCTACCCCGGCCATTCCCTTCTCCAGCCCCTGGATCTCGCTCCTGCTGGCGGATCCCACCATGAGCTCCCCTGCCTCGCCTCCAGAACTCCTCCAGTTCCCGGGGAACCCCATTCACCCGCTGCCAATGCCCCACCACTCCCGAGAACTCCCCTCGTCCCGCTCCCTCCAAGAATTCCACTACTCTCCAGTCCTCCCCGGATTCTCCCAGCCCCCCCCACTCACGCTGTTGCCCGTGTCCCCCACCGGCACCCCATTCCTATCCTTCCCCCAGGACGCCCCCCACCCTCACCTGCTCCGCTCCGCTCGGGCTCCGCTCTCGCAGCCACACAATAGGGGGCGGACCTGCCTCCCCGCCTCGGATGCCCCGTGCGCCTCCCGTCGCCCTGGAGACCGCCAATCACCCCGCCCCCCTCGCTTCCCAGGCAGCCAATCGGAGCCGCCAGAGGCCTGGCAAGGCGGGCAAGGACCCCCGGGCCGCCTGGGAGTTGTAGTTTCTCGGGGGGGGTGGGGTGGGGAGAAGGACTCAGCTGCACGTGGGCTCCGGTCGCCCCCTCGCGGAGCTCGACGTACAATCTGGCGTGGGAAGAGCCCGAGGGTCTCACTGAGGGGACAAGCGCCGTGCCCCGGGAGCCATCGGAGCCCGCCGCGGTGCAGCCTCCTGGCACGCCCCCCCCTTCCTTTGTATCCCACCTGCGACCCCTTCCCAGCTCGGAAAGCAAGAGCGAGCCCCCGAGACGGCGTGGACGTCCGAGCCCCGGCGGGCGGGAGCAGCGCGGGGAGAGCGCGACTCCCACCCCCCCGCCCGCCTCGCCCCCCCCACCCTGAGCCTGGGCTCATCCATCCGAGCTCCGCCTCCCGAGTCCGCATCCCCAGCCCCACCCCTCTCCTCCCTCGCCCGACTGGAAATACCTGTCGGTGCTGGCGGGCTCCCAGGTCTTGCCCGGGCGCCTCCCGAGCGTGCGGCGGGCGGGGAAGGCTGCTTTCTGAGTTTGGGGAGGGGAGTTGCCTAATCGATTCCCTGGCTAGTTTAGTAGCAGGAAGGAGGCAGAGAAGCGGGCCCGGAGGGAAGAAGGGACAGGCATCCAAACAGCAGAGCAGGACATAACTTACCGCGTTTCCCCGGAGCCCTGCGGGGCGCCCCACCCTGGGCTAGATACTTTGTAAATCTCTCCCTGGCGTCCCGTGAAGGGTGAAGCCGTTTGTCTTAATGAGAAAACGAAGTCACTTGCTGAGATTCCCAGCCCAGGTGCTCGCAGAGCCAGAGCGCATTCAAACACAGGCTGGACTTGAATCCTACTGCCTGGGAGACCTCACTCTCCGGTGAAGAGACGCCCTGGTGTAGCTGCTCCTCCGGGATTTGTACTTCCTCGGCTTCACCCGGCTGAGGTTCAGTTCTGTTATTCGCCTCTCCTCCGCCTCCCCCCCACACACACACTTTCAGTAATTGTTGCCTGGGAAGATACTACTTCCCATTCATTGAATCCTCCCTGAATGCTACACCATTTTTATCTCACCCCAGTTCAAACTGCTACCACTCAGCTGAGGACAGAATTACCGTGGACGGGCTCATGGAGGATGGACCCTGAAGGATGCGTTCAAATACTGCTCTGCCAGAGAATCCATGCCACATCAGCCCTCCAAGTGGACACACAGCCTGAGTCCATCGTGTCTTAGGCCAGGAAGCACACTTGTCATTCCATCGTTTGAATCATTCCATCTTTTGAATAACTGCGAGAGTGATCTTCCAGGTGCAAATGTATGTTTTCTTTTGGTCACTGACAGAGGTAGAAGTGTACCTGGGGGTCTCCCACCACCCTTCCAGCAAAGCCTCCCCCCAGTGGTTTTTTTTTTTTCATTGTAATTGGTTGCCCTAACAATTGACAGAAGTATAATGGCATCATGGCAGTGGATACAACACAAAAACAATAGTACAAAGAAGGAAGCCTCCCTGATTCTTAGCTCCTTGCTAACCAGCAGGAGAACTGGCCCCACCTCTGATCCAAATCTTTCATCCTGGCCATCTCTGATAGTTTCTGGAAAATAAGATGATCTTATCTGGGAAAATATAAAAGGATTTCAACAGCATCGGTGCTCCTAAATACGTAGGAGGCTGAGATCTAAGGATCAAGATTTGAATGCAGCCCAGGCAGGAAAAGTCCTGAATTCAAGCCCCAGTACTGGCACAGGTGCGCGCGTGTACGCGCGTGCATACACACACACACACACACACACACACACACACAGGTGTATGATAAATAATTGGTTTCCAATTTTTAAAGGCTTGCAACATATTCATGCCTTTTCTAGAAGCTTATTTTGAGAATTTTATTATTGACATCTTCTGACTAAAATATAGCATAGTTTTTAAAGAAAAGGATCCTGTATCTATTACTTATTCCCTTACTATCTCAGAAGTGAAAGTTGGTAATGAAAGCAATAATCATCAAAGTTCAAAACAAAGCTTGTGGACTTTAGCTTGTCTTAAACAAGCTTGTCCTTGATCCAGTTATTAACATTCTCTAGGAAAGTTTATTCGGCCAACTAAGATTCTTACCCAAGTATCAGCTTGCCTGTTTATTTTCAACTTGCTGTCAAAAATACCAGAAAAATGAGGATTCTAGGGACTATGCTGACAACATGCCCTTGAGCACTGGTCTCCTTTACACTCTAGAAAAAAAAAATACACCTTCTTATTATTGCCATTAACTCAGGGTGCTTTGTCCCAGTGAGATATTAAGCTCCATAGAGTTGTGAATCTTGTCCTTAACTCCCAAATCCATGTCTAAAGGAAAAGTTCCTGTCTAATTCCATTCTGGTGTCTCATCTGCCCCTTATTCATAGAATGTAATCCCTAGAGTGGCTCTGTCTCTTTGCACTTACCTTCTGTCCGAGTAGCCAGCCTTTCTAGCCTTTCCCTGGATCCACTACTGATCACAGATAGGAATTATATTGCTTCATTTCCTCAAGGACACCTCTGACTCCTCTCATCATGCAGTAGCAGTTCCACCCTAGGTCTTGCCCCACCTTGCAATCATGTCTTTACACACTCTATGACACTTCCTTGAGGGCAGGGTTCTGTCTCTTACTGCTAGTCCAATACATGACATTATTATGTGATTAGATATTACATCCTTCCACAAGTTTGCTTTCACCCATTTCAAATGGTGAGAAAGAGAAAAGCAGTAACAGGCTGGAAGACTGAATCAGGAAGAGGCCTGAACCCCCCAAGCTTCTAGTCAACGTTTCAAGCTTACCTTTTCAGGAGTTCTGGCCTGTTTTGGAACCTTAGCCTTTGTCTTTTCTGAGCTTGAATATGAGAAGAGACTTTGCCAACTCCAGGAAGATTCCCTGACAAGACATATAGGGAGCATTCTTTATTTACTTTCTGTGTGCTAGATTCTTTCAATACAGGCAAAAATGGGGTGGGCGTCTGTGCATAAGATGAATAGACTCCTGGTGGTTTTCTGTTCTTACAGGGCTGGGGTTAGAAGTCAGAGTCTTGCACATGCCCATGCCCAGGTGGTTTTTTCTTTTTCTTTTTGTTTTATTCCCCATGTATCCCCAAGATCTGAAGTGATGCCTCCCAGAAATACCATTAAAATCTGAGGTTGTGTCAGTGTAGCTACTGCTCAGAGCCTAAGGGAGGCACAGAGAGCCAATCTCAGGCCAAGGGCTACCTTCCATGGGGACAAAAGCTCCGGCCCTTAGAGAGTAGAGTAGGTAAATTTGCAGCCTTAGGAGCTCTTTACAGGCTGTTTTTCTAACCTCACCAGATCTTACACATGTCCTAGGACCTCTGTCATCTCCTTTATAAGAATCTAGGGACAGCCTGTCTTGGCTTGGGACTCCCCTAGCTGCTCTCAGATCCTCCCCCTGCTTTGTTCTAGGCTCTAGTGTGCATGGCCTACTTTCCTAAAAGCCAGGTGACTGGTCTCCATGGCTCCCTCGTGTATTTTCCTGCACCCTTCACAGACTTCATATTCTTGTTCTTGGAAAGACACTGAGGAAGTCAGCATCCCGCCCCTCACAAATGAGGAGGGGAGGAGTCCCAGAGGAATGTCAGCCATGTCTCCTGTCACATGGTCCTCTACCTGTCAGATTTTACTTCTGAAGTTCTCCAGGGCTCTCAGCCCAACCCTTCTGGGTGAAAGCCAACATAGTCATTTAGACATGTCTATAAGAAATCCAAGCATCTGTACCTCCACCTCCCTCTTCTTTCAAGCATATATTCCCTGAGGAAATGGACTGTGGCTCAATGGATGTCTAATGAACACTGTGTCCTAGGCCAGAGGCAAGTGACCAAGCAAAGCCCAGGTCTCCTAACATCTACCCAGTGTCATTCCCACCACATCCTATGCCACTTCTCCCAATTCACTCACTGCCTGCATTTAACTGCATTTCTCTCTGTCAGTTGCCCAAGTAAAATCCACAAGAGCAAATGATAGACACAGGAAAACAAACAGCAAGCTTCGAGGAGAAATTCAGACTAGTCACAGGACTAGGGAAAGACCAAGAGCTAGACATAAGAACCTTGGCCAGAAGGTAAAGAGTAAGTATTAATCCCAGTCAGAATCCTAGGGGAAAGGCACACGACCTGGAAATCTACAGGGAAGAAACAGACAGGATAGCAATGCTAGTGACAAACAGAAATTATGGGGTCCAAGAAATTTGTCATTGCTTTGGAGTAGATACCGGAGGCCTAGAGCAAACACCTAGTGAAAAGCAAACATCACGCTGAGGAGGTCTTTGGGCTTTCTTCCCTAAAGAT
This sequence comes from Megascapheus bottae, assembly GCF_031878675.1. Classification (NCBI taxonomy): domain Eukaryota; kingdom Metazoa; phylum Chordata; class Mammalia; order Rodentia; family Geomyidae; genus Megascapheus; species Megascapheus bottae. Next base: position 35,540,516 of record NC_143518.1, on the reverse strand, counting down.
GGGCCTGAAGAAAAGAATAAAACAAAGCAACAACAAGCCACTGGAAGTGGCACTGTGGCTCAAAGTGGTACAGTGCTAGCCTTGAGCAAAAAGAGCTCATGGACAATGCATAGGCCCTGAGTTTAAGCCCCATGACTCCCCACCACCACCACACACACATTGTCACACACTTTTCAGCCAGACACCAGTGGCTCCCACCTATAATCCTAGCTACTCATGAGACTGAGAGCTGAGGATTGTGGTTTGAAGCCAGCTGGGGCAGAAACACCCCTGGGAGACTCTTAATTAACCACCTGAAAATCAGAAGTGGAACTGTGGCTCAAAGTGGTAGAGCACTAGCCTTGAGAAAGGAGCTCAGGGGCAGTGCCCAGACTGAGTTCAATGACCCACTGTTCCCCAACCCCCCCACACACACAAAATCACCTGTACTTGGCAAAGAACACTCAGTGTGCAAAGTAAAATTAGGGAGAAAGTGTAACCCATTTTCCAGCAAGGATAGGAAAGACTAAACCTATAGCTGCTGAGGAGCAGATACTCAACTTGAGTTCATTGCCTGGCCTTGGGAAGATGGCCCTTTGTGGCCCTTGGTTGCCCAGCTGAGGTTTCTCTTGATTCCCCTCATCCTTGTCTTTTCCCATTTATTTTTTTGGACCCAAAGAACCCAGAGTGTTGTGACTAGAATTACCAGGAGCAGGAAGAAGAACAATCCTTTCACCAGGAAAATCTAGGATAAAAGAAGGATGGGGAAAAGGCCTCATGAGAGGGACTGGCAAGTTAAGATTAAGAACAGATTCCTACCCCAAATTCCAAAGGGAGGAAGGTGTCAGATTCATGATCAGTGGATATCTCTTTGCAAATGATTTTAAACATACATATTCTAGGCATAGATGCTCAGGAATTGATATCTAGTTGACTCAAGAGACAAGACCTTTGGAAGTGGGGAGAATTAGACACAGGAAGGTGATTTCTTCCCACCCCAATCCCCATCCAGATTTCCAGCCTCCTGGGACAGGTTAGACTATGGGGTCTGTGTACTCTTTACAAGACTTGAGTTGGGAGAGAGAATGTATGTATCTTGAGGCAGGAGTTTTGCACAAGCTCTGGGATTGTCCCTGGGGTGCTGCTACCTGTAGAGAAGGTCCCAGCAGGGATGCATGGGAACTGATGTTGCTGATGGGGTTGCTGGCCCTGCAGGGTAGGACAGAACATTTTCACCAGGCTCCAGGATGTGTTGAAGACCGGGCCTTTCTGCCCTACAGCACTGCTGTCCCCAGATGAGAGCTAGCACTCTCTACAGAGCATGTCATGAATATGTCACAGGTACCTTCCCCAGATACCTTGAAGTTCACAGTGACTTGAGGCTGCAACAGTCATCCTAGGTGAGAGAAAAACACAAAGTCCCACTTAACATCTGTTTTTCAAAACTCTCAACTCTGGGGTACTGGCCCTCCTTTAAGAGCCTTTTCACCCGAACAACAAATAAGGAAACCCAAACAAAATCACAACATTTCTGGTTTCTGAATGGCCACAGCAACAACTGCTAGGGTGAACAGACTTGTTGATAGGCCTCTACCCCCTCTTACGCCTTCTCTCCCTTACTTTTGTATACCTCCTTCTATGCCCTCTTGTGATCCCACCATTCCCAAGCCATTTAATCAGTCATATTAATCAGTATCTCTCCAAAATTCAATATGACAGGTTGGGCTCTAGTTAAAGAAAGATCCTCATTAGTAGTCCTCAAATTATACAGTGCAATAAAAGGTTCAATAAATGTTCATTCTTTCTCCCTGAGAGAGAAAGTCTCCTTAGAGGACCTTTTAAAAAAAAGTCTCTCACCCCTTCTCAGTGCATTTGGGATGCCCCATGCTGCCTCGCCCCAACTCGCCTATCTGTTGCTGCTGCTCAGATACTAGGCCTCTCAAAGTCTAGCCCTCCTCCATGGCATGAGGAAGCCCAGGAGAACCAAAGGGAGGGCAATGAGTCTAAACTAACTCACAGTAGACATGTAAACGATAGCGTTGTACGGTGGAGAATGAGGATGTCCTCAGCTTCCTAAAGTCCTGAGTCCTCCCCGGTCAGATTGCTGATATAAAGAGAGTAGCTGGGCTCCAAAATGCTCACTTGGTCCTGGTAGTAAGGGCCAATCACCAAGATGGTAGCTGGCTTTTCTTTCTCTGGCATCACTGGGCCAATTCTTTTCTGTGAGGACCGAATGATGCGCTCAACTTCTTCACCAGAGCGTATTTCCAGGGGGAAGCTGACTCCGGACTGCAGCTGCTTCCAGTGGAGATGGATCCGCACCATCTCCAGAGTATGCTTTGGCTGCAAAGGAAGATAGAAAAGAAATAATAAAACAACAAAAACAAGCAACCGGTGTCTTCCAAGTGCTAAGCCTGGTAGTGGAAACTGTGGATCCATCTCCACTGCACAGCGTCTATGACCTACATACACACTGGATTCTGTCCTACAGTTGCCTCTTTTGATGGTAGATTCCCATTGCACTTGAGATGAGTCCCTGCCAGGGGTCGCTCACTCATTTTGTTTCTCTTTCTCTTTTGCCACCTTGATTCTGCTCCCCCTTCCCTATTCCCAGACTGCCTTCTTTCTTGATCCTTCCCTGATACCATTCTGTTCTTTGTCCAGAAGAGGTGACATAGAAAGAATCTCATTAGACCACTGACACCCAGACAGGAAAACTAAAAGGAGGAGACACTAGTATGCAGATGTGGGTAGCCACTCACCTTCTGGGAGCAACAGGAGGAACAGCCATGGAAAGGTCTCCATGTCAACAGCTGTGGCCCAGTCCTAAGGTAACTTGGCCTGCACTCCAGATTATAGAGAAGTACAAGCTGTTAGGAGACTGAGAAACAGAGAAACTGAGTAGCAGCAATCAGAGTAAAATAATTCCCAATCCAACTTCCTCCATCTTCACTAAGCCTCTCCCATCCCTCATGGAGGGAGTTTTTGCTAGAGGCTGATGTCAAGATGGTTTATCATACTGACTCATGGGGCCCATCTACCAAATGCAGCTCAAATCTCACTGTTTCATGAAGTAGTTCCAGATGTCCTGTGCTTTCTATACCTAGACCTTCGTATATGTGCCACATGCCCTGAATTCTCAAGTTCTTCCTAGCCTGTTTGGCCATCAGCATTCAATGTCCCAGCTCTCTTGGTATTTCCTATATTGCTTGAGGTCATTTATCCTATACACATCTTTATCTCCCCAGATATAGTCCATCTTTTTGTGTCCTTTCAGTTTCTCTCAATTGCTGGATATATGTTAGTATTCAACTGATAGCGTTAGACCAGATAAATCAAAGATGCTTTTCTCTGTAAGCCAAATATATTTCCAAATGAAAGACTATTCAGAAGGAAAAAGAATTGATCTCCTTTAAAATACTTGGAGCCAGGCATAGGTGCCCGGAAGGAAAGAGAGAGAGAGAGAGAGAGAGAGAGAGAGAGAGAGAGAGAGAGAGAGAGAGAGAGAGAGAGAGGAAGAAATCCCACCAAGGTCATGTGCATGTTGTTCAGAGTTTAAAGAGAATATCAGCCAACTTCTCAGAGAAGCAGATGGCCGGAATAAAAGAAGCTCAATGGGGGGTGATGTCTGTAACAGATAAAAGGTAGGGAAGCAGGACTGATCTGTCATAGCTTCCAGGATAACCTGAGGCCAGGATGCAGATCTCACAGTCTACAAACTCAACAAGGAGTCCTGGGACAAGGTTGCGCAGTAGAGGAGACCTAAGCCGCGCAGGAATGCCCAAACAGAAGTAATCACTGTACAAGAACATCCTGATGCTGACACCCATTCTGGGCTGAAAGAGCATGGACCCTGAAGGTGCTGCAGCTGGAGGCTGTCAGTTCATACCACTTGTTGCCTTGGAAGGTAAGCTTTTTTTCTTGAAGCGAGAGACTAGTGGCCACACCATGGCTGCTACAATGAGTATACCTATTGACAGAAGCTAACGTTGCTCAGATTTATTGAACCTGTCTCCATAAGTTAAGTGTAAGCACTTCATTATCCCTATCAGGAAGAGAAAAATAATTGCCACCTCTCATCCTCCCTAAGATTTCCCAGTCCAATTCAGAAAAAAGCTCACTTCTCAGTGTATTTTTCCAGCACATGGATGGTTACCTAAACACAGCTTTCTTCCTCTCTCACTGCTCCTTTCATCTTACTCATCAGGATAGTCTTTGTCTTTCTTTCTTTCTTTTTTTTTTTTTTTTTTGCCAGTCCTGGGCTTGAGCTCAGGGCCTGAGCACTGTCCTTGGACTTTCTCAAGGCTAGAGCTCTACCACTTGAGCCTCAGCACCACTTCCAGCTTTTTTTCTATGTATGTGGTACCGAGGAATCGAACCCGGGTCTTCATGCATGCTAGGCAAGCACTTTAACCACTAGACCAAACTCCCGGCCCCCTTTCTTTCTTTCTTTCTTTCTTTCTTCCTTTCTTTGTGACAGTCTTGGGGCTTGAACTCAGGGCCTGGGCACTGTCCTTGGGCTGTTTCAAGACCAGAGTTCCACCACTTGAGCCACAGCACCACTTCTGGCTTTTTCTGTTTATGTGGTACCAAGGAATCCAACCCGGGGATTCATGCATGCTAGGTGAGCACTCTAACTAGGCCACACTCTCAGCCCCAGATCTCTTAATTTCTCATCTCAGTTCAGAAATGAGAACTTCCCGCTTCGTGTAACATACAAAACACCAAGCCCCATTTACAAGCTTGGATGCCTTGGCTTGCATCTGTCTGGAGATAGAAGTCTGCGGAGAAGAGGCTTCTCAGCTCTCCTTACCCTCAGCTCATCTCCCCCTACCCCCACCCCTCCTTACTAGTTCCTCTCCTAAAACCATTCTGCCAGCTCTTGATTCACTCTTCAGAAAGCTGAGCGTGTATGTGGTAAGTAATTCTTACCTGGTTGTATGGCTTTGTGTTCTGTGGGCCTGGCTTAAGAGGTTAAGAAGAACTATTTTCTGTTGACCTGGCTTAAGAGGTTAAGACGAACTATTTCCTGCCGAAGAGCAACTTTGCTGGTTCAGTTTCTTTTTCCCAAGCTTGGTCCAGAATGAGAGCATCTCTCTTCTAGGTTGTCCTTGCAACTCCCTAGATATCTGCAACTCCTTAACTATCTGGCATATACCTCCAGTCTCTTCTTGCCCTAGACTCTTCCTAATGTGTCTATTGTGGAGAACCATGGGCAGCTAAAGAGACTATCTCATTAGTGGCTCCAGTTGCCCACCACTAACATTTTTTGCTTGATAGATTCCAAAATCAGATTGTGGGTTTTGACTTTTAGGTTTTTGTTCATTTGTTTGTTTTTGTTTTATTTTTCCCAGTACTAGAGGTTGAACTCACCTCACACTTGCTTGGTTTGCTTGACTACTTGAACCATGCCACCAGCCTGGCTTTTTACTGGTTAATTGAAGATGGAATCTCACTGACTTATCTCAGGCTGACTTTGACTTTGACATCTCAACTTCCCAAGCAGATAGAATTATAGGCTTGGTCCACTAATGCCTAGCCACAATCACTTTGGACTATTCTAGATCTTTCTTAGGCTTTTGGGGATAGGAGACTCTTATGTATCTTTAGGACTCAGCACTTCACAAGTGTTCTCTTCAAAGCCCCTTCACCCAGCTTGCGGTCAGAGGAAACAGCACTTATCTTTTAGATAAGAATGGGGACTCACAGTAAATTAATGGTTATTTCCAAAGTGGCTTCCTCTCAGCCCCAATTGTTCTCTTTCAATTCTCCATGGGATAGGAGCTCCAAAAAAGGAATGAAAGGGTTCCTTAATTTCCATTGTAAATCCTCCCTTGCACTGCTTTTAATCTTGTGACCTTCTTTAGATTGCCTGTGAGTGTAGTCAAGCAAGAAGAGATTCATTCTAACATCTTGCTTACACCACACACTCAGAGTTGCCTATCACACATCCCATTGATCACCTGGTGGACAGTTTTATGACTGAATCTCCTCTAACAGAAGTTTGCAGCCTAGGCAGGCATTGCTTTTCTGCTTTCTGGCTTTCTCTGCAACCAAGGGAGGCCACCCGGCACATGCAGGCATGCAGAAGTGCAACTAGGAAGATACATGTGATGTATACACTAGGCCATCCGATGAAGTGCTAAGTTGGTAAATAAATGTCTCCACTCACCTGCCCTTCTATGGGACACTTCTGAGGCATATTCCTTATGGTTTTTCAGAGAGATTGATCACTGGTTGTCCACAGCAGTGATCAGCTATTGACATTAGTGTTTTTTTCTACTTTTCCTGTCTCATGTTCCTCATTCCTTCTTCTTGGATTATCTTCCAGAAAGACTTTGTCCACCCAAGTTATTTCAGGAACACATACACACACACACACACACACACACACACACACACACACTAAGACATTATTGCATGTGATAAAGTAGTTGTAACACTAAAGCTTAATTAGATCTCTCCTCTCTTTTGTCTAGATGTGCCAATGAGAAGCATTCTGCTCTCATTCTGATATAAAGCTCAGGTATGGAGGAAACAGTAAAAAGCTGGGCCTTGTCTGATGGACATGGTGGGAGATAGGTCTAGCCAAACCTTTACTTTAGTCTCCTCAGCTTCTCTTTGGAATGATGGAGACCCACCCAGCAGAGGCATGAACAAGTAAATTCCAAATAAATCATCTCCCTCCTGAGGCAAAACATACGGAGACTTGCATATGTCTTCCATTTTGGGGCCTCTTTTGCACTGGATGCTTTCCCTGTCCCTTTTCTCTCTTAAGTTAAAAGGGTAACAATCCAGCTGAATCATGAAGGTGATTGGAGAGAAAGGAGACATGCAACTGCTGAGGTTCAAACAAAGGAGTCATTATGAAAGTGGGAGAAAAGAGTGCTTCTCCCAGCAGGAGCATGCTGCACAATCACTGAGGTATGAGACAGCGGAGCACAACGTGGGAGAGAGTCTCAGAGCCAGGGACTGCAGATGAGACAGGGGTGGGAAGAGATGGGATAAGGCTAGGAAAACAGACTGGAGATGGTTCACTAGAACTTTCTCAACCTGTTCAAGAAATTACAAGCTATTCTATCTCAAGACGGGGAAGTGAAATTTGGAATGAGAAAAGGGAAAACTTATTGCTGGTGAACTTTCTTAAGATGGGAGAAGGCGTGATGGGTTGCCAGGTGCTGGTGGTTCATGTCTATAATCCTAGCTTCTTAGGAGGCTGAGATCTGAGGATTGCAGTTCAAAGCCAGCCCTTGAAGGAAAGTCTGTGATATTCTTTTCTCCAATTAAACAAACAAACAAAAGCCAAAAGTAGAGCTGTGGCTGGAGTAAAGAACATTTTGCGATAGTCCTCCACTGTAATTGAACAGATAGGCAAAGATTCCGGTGGGCTTGTATGTATTAAAAAGCATATGGGGCTAGGAGTTTGGCCTAGTGGTAAGAGTGCTTGCCTAGCATGCACGAAGACCAGGGTTCGATTCCTCAGCACTCCACATACATAGAAAAAGCCAGAAGTGGTGCTGTGGCTCAAGTAGTAGAGTGCTAGCCTTGAGAAAGCCCAAGGACAACGCTCAGGCCCTGAGCTCAAGCCACAGGACTGGCAAAAAAAAAAAAAAAAGCTAAAGCTAAGCATAGTCTTGTCTGGTGTTTTCATCTTTCTCTCTAAAGTAGAGCAATGTTATCTACAGAAACTGGAGGTTTAAAGGAAGGGTGAGCATTTCAAGAGAAAACCCAATAACTGAAACCCTTCTGTACATCACCTTTATAATAACATTTAAATAATAAAAGGAGAAATAGCAAAGAAGTTCTTCAGGTAAAAAGGAATAAAATCAGATGAAAAATCAGATCTTGAATACAGAGGGATAAAGAACATTAGAAATTAAAAAGAAGAGAGAGAGAGAAAGAGTGAAACCACTTTGTAAAACAGATGAGAAGACTGTATATCCGGATTTCTTGGGATAGTTGCAGGCTTCTTGCTTGCTTCTTTTCTTTGTAGTGCTGAAGGTACAGCTTAGAGCTTCTTCTGTCTGCTCCCCAAGTGCTAGGATTACAGGTATGTACCACTGCACATGATAGGACAATCGCAGTTTACACAAGTTGTTTCTGTCCCAGTTATGAATAATGTTGCTTTTCACTTTCAGAAAGTGTCCTGGTTTAGAGGATGAACTATTTGGTTACCCTAGATCAGGGGCAAAATCTTAAAGGACTTCCTGTGAGACAGTCATGGTAGAGTTTCTTGGCAGTGAATGAGCCTGAGACCTGTAAAAAGGCAGTGGGATGGGCTGTGCAGAAGACGGTGCATCTGGAGCCAAGCTGCTTTGTGTCTTTATTTGCACAACATTCACTCACTATCTGGGGTGGTTGTGGCCCATAGTAAGGATTCAGTGGACATGGGCTGTGGTTGTTTCTGGAGACTCCTCAAATGCAGATCATGAGCTTTAGCATTATGAAGATGAGGTCTCTTTGGTGGTAGGCCGGGTCTGTGCCTATTAAAGAGATGTGGGAAGTCTCCTATCCACGTGAATAGGATTGTGAGAGAATGTCAGCAGGCAGCACCCATCAGCCTGTTCTGAAGAGACAGTGGGCAACACTGCCAGGATGAACAGCCTGGCTTGGAGGTTTCCATGCTGGCAGCCCATTCACCATGCCCTAGCCTTATTCATTCAGAGACAGAACATCTTAGGCCAATTCCACTTAAAAATACACCTGAACAATTCTCTTTATTCTCCAAAGTATCACATCTACCAGAGCAGCTCAAACATACACACACACACACACACACACACACACACACACACACACACACTTCTCCCAACCTACCTCTGAAACACAGTTTATCTTTCTTTGTTTCATCAAATGAGCTAGCATGTGTTCCTTTGGGCTATAGGTCCTCTTGGTTCTTCTGTGCTTATTGCTCTCAAAATGCAGACATTTTACTACTTAGCTTACTTTCACACTAAAGGACAGTTAAAATGTCTATGCCTTTGGCCTCATTTGAGACCCACTGGGTGAGGAAAGGGTATATGTGGAGAATGGATTCACCTGCCTACCAACCAAGGTCCTCGAGTGATTCCACTGAAAGCTGAAGTTGGAGGATTGTACATGTTGCCTGCTCTTCTGTGGAGCAGTGGAGAGGAAGTTCCCCAGCCAGCAATGTCTTTTGTCTTCCGTCACAAATGGTTTCTTTCCCCTGAGAAGAGCCATGAAAAGACACTGTCTGGTTTCTTCTTGAACTGGGCTTTGGAGAACATGAGAGGGGCTCCACTGTCTTTCAACCTACTCTCCTGGGCTTCCCAAAGAGCTGTCTCATGCCATGCTAAAGGCAGACAGCTATTAGGCTAGAGCTTCAACCTGAGATGCTTTGCTTTTATCTTTTTACATATGAAATGACTCAGAAGCAAAACATGTTTGAAAATAAGGCACTCTTGTTAATTTTTTAAAATATAGAATCTCCTGAGGTCATCCAAGTTCTTTCTTTACAAATTACAACAAAAACCTAGAAGTTCACTTCCATATATGGATACGTGGATTGTCAGAATTAAGGTTGTAAAAATGGATATACTGCCCAAAACAAACCACAGATTCAATGCAATGCCCACCAATCTTCCAATGTGGATACAGAAGAACCAATTTAAAAACTTCAGCTGGGTGCTGGTGGCTCATGCCTGTAATCCTAGGTACTCAGGATCTGAGGACTGCATTTCAAAGCCAGCCCAGGCACTAAAGACCATGAGACTTTTATCTCCAATTAACCACCAGAAAACCAGAAGTGCTGTGGCTCAAGGGGTAGAGTGCTAGCCTTGAGCTGAAGAGCTCAGGGACAGCGCCTAGGCCCAGAGTTTCAAGCTCCATGACTGACAAGAAGATGAAGAAGAAGGAGAAGAAGAAGAAGAAGAAGAAGAAGAAGAAGAAGAAGAAGAAGAAGAAGAAGAAGAAGAAGAAGAAGAAGAAGAAGAAGAAGAGAAAAAATTTATGTGGAAGTGAAAAAGGCCCCAAAGAGCAAACACGAAGTCTAGAGTGAAAAGAGAAATGTTAGAGGTGTCACAGATTTCAATTTGTACTACAGAGCTATAGTAACAAAAACTGTATGGTACTGGCACAAAAACAGACTCAAAGACCAATAGAGCAATGGGAGATGCAGAAATAAAACCCCATATCTGTAACCATCTAATTTTCAACAAAGGAGTAAAACATATACACTGGAGAAAGGACAGCCTTTTCAACAAATGATATTGGGAGAACTGGTTATCTGTTTACAGAAGACAAACTTACTCTTCTCTCTTACCTTGTACAAACAAACTAAACAAAAGAACACACACACACACACACACACACACACACACACACACAGATTCCAAATGGAGCAAATAACTCTCCTCCAGGAAAACTCTGGAAGTTACAAACACAGGATTCCAAGTGTTCAAAAATAAGAAAAAGAATTAACAAATGGGAATATATCAAGATAAAAAGTTTATGCACAGCAAAAGAAATGGATTATCTGAACCAAGAGACAACTGATGAAATGGAAAAAACCTTTGCCTGTTATTCAACAGTTAAAGGATTAACATTCATAATATGCAAAGAACTAAAAAACTTAAACTGAAAAGAACAAATAATCTAATTAATAAATAGGTAAAAGGATTAAATAATTCTTAGTAGTAAAAATGGCTAATAGAGCTGGGCATGGTTGCTCACACCTGTAATTCTAGCTACTCTGGAGGCTGAGATCTGACAATCAAGTTTCAAAGCCAGCATGGGCACAAAAGGACCTAAGACTCTTATCTCCAACTAACCTCTAGAAAATGGGAAATGGGGCTTGGCTCAAGGGTAGGGCAGTAGCCTTGAGCTGAAGAGCTCAGGGACAACATCCAGGCTGAGTTCAAGCCCCATGACCCATGAAAAAATGTTTATCAATATTTGCTGTTAAAGAAATGAAAATCAAAAGTACTCTAAAATTTCATCTCAGTCCAGTTCCAATGACAACCACCAAAATGACTAGCAACAACAAATGCTGATGATGGGAATATAAGCTAATGCAACCACTACAGAAATCAGTATGTGGATTCCTCAAAACTCTAGAAATAGACCTATTGAGGTCCCTGCCATACAATCATGTCCATATATCTGAAAGAGTGTAAATGAATAGATAAGAAAGATATTTCTATACCCAGCCTTATTGCAGCACTGTTCACAATAACCCAAACCATGGCATCAGCCTAAATACCCAATAACAGATACACACACACACACACACACACACACACACACACACACACACAGTGATTTCAACCATGGGACTGTTTAAGGAAATAATAAGTAGAGGGCGAGGAAAAAGAAGAAAAGACTAGACAGACATTGAATTTTGTGCATGATCTTTGATTTTTGTCATAAAGGATGTTATTGAGAAAACATGTGAGTGTTAACAGTTAAGAGACTAGAGAAGAGTACTATGTAATAATGATAATTTCACTGTGATTATGTAAGGACAAATTCTGCTTGCAAAGAAGTGTTTAAGGTTAAAGTGGTAATGTGTGCAATGTACTTTAAGCAATTAAAAGTGAATAATAATAATAATTTTAAAATTCAGAGATATAGATGGTAGAGGGACCCTTTTAAGCCCTCACAGCTTAATAACAAAGCTGAGATCTCAGGTCCTCTGGTGCCTTCTCAGTGGACTTTCACTTGATTAAACAAATTTAGGGTATAACAGAATGATAACTGCAGATGCCCTGGCACATAGAACACCCTCAATAAATAAGGTTGTTGTTGTTGTTATTATTATTCATTTGAGTTTACATGTACTTGTTGTTAGTGATTTGCAGTGATGTGGAGGTCCACATGGCAAGCATGAAGGACACAGAAAAGAGCAACCTGAAGAAGCCAGCTGTCCTCCTAGCAAGTCTCCTCCATACCCTGGCATTTCCCCAGCTAATTTGGAACTGTTTAGGCTCCAAGGCTTTTCAGTAAATTCTTGTCAGTGTCCCAGAGTTGATCAGAATCTGGGATGTTGTCTCATTTTATCAGAGCTGTCATCAGCTGACCAAAAAAAAATATATAGCTACTCATCCTACAAATTAAGCTTCAATTAAACACATTACTCTTCCAGGTATGGGATACCACAGTGAAGAACAAAACATAGATATCATTATTGGAGTGAAAGTTGTACAAAGATACGACATAGGCAACACACAGATAACTTCAATTCATAAAGTGCTATAGGGAAAGATGAAGCAGGATAAAGGAGTAAAGAGAGATGTGATCAAAAAATGTCCTTTGCTTAGTGTGTTCCGATCAAATGTGTCCATAGCAGCTATATCACCCTAGCATTTGCAGGAAACACTACTTGATACAGGCTGCAGATCTTTCATGATCACATGCAAAACATTTTGTCTTCTCTGTCATAGTTCCCAAATAGCTTGTCGCTAAGAACTGTTTTCTGATACCCATGGTCCTCTGTTCTCTGGATCAAATCCTTCTTCCTAGGGAAAAAGGTATTGCCACCCGGGTGCAGTGGCTCATGCTGTTAATCCTAGCTACTCAGGAGGCTGAGATCTGAGGATCAAGGTTCAGAGCCAGCCCAGGCACTAAAATCCGTGAGACTCTAATCTCCAATTAACTACCAGAAACTCGGAAGTGGTGCTGTGCCTCAAGGGATAGTACAGTAGCCTTTACCTGAAGAGCTCAGGAATAACGCCCAGGCCCAGAGTCCAAGTCCCACAACCGACAAAAAGAAAAAAGAAGACGAAGAAGAAGAAGAAGATATTGTCTGGGAGAGACTGACCTGGAGCATAGAAGTGACTTGGAATTGAGGCCATGTAGCTGTGAGACAAGGTTTCTGCAATGGAGACAGTCCACTCCTCTGAGGGGAAAGCTAACTAGTAACTATGACAGCAATGGAGGCATTCTCAGTCTATGAAAATAGTTAAGAAGTAGGGAATGACTTGAGGATTCCCCCCCGCCCCATATGACTAGAACAGGAAATGGAAGAAAATTAGAAATGGAGAACTTAGGGCCAGCTACCTCAACCACATAGCGAGGTGGGGGAGGGTGCGGGGGCTGGGATTTTCTCCTAGGACTAATGATCCCTGGCACTGTGGGATTGAACCACCATAAAAGACTGCACTGGGGAGTGAGCGATGGGGTTCTAGTCCCTAACTATTTCTCAAGATGAGGTGTCACCCAAAGGCTATCCAGTCTAGTCCCTCTTCTGCAAGAATGACTGCAGCTAGACACTGGTGGCTCCCACCTCTCATTCTAGCTAGTCAGGAGATTGAGATCTAAGGGTCCTGATTTGAAGTCAGCCTGGGCAGGAAAGCCCATGAGTCTCTTCTCTCCAATTAACTACCAGAAAAAAACAGAAGTGGCATTGCGGCCCAAAGTGCTACCCTTGAGTGAAAAAGCTCAGGGACAGCACCTAGGCCCTAAGTTCAAGCCACATGACTCACCAGAATAAAACAAAAAAGAGAGTGGGTGCAACACTTCTTAACAGAGCCATGCAACTTTCCCTCATTGGAATTTTTAGAAAGCCAGTACAATGAAAACTGCACTATTGTAGCAGGCGCTGACATGTGCAGCCCATTAAACAGCAAGCCAACTTTCAGTCCTAAGGCTGAGTTCTATGAAGCATTTATCCAGAGGTAGAAAATGGAGCAACATCAGCAGGTAGAATTCTCTTCCTCTATTAGACTTACAAAAATCTTTCCTAAGGGAGTGGGAGTGGAGGGAGAATGTCCCTCTTAAAAGCCTTCTCCCAGCTCCATTCAGAGTCCTTTAAATTCTGTTTATCACTCTTTTAATGGCCTAAAATTCACAGAAGAATGCCATATGCTCCTGTACAGGATAATCATGGCTTGCTCTGGTGTAAGCCCTGTATGGAGGAGGCAGGGAGGGCTCTCACTATGAATCACTAACTTGGGATAAACTAGATAATAAGAAAGGTGAAACCCAAGCCACATCAAAAAGGGGACCATGCAGACTTACCCTGCTAAAATGCTTTGCTGCAGTACTTCTAGCTTGTGTAGAAGGCTGTCCAGTGGAACCAAGGAAAAGTCGTGACTAAAGATGGTGTCCACTCTCATCACACCGTGCTGTCTGAGGGGGAAAATGTCCACTGCCCAGTGGCAGCCGCTCTCCCCTGAGCAGTCCTGCGATTTTCCAGTACACTTCACAGACCTCTCGCAGTTTCTGCTAGGAAGTAATCACATGTGATAGAATACTACATGCATTCGCTTTGGATATTGACCTTGTTCCTTAGATTTCTACTCTGCTTTCTTTGAACTTGGCTTCATATATATATATATATATATATATATATATATATATATATAATGGATTGAAATGTTGGTGCACTGTGTACATCTTAGAAGAAATGTGTGAGAGTTTTGCCATGTGTTTAGTTAGGGAGAGCAAAGTCCACAAAAGGCTCACTCACTCACTTAGTATACCAATTATAAGTCTGAGAGGTTTAACAATCCACTCTTGATTTCAATAATTTGCTAGACAAACACATAGAACACACCTAAAGATGTTATTGTTGGGCTGGGAGTTTGGCCTAGTGGTAAAGTACTTGCCTAGCGTGCTTGCCTAGCATGCATGAAGACCCGGGTTCAATTCCTCAGTACCACACACATAGAAAAAAGCCAGAAGTGGTGCTGAGGCTCAAGTGGTAGAGCTCTAGCCTTGAGAAAGCCCAAGGACAATGCTCAGGCCCTGAGATCAAGCCCAGGACTGGAAAAAAAAAGCAGATGTTATTGTCTTGGTTATATGTCCTGGTTTATGATAGGGAAAAGATACAGAATAACATCAGCCCAGGAGAAAAGAACACTGGAGTCCAGAGAAATAGCTAGCATCTCATCTCCCATGGAATCAGGATAGTGTTATTCTCTCAGCATCAGAATGTGACAACACACAGAGCTGTCAACCATGAAAATTCTCCCCTGCACTGTGGCATTTTTATTGGTGTTAGATCCCACGTGCTGCACATATGGTTAATTTTGAGTTCCCATCCCTTCCAAAGGTTGAGTGATAACTTTTACCTCCAGTCCTTTCGGAGGTAGACATGATATTACTTGGCTTAAAGCCTCCATCATGAGTCACAGATCTCACTGTTGAATTTGTGTGGTGGACCAACACCTCTTGGTAAACAGACACTCCTACAAGACATGACACAGCAAGGTCCTAGAAATTACCTCCCAGGAGCTCAGGGCAAATGCTAAACCTGTCATTAAGGAAGCTATATTCTTCAATAGATAACATGTACAATCATCTTTGGGACAAAGTAAAGAGAAGGAAAGACCCAAATCTAATCACATGGACTTTCCTGACTACTGCTCTTCACTTACAATAGGACCTGGGCCTCAGGGGGTAAGGGACCCCAGCAAGGACTCTGTGGTCACAACCATTAAGTCTCTTTTGGAGCTGATTTTTACTGCTAATGGACCCAGGGAGCTACTCAAGCTCTCAGTGAAGTGATGAGAATGTCAGTGCCTTCTGGGACCCAGGAAGGCATGGAGATGCTAATACAGCTTCATACTCATTCTCCCATCTCCCTCACTGTTAGGAAGGATGGATAGTGAGAGTAAAATGGAAATCCTGGCTGGTTTATAGAACCTTCAGGAATGGCACTGTATGAAGGTCACGGTTGGCACTCAGGCTCTAGAGCCTCACATTTTCTCTAACAAATCTTCAGCAGCACCTGCACAACACAGCTGCCATTGTTCCCCTGATACTCCGAAAGTCCCTCTGTTACAGGAGACATGGTAGAGCCCTCTGGGAGGCCCAAAGGGGCTCTCCTCTTGTCCTATACTCATTCTGCCTTGACCGAGAGATCCTGGGGTTGTGCCTAGCTCTACTTGGCAGAGTTACCACTCTTCTTATGCCAAGGGAAGTTAGGGCTGCATACTGGGAACTACTTCTTCAGGGTCAAGAACAGGGCCTCCAGAGTCCTTCTGCATCTAGTGGTCCATTCAAGACCTAAGCCATTAGGACTGTGCTAACCGACCATCCTCATGGGACCCTCACAGCCTGAAAATGCTAGGGAGATTGGAGGAAGAGACTGCTGGAGGGAGAGGAATCACAGTCTCATTTAAATAATATTGAGGCAATAGGGTGGAGTAGGGAGATGGCCCCCTTCTTACAACTACAGAGTGAGCAAAGGATGGGACACAGTAGCTGATATAAGTGGGAGGCTTGACTATCCAAGCTCCAGATTCTCTCCTTCAGGGAGATTCTTTCTCATTAACATGTTTGGTTCCAGCTGTGGTCCTTCCAACCAGGCAACTGGAATTGCCTTATTCCTTCAGAAAAGATTCTTCACTTTCTTCATCCTCGGTCCAGATTGACCCAATTGTCCTGAACTCTAGTGTCAAGTCCAGGTCTAGATTTCCTAAGAATCCCAGGATGTTTTTTCAGGCTACTTCTAACCCCTCCTCAAAGACTCCATCCATGTCCCACATCAAAGCACATCCCCACCAGGGGCCCACTTTCCACCTAGACATACAGAGATCTGTTCTGCTGTTCTGATCTTGAGTCCTCTATCCTGTCACAGTCTTTGAATCTTCCCCCAAATCAAGTCCTATAGGCCCCAGGGAACCTCAAGAACCAAAATCCATGGCTGGAGTTGGGCCTGAGGACCATGATGAGGGTTGCAGAAATAGGATTTATAGAGGGGCTCCCAAACCACCCCTATGTTAGCACATCTCTTTATGGACTAGCAGGTACCTTCCAGCACTCCTGCTTCATGGGATCACTGAGCAGAACCCAAGGTTCTCAAGTCTGGTCCCTATGTGGCCCCTTCCAGAGAGCAGCTGGATTTCAAATGTTGGTCTGTGCTCCTTCCCCAGCAATGACACAGATAACTCCCTGAAACTCTGGCTACCCATATGTCTGTCATAGTTTCTCCTCTTTGACAAAGGAACTGATTGAATGGCAGACAGCATTCATTTCTTATTAATTCATTGACTTATTCATTCATCAAACATTTATTGAACACCTTCTCCATGCCAAACTCTCTGGAACATATTACATCACAGTGTAGTAGACAAGAGGAAAAAATACCATTCGTGTGGATACAGAGAGAAATTGGTTGGTTTTACCTGATGAGGGGATCATTGAGTAAAGTCATCTTCTTCACAGTTAAGTAAGTAGTGTAAGAAAGAAGTGGAGCTGGGCGTGGTGGCTCACACCTGTAATCCTAGCTACTTAGGAGGCCGAGATCTGAAGATCGAGGTTCAAAGCCAGCTTGGACACTTTAAAAAGTCCGAGAGACTCATATCTCCAATTGATCATCAGAAAATAGGAAGTAGGGCTGTGGCTCAAGGGGCAGGGCAGTAGCTTTGAGCTGAATAGCTTAGGGTCAACACCCAAGTCCAGAGTTCAAGTTCCACGACCAACAAAAAAATAAATAAATAAAATAAAGAAAGATGTGGAGAAGAAGGTCATTTCAAGATGTAGCCCTAGGAGCAAGGGCACTAGCCAGGAGAATTCTTGGAACTGATAGGTTGTGATGCGGCTGGAGAGGCTACAATATAAGGAAAATGGTACCTAGAAAAAGGCAGTAATTAGAGGACTTCAAACCATGCCAGAGCAGTAGGAAAGAATAGGAAGAACAGAAGATTGGGGATAATAATAAAATTAAACTTGCATGGACCTGGGCTCTGTGGCTCACGCTTGTAATCCTAGCTACTCAGGAGGCTGAAATCTGAGGATCAAGGTTCAAAGCCAGCCCAAGCACAAAAGGACCTGAGACTCTTATCTCCACTTAACCTCTAGAAAATGGGAAGTGGGGCTTGGTTTAAGGGTAGGGTGGTAAGCTTGGGCTGAAGAACTCAGGGATAGTGCCCAGGCTGAGTTCAAGCCCCATGATCCACAAAAGAAAGAAAGAAAGGAAGGAAGGAAGGAAGGAAGGAAGGAAGGAAGGAAGGAAGGAAGAAAGAAAGAAAGAAAGAAAGAAAGAAAGAAAGAAAGAAAGAAAGAGAAAGAAAGAAAGAGCTTGCATTGAGGATCTTGGGGCTGCAAAAGAGAGAGAGAGAGAGAGAGAGAGAGAGAGAGAGAGAGAGAGAGAGAGAGAGAGAGAGAGATCTGAGGATGAGAAAAACCAACAATGAGACTAGCAATTTGCCCAAGCAAGAGCAGAAGGTGACAACTGGGACAATTGCAATGAGGTGCAAAAGAGAGATTCGAATGAGAGCTGCTAGGCAGACTATATAAAGCTTGATAAAGATATGGAGATTTGATGAGGACAGGGGAGAGGAAGAGGGAGGGCTGGGGGGGGGGGAATGGCTAGGTAGGGTAGAGATATCCATCAATTCAGACTGGATATGTGACCTAATTGTTCTGGGGGTAGGTACTGGAGAGCCATTAACATTTGGTGGGTGTTTAGAGCCAAGTATGTGGTACAGCACTCTGAGATTTAAGGATGGAAAGTAGAGTGGTGTGTTGGGGTGTCAGGTGTGTGTGTGTTTGTGTGTGTGTACATGCACACACACACGTAAGCAAGAATAAAAACAACATACACTCATGTGTGTGCCAGCATACACACATGTATATTACATTGTTTTCATTTTTGCTTTTTACATCTAAACAGTATGTACATAATAGATGTAATTTATAAGAGCCAATGAGTTAAAAGCAACTAAACTATTTCCTAAGAAGGGATTAATTTAAATAAATTATAGTCTACCATATAATGAAATATGACATAGTCCTGAGAAAGAAGTGTATCTGTAAATACAAATGAAAGGAACCCCAAGATAAAGGGTAGCAAAAATATTAAAAAGCAACACATGGAGTTGTGTGCACAGTGCATTTCCATTTATGTATAAATAGAAGTGTATATTCACACGTGACTGTGCATGGTATACAAATTTTTTCGACCATGAGTGTAAGCTCTACAGATGGGCTCAAAAGCCTGTGCTTAGTAGGTAAAGTCAACTTTTTTGACTAATTTAAAGTCAGGGGTTGTATGCCCTCAGCCAGACAGCTGTCCCTTCTGACATTTCCAAACAGCCTGGGTGGTCAAAATGGGATGTGAACACAGGCTTACACACACACAGGAACATGGAATTAGAGTTCCACAAAGTGTTCCATTTGAGGAGCCTGCAACAGAGAAAAAAATGTAGGGATTAGATTAGATAATAGGGCTTCCTGGTGGAATGAGATAGTTAAGTATGGGAATTGTATGTTACAGGAGGGCATGTGGGCTCTCTCTATCCCTTTTTTCTGCACTGACATGGGGGAGGCCAGCTGCTTGGTCCTCCCTCCCCCAGTCACAACTCCTGATAAACTCCACAGGAACATTTCTACACAGGCATCCGGCTGTCCAGGCTTTAGGGTTCAGCTCCAGGGCATGCTTGTTCCCCACTTCCTTTGTGCCTTGCTTCAGGAGGAACCAAGAAAAGATGGTACTTCACTGACAGTCACCACACTCTCTAAGAAGTAGGCAATGGGTGAGGTAGAGCTAGGGTAGGGAACTTCACAAAGAAGACCTTGACTTCCTATGGCAATTCTTAGGAAAAACAAAGAAAGAAAGATGAATTTGTAGACAGGACACCAGGTGTGATGAGGTGGGTCTCAGGCAATTGAGATTTCCTCATTTCTAAGGTCCAGCCGGAAGGAGACAGACAGAAAATGATAGTCACCTGGATGACAAATGCCAGGATAGCATCCAGGCTGGAAAAGTACATTTCTTGCGGATCAGTGTTACTCCCTTCCTCCTCCCCTCGAATATGCAACTATCATGTCATTGATACAAAGAATGTATGTCTGTGGATTTGGGTATCTGTGGAGAATGCTGGAGCAGAGAATCCACTCCTCCACAGATCCTGAAGGGAAGTGAACACCATTTCTTTCCAACAGTGTAGGCTACACACGAACTGGCTCTCCCTTCTGCCAGTAACTGGGCTTCTCTCATTCCCTGCCATTTCCCTTCAAACTGAGCTCAGAAATAGTTAACCTGCCTGTATGGAAATACAAGTTTTGTTTGGGTGGGGGGGAGTAAGAGATTCTATGTATGCTTCCTTTTTCTTCATGTGACTCAACATTGGCCTTGTACATACCTAAATGTGCCATATGCTTGTTAGCATGGTCTGATTTTTCCTTTGTATTTGACTGTGTTTGTGATTCACAGAGCACAGCTCTGAGTAAAACACTTGGCAGCATTAGTGTGGGTAAGGGGATGATGTAAGGCTAGATACAAATCGAGAGGAACAAAGATTTCAGAATGGGAATGGTTTGATAGATCTAGAAAAGCCCCTCACAAGTACTCTCTGGGACCCGTCTGCCCCTCCTATAGTAATTCTGGGTTGTCATTACCTTCCTCTGTTCTTTTAATATGCAAATATTTCTAGGAAGAGAAAACCACATCACATATCTGTTTAGAAGCTGTCCTAAGAAGTTTATAAATGTTCAGGAAAAAATGTAAATCTTAGATAAGTAGGCTTAAATGAAGCCATGAGATCATTTTGGTGAAAGTGCAAGGAAAGCACCAAAAGAAAGTGCTTTAAATCCATCAGAGATTCAGAAGGCAGGAGTCAAGGCCTGATAGTTAAAAAGACTGGAAGACACCTTAGTGGTACTCTTTTTTTTTTTTTTTTGCCAGTCCTGGGCTTGAGCTCAGGGCCTGAGCACTGTCCTTGGACTTTCTCAAGGCTAGAACTCTACCACTTGAGCCTCAGCACCACTTCCGGCTTTTTTCTATGTATGTGGTACCGAGGAATTGAACCCGGGTCTTCATGCATGCTAGGCAAGCACTTTAACCACTAGGCCAAACTCCTGGCCCCCCTTAGTGGTACTCTTTACCATGGTGGACCTAGAGAAAATAACACTAGGCATTAAAAAAAAAAAAAACTTGAATTCTATTAAATATTTCTGTAATTCTAGAGCTGGGTACCATGCTTGTAATCCTTGCTACTCAGGATACTGAGATCTGAGAATCAAGGTTCAAAGCCAGCCACAGGCAAAAAAAAAAAAAAATCCGAGAGATTCTATCTCCAATCAACTAACAAAAAACTGCAAGTGGAGCTTTGGCACGAGTGGTAGAGTGCCAGCCTTGACTTAAAAAGGCAACGCAAAGCATGTGAGGCCCTGAGTTCAAGCCCCAGCTCTCCCTCTCCCTCCCTCTCTCCCTCCCTCCCTCCCTTGTGCGCTCTCTCTCTCTCTCTCTTTCTCTCTCTCTCTCTCTCTCTCTCTCTCTCTCTCTCTCTCTCTCTCTCTCTCTCTCTCTCTCTCTCTCTCTCTCACACACACACACACACACAGATAAATCTCCTTAATCTAAGTCTACACAATGTTGTATGAAACAGTTCTTACCTCCAGATAGTGATTGTCAGGCACATGCCAAGATAGGCAGACACTGAGCTGAGTCTGCAGATCTTTCCCCTCCAACCATTTTTCCCAGAATCCTCCTCTTTCCCATCTCTCACTAACCCTTGAACTATAGTGATAGACAGATACCCAACCTCAATGCCCAAGGGCCAACCACTTTCTTTACTAATAGACAATAAATATTACTGAGGAGTATGAGAAGTAGATTACTGTGTGTGTGTGTGTGTGTGTGTGTGTGTGTGTGTGTGTGTGTGCCTGTGTGTGCCTGTGTGTGCCTGTGTGTGCTGATACTCAGATTTGAATTCAAGGCCTAACCACAGTCCCTTAGATTTTGTGTTGTTTGTTTTTTCTGCTCAAGTCTCTACCCTTTGAGTCACATCTTAACTTTGGCTTTTTTTCTCTTCACTCTGTCTCTTTTTCTGTCTGTCTTTGTTTCTGTCTTTCTCTGCCTCTGTCTTTTCTCTCTCAAGCTTTTCATTTGTTCTGGTTTACTAGAGATAAGAGTTTTACAAACTTTCTTGCCTGGGCTGGCTTCAAATCATGGTTTTTAGGACTATAGGCACAAGCCACTGGCACCTGGCTCAATTTCTATACATTCATTGCAGAGTAAGCTCCTATTTAATATGTCAACACTTCATCCAACTGTTTTTCCAGTCTTCCATCTCTCTGTGTCTGCATTTCTTGGACTCAACTGACTTCCCTTTTCCATATCCAGTGGCAGATATCTGAATCACGGGCAGTTACTCCCAAGTACAGCACAGGAACTCTTGATAT
Source organism: Megascapheus bottae (assembly GCF_031878675.1). Classification (NCBI taxonomy): domain Eukaryota; kingdom Metazoa; phylum Chordata; class Mammalia; order Rodentia; family Geomyidae; genus Megascapheus; species Megascapheus bottae. The sequence goes on along the minus strand of NC_143518.1, from coordinate 35,518,445 downwards.
GGAGCTGAATGTGCCCCCCAAATTCATATTGTTGATGCTCTGCCCCTCAGTACTTCATGATGTCACTGAATTTGGAGATGGCCTGTAAAGAGGTAATTAAGGGGCCGGGAGTTTGGCCTAGTGGTAGTGCTTGCCTAGCATGCACAAAGACCAGGGTTCCAATCTTCGGTACCACATACATAGAAAAAGCCAGAAACGGTGCTGTGGCTCAAGTGACAGAGTGCTAGTCTTGAGGAAAAAACCCAAGGACAGTGCTCAAGACCTGAATTCAAGCCCCACGACTGGCAAAAAAAGAGGTAATTAAGTTGAAATGAAGCTGTAAGGATAGACCATAATCCATACAGAACTTTCTGTTCTTTTCTAAACTCTGATGATGTTTATATTAAGGCATTTGGCCATAAATTTTTTCCTTCCATCAATTCCTTTGGTCCTCTAGCACACAAACACACACTCAGTCACACACACACACACACACACGCACACTAGTGTTTGGACAGGAGTGGGTATTGTGGTCAAATGACCTCTCAGGGCCCTTTTACAAGGACACAGATGCTGCCACTGGTGTCATTTCCATCCTCTGTCCCAAAATGAAAAGCAAAAAAGGCAGGAAGAAGGACACCTTGAAAACCTCCACCTCCCAAGGGGAAAAAAAAAAGATGTGTGCAATTTCTAACACAGTCTTCCATGGCAGCAAGGGACATAGAATACAAGGACCAACAAGGCCAGGAGAAGAAAAGTCTCTACAAAGACTACCTATGCTACAAATGGGATGGAATCCAGGAGCTGATCCTTTCAAGGAGCATGGCAAGTTGTATGACACAGAATGGGGAAGAAGTAGAGGTTGAGGTTTTAGCTCAGTTTTTCTTCAAACACTGTGAAAATAGTTACCCTCTATGCAGGCTGAGTAACATCCCTCTATCCCTACATGATACCTCCCACCTACCTCCTAGAACCTATGAGTGTTATATTAAATGGTAAAAAAGAGACTCTACAGAAGTGATAAAATGTGAGATCTGAGATAGGAAGATTATCCATGATTGTCAGAGTGGGACTGATGTAAATCACAGGAGGTCTATAAGAGGGAAGTAGAGGAGGCTGAGTCAGAGATGAAGAATGCTTCCAAAAGATGGAGGTGATGGGCCTTCCGAGGGTGAGATGCATTCGCGTTTTGCTGTCGATTCAGCAGATGTTTAGCTGCCTTGGCATGTGGCTGTGAGGACTGAATTCTTTAGCACGTGAAATAGATGTTCACAGATAGATGTTCTGAATCATTTGGCACTACCCTGTCCGACAGTGTGCTCACAAGCTGTCTATGACTATTCATTCTTGAAATGTGGCTGTTCTAAATTCCTATATGCTGTATGTATAAAATACACACCAAATGTTGTGAGTTGGTTAATCTGACCTGTCAGCTGAGATTACCTGATGCCTAGAAAACTGGTAAAATGCACTTTTGAGTTTGTCTGGGAGGGTGTTTCCAGAGATGCTTGGCATGAGTTACGGAGGAAGGAAGATTCACTCCAAATGTGAGTGGCACCTTCTATCAGGCTGGGGCCTGGGATGGAACAGAAAGCGGAAGAAAGAGAAAAGCTTGCACATCCACACATACATACTCAGATTTTTTTTTTAACTCATGGCTTTGTGCTCTTGCTTGACTTCTTTGCTTAAGGCTGGCATTCTTACCACTTGAGCCACATGTCCACTTCTGGCATTTTGCTGGTTAACTGGAGATAAGTGTCTCTTGGATTTGTCTACCTTGGCTGGTTTCCAGCCTTGATCCTCAGATCTTAGCGTTCAGAATAGCTAGGATTACAGGTACATACAAGCCACTGGCACCCTGCTAAACATACTCAGGTCTTGTTGAGTGGGTTCATTTCCTGCTGCTGGCATCGCCCATGTACCTCTGACTCTAGATTCTTCAGCTTTTTTTTTTTTTTTTTTGCCAGTCCTGGGCTTGAGCTCAGGGCCTGAGCACTGTCCTTGGACTTTCTCAAGGTTAGAGCTCTACCACTTGAGCCTCAGCACAACTTCCAGCTTTTTTTTTTTTCTATGTATGTGGTACCAAGGAATCGAACCCGGGTCTTCGTGCATGCTAGGCAAGTACTCTACCACTAGGCCAAACTCCCGGCCCGTTTCTTCAGCTTTTGAATGTGAACTTGTATCAGCAACTCTCCAGGAGATTTCTAGGCCTCAGTGGAGGGGGCTACATCATGGATCATCCTTATTCTGAGGCTCCCAGCTTCTCACATGGAGTAGCCAGCGGTTCCCTCACTATCCAGCCTACAGAGGGCCATGATGCCTCTCTTCATGTAGGCCAATCTATAAATGCCCTCATAATTGCATGCACATTCTATTAATCCTATTCGTATGGAGAACTCTGACTAATACAATTAGTAAGGCTTTGAAAGTATGTGAAATATTCAGTAGTGTTAATATTTATTGCATGTGGAAATTATATATTTGATATGTCAGATTAAATAGAAGACATTAATGATTACTGTTTCCTTTTACTTTTAATTAATGTCATTCTTAGAAAATTTCAAATTCCATAGCAGCACATGCCTGTAATCTTAGCTACTTAGAAGGTGGAGAGAAGGATCTTAGTCTAAGGCTGGTCCCAGGAAAGGTACAAGATCCTATCAGAAACAAAATTAAGACAAAAAGGCCTGAGATTGTGGCTCAAATGGTAGGGTACTTGTCTAACAAGTAAGAGGTCCAGAATTCAATCTTCAGTACTGCCAAAGAAAGAAAAGAAGATACTGACCTGGCACTTACCTGGCAGGAGATTATGCAGGGGTTTTTCTCAGGGCAAGGTGTTTCCATTGTATTCAGGATGCGCTGACCTCTGCAATTTCTCCACATTGGAGAAACTCGAGTATAATTTGTGTAGTGGGGGGACTGTGTGCTCGCTCTCCCCTGGTTAAAAAAGAAAGAAAGAAAAGAAAAGAAGGGAGGAAAAAAGACTGCAATGTTAGCTTCTCAGGAGGCTGAGATCTAATATCTGAGTAACATGGTTCAAGGCCAATTAGAACAAAAAGGTCTAGAAGAATCATCTCCAATTAACCAGAACAAAAGCTGGAAGGAGAGCTGTGGTTCAAGGGGTAGACTGAAAAAAATGAAGGGTCCCCACCCAGGCCCTGAGTTCAAGCCTTAGTAAAATCACTGGAAAAATAAGAATTCGCTTCTGCTTATGACTCATATCATTTTCTATCAGATTATGCTTCCAAATCCCTGGCTTCTTGTTGAATGGAATAGTACAAAGACAAGCACCTGAGTATTTCCAAGTACAGCAATCATATCACACACCAACCTCTTTATGCTTGCTCCCGGCTCCACCTACTCGTTCTTCCTCATAGTTCTATGAGGCTGCCCTAGGGGCATTCTGGGAGCGCCTTTAATTTTTGACTGACAGCTACAGATACGCCAAGAAAACAAATCTAGTACAAGCCCCACAAGATGGACATTTTGCTCACAGGTAGGCTCTGCCAAGAGGGCAGCTAGAGAGAAGTAAGAGAGTGAACTGTCCAGTCTATGAGCTGCTGCGCATAGGAACAACTGTGGCTCTTCATCCCCCTGCAGGTTGACCTCAGTGTCTAGTTCTGCCAGAACCTCAGGGTACCTATTAAAGGATACCCACACTCCTCGGAGAGCTGAGCTCTGCTGGGCTGCACCTTCAAAGGAGGGACTGAACTCAGTGGTTAAGGATTTTGTTTTTACTTTTCCCCCCACCCCCAGACTCTAGGTCCTGATCACCTGTTTTCCTTTCATTTTTATCTTTAAGTAATTGTACAAGGGAGATGCCATTCAATACTAGGTCCTGATCATCTTAGCTTAATTTTCATATTCCCCAGCCAGTAGGGGTTGAGGAGACATTATTTACTTTACATTTTTATCATGTTACTAGTTCCTTTTTGGCCTTTAAAAAATCTGATAATTATCTAATTGTTCTGTATTAAATATTTTCTGCTAAGGGACCTTGTGTGTTTGCTACTTTCCTGACTGGGCCATGACTACTCGTAGGGTGTAAAGTCTGTGGCAGACATGTGCTGGTTTTGACCCTTGTGATTCCTGCCCTTGTCTCCCTTGAGTGAGGTAAAACCAGGTTCCAAGGCATACAATGTGGCAGAGATTTGACAGATGTAATTGAAGTCCCAAAGGAAAGTGACTTGGAGTTCCTAAGAAGAAAGGTGATCTGGGGGTGAGTCTGACTTCATGAGGTGAAAAATCTTTAAGAAGCAAGGCCCACTCTGAGCTCACAGACAAACACCTACTGACTTCATGAAGTAGCCACTGTTTTGAGTAGGTCTCCACAGCAAAACACTGAGATGGCTTTCTGAGACCTGTAAACAGCCTCTAGCTGGAATTTACCACAACACTGGAGCCCTTAGTCACACAACCGCAAGGACATTCATTTTGCCAACAGCCTAAATGAATCTGAAAGCAGATTTTTTTTTCCCCACAAGTGAAACCTCCAGATGCAAACAAAGCCCTGCTGAAATCTTGACTGTCATCTTCTGAGATCTTGGGCAGAGAACCAACTAAGCCAGGACACGGGCTCCACAGGAACTGCAGCTAATGGTAATTCTGGTTGAGATGCTCAATGTGTGGCAATTTGCTATGCAGCTACAGAAAACTGATATAACATGTAAAAGGTTTGCATGAGGCAAATGAAGCATAATGTTAAAATCACTCATGAAAATCCCAGGAAATTGCTCGGACAATCCAACACAACCAGGCTTTTCTTCCAGATTAGAGTATATGGCACTAGTTGAATTTAGGAAGCTTTCATTTAGGGAGCATGTGATTCAGGACGATGTGTTTTTAAACATTAGATTTACACTCATCAAGATATCACCCGAGAAAACTGAGATTTATGAGGACGAAAGCAAATTTGTGTCTCCCTCTCCCCCACATTCTAGGGTATATTCATTGCCTGGAGCAGACAGGAATTCCCTTACTATTTATTCTCTTGTTGAGCATATAATTGGGTTTACTTAAGTTGAACAAGTAGGTAATGCAATTCTTCTTTATTTGAGCTTTTGTGTTTGCATTTTAAAATTAGTTAGACATTTGTGATAACTGTTAGAGAAGCTTCCTTTTCCCCCCACTCTGAGACATCTAGCTTAGCCAAGTCTAGCTCCAGCATCAATATTCCACTGAAAAGAAAAATGAAGATATACTCTCAGAAGATAGCTGGAACAGCTCCTGTACTTCTGGTCCATAAAAATAATTCTGCAACAAATGGAATCAGCATAAACGGGTCAGAGCTTATCTTAGAACCAAGCAAAAGAGATTGCTAAGTATTCTTTCGGTGAACTGCTAGGTTTGATTTCTACAGACTAAGTTATTTCACAATACTGTAGAAATAGAAGGAGCTTTTTTTTAAAACTTGTAGCGTTTTTGTTTGTTTTTTTGTTTGTTTGTTTTGTCGGTTGTGGGACTTGAACTCTGGGCCTGGGTGCTGTCCCTGAGCTCTTCAGCTCAAGGCTACGGCCGTACCCCTGAGCCACAGCCCCACTTTAAAGCTTGTAGCTTTTTGTGTAATAAAGATGCAAATAATTTTGTCCAGTAGAAGAGATAATTCAAAGATTAAAGTTTATTATTCATAGCACTTGAGCTAATTTCCTACCTAACCCAGGATCTTCAATTAACATTTCTTTATTAAATTGCTTATCTATATCTGATATGTTCCATTACATAAACGGTCTTGGAGCTAGGTTTAACATCTTACAAATTCTCATATTAATTAATGAGCTAATTGAATAAAATTTTTGACATAGGGCTTTTGGATTTGACTTTTTTTTTTTTTTTTTGCCAGGGCTTGGGCTCAGGGCCTGAGCACTGTCCTTGGACTTTCTCAAGGCTAGCACTCTACCACTTGAGCCTCAGCACCATTTCTGGCTTTTTTCTACATATGTGGTACTGAGGAATCAAACCCGGGTCTTCGTGCATGCTAGGCAAGCACTCTACCACTAGGCCAAATTCCTGGCCCGGATTTGACATTTTGAGATAGGGAATCACCATGTAGACCAGGCTAGCCTCAAACTCACTGTTCTCATTCCTCAGCATCCTGAATGCTAGGATTACAGGTATGTAATAGTTTCCTTTATATTTGCATGAGAATCATGTCTTTTACCTTTTTGAAAATTATGTTCCAGTCAAAGCCAAGTGCCAAACACAGGCCTGAAGTGTCAGTGCCTTTTGCTAAGAGACTTTCAAGTGGGAAGATTTGAAAACTTCAGAGAGGTTTTCAACTCTTCTCCTGGAAGAGGCATGACTTTCCATGTCCCCCTGCTCAGCATCCATCCCAGCGAGAAATTCTGAGACATTCTCAACTTGAGATGCAGCGAAGGCAGACACCATGCCTCACATGGAATCTGTTTAAGCTTGGTAGGTAATGGAACCATGAAGAAAACCTAGGCTATGAGCAGTTTCTGCAAACACAAAGCAGACACCAAGGCCTTGTTCCAAAGCAACATAGCTCATTTCTGATGAAAGCCACCAGTGAGCGTTGGTGGGAACAGGTCTTATCCAGTCCTTGTCTTCTTTTAGCAGATTTCCTTTTTTCTAAGTATGAAGGGTTTTTGTTTTTGTTGTTTCTACACACACAGTTGCCTGTATTTTGGATCAATTCTGACAAGAACTACCATGAGTTGGCATCTAACTCTATAGGTTTAAGGGCTCAGTCCCCCAAGACTGTTCTCCCTTCAGAAATGCCAGTCACAAGTATCAGGTCTCCAGATTTTCCACACTTCTGAACTGTCTATAAAGTTGGGAGTTTTCATAGCCTCTGTAGGAATAATTTGCTAGAATGGCTTACAGGACACATGAAGATGCTTTTGTTTATAGTTACTGGCTTATTATGATGTATATAAATGAGTAATTACAAAAATGAGCTAGAGGGAAAATGGTTGAGATTTGTGGCCCTTCTGATACAAAAATGTGTATGCCAAGCTGGAAGTCCCTGAAGTCGCTGTTGAAGGGCTTGAAGGAGATTCCAGTATGCAGGCATGATTGATGAAATCAATGACCAATGGAAAAAAAAAGTCTGTATCCAATCCCTCCCTCCTCTCAAGAGGTTGGGATGGGACTGACAGTTCAGAATTTCTAATCAAGGCTTAGTCTTTTGGGTGACCAGCTCCCGACCTGGCATAATCTAGGGCCCTCTAACAAAAGTTACCTCTTCAGCATAAGCACAGATACAGTTGAAAGAAGCTCCTTAAAACAAAATTTGCTATTATTACTTGGGAAAAGTTAAGGATTCAGAGCTCTATGTGGAATAAAGACCTTCTTCCCCACCTCTTATACCACACCAATGGAGCCAAATACTAATTATATCTGGGCTCTGGTGGCTCTTATCTGGAATCCAAGCCACTTAGGGCTGGGATCTGAGGACCATGGTTTGAAGCCAGCTCAAGCAGAAAAATCCATGAAAAAAAAAAATCCTATCTCCCATTAACCAGTAAAAAAACTGGAAGTGGAGGAAAATGCACCAAATTAGGAATGTTATATTTCAGCCCCAGATTAAAATTAAAGCTTAAACTCAGAATTTTTCGCCAGTCCTGGGGCTTGAATTCAGGGCCTAAGCATTGTCCTTGGACTTTCTCAAGGCTAGCATTCTACCGTGTGAGCCACAGCACCACTCCCAGCTTTGTCTGTGTATGTGGTACCAAGGAATCGAACCTGGGTCTGGGTCTTTGTGCATGCTAGACCAAACTCCAGGCCCCCTATTTTTTAAAAAACCGTATGTTCAGCTTTGTGCCAGCTTATTTGAAAATGAATAGAATAGTAAATATATGGGAAAATATAAATGATCAACATTGTCTGTCAAGGGAATGTAGAAGGTCTGAGAAAATGAACATACCATTGCAAAAGAATTTCATCTCCCAAAGATGATAGGTTAGACAGTTCATTAGCATGATATATATATAAATGCGTATATATAATCTGTAAGATCCAATTATTAATGCTTACATAAAAGGAGACTCTGCAATATTAATAGTAGATGAAATAAATTTCCAAGTCATAGATCTGACTAAAATAGCACCAAAAAGAGAAAATTACAGATCAACCTGACTTATGAATATAGATGCAAAAATCCTGAATAAAATATTAGCCAATTAACTGCAGCAATGTGATAAAAAAAACAATGAGCTGTGATCAAGTAGGTTTATTTTTATAAGAGTACAAGTAAGGACCCAAATTACAATGTCTGTTAATATATTATTATCCCATGAAGAAAAGATTAACTTGAAAGACACTAAAAATCTACTTTTCTGATATTAAAAAAGAAAAACCTAAATAATGTGGATAGGAGACCAAGACCTGAGAAAGGGTATCAATGTATGTGAATTCATGCACCTTCTATCTGGTGAATATAATGTAACCCTTCTATTAATTACAATAAAAATATATGAAAAAAACAATGAAGGGTATATTCAGGGAATATTCCCATAGAATATTCTGAGTTTTCATTAATATACACTTACAGCCTCTGCTCTAGCTTCTTTGTTGTCACTCCACCCAACTTCATTCCATGCTTCCTTGAAGCCAGGGCTGCTTGAACCCAAGGGACTTATTAATAACCAATGCTTCCTGAGAGGCTGATCAGTGAATAATCACAGCCCAGGGCCAGAAACCAGTTAACCATTTAACATGGGGATCACCCCTCACCAAAGGGAGCTGCTCACTGCTTCTACTGCTGCTGAGTTCCGAGCGTCTTACCTCCCCTTCCCACCTCTCACCTTTCAGCCTCCTGGACCCTCATTTCCCAACCACCCTTGCTAATCTCCTTCCCTGTCTCTTGAGCTGTCAACAAATAACTCATGCTTTTCGAGGGCATAACAATTTGTCTTTTAGTTTCACCTCCTCTTTCTGTTCCCTAGAAAGCACTAAGAAAAGAAGCATCCACCATTCACACTTTTTAAGGACCATGAGGAATGTTTCTAAATTTTTCAAAAAGACTTTTTCCACCTTGAGATGAATTTCACCATTCTCTTAAAGCAGAAGCAAGCTGTGTATGTAAAAAATTAGGTCTCTTTCTCTCTCTCTCTCTCTCTCTCTCTCTCTCTCTCTCTCTCTCTCTCTCTCTCTCTCTTCCCTCCTTTCTTCCTTCCTTCCTTCCTTCTCTGTCTGTCTTGGTGTGTGTGTGTGTGTGTGTGTGTGTGTGTGTGTGTGTGTGTGTGTGTGTGTGTGTATGCTTGAACTCAGGGCCCCACCCTTGCTTGGCTTTTTCCGTTCAAGGCTAGTGCTCTACCAGTGGAGTTATAGCTCCTGTTCAGGCTTTTTACTGGTTGATTTGAGATAAGTATCTCACAAATTTTTCTACCTGGGTTGGTTTTGAATTACAATTCTTAGATCTCAGCCTCCTGCGTAGCTAGGATTAAAGACATGAGCCACTAGTAAGAAAAAAAGACATATAAAAGCATGCTTCAAAATACTGAGAGCATATTCTGATTATTAGAATCACAATAACATTTTTCCTCTTTGTATATATTTTTATTCTAAGTCTTCTAAGATGAGCTGAAATTAATTTCATATTTATAAAAAATTGTGTCCTTAAGCTATCCAGATGTAAAAATGCAAACGTTTTTGTGTTACAAAATCACTTCATTTTAGCTTTTTTCAATACTCCCTACACATTTCTTACTATAAACTAAGAAGAAATGGACTCATAAGTAATTATAATTAAAGTATATAAAGTATATATTTCAAAGATGCTAATAGGGAAAGATGAAATAAAAAAGGTAACTATCAACTCATGGGCAACTGATATCTAGGTTCAAAATGTGTATGAAAACTGTCTTGGATTTATACCATGTATTTTGTGGATTTATATCATGGGCATCTCTTCAGTAGTATTCAATCAAACTGGTCGACATTTGGCCAGATTCATGGCCCATGAATTTTAACCAGAGATAAAATTTGATAAAATCTATCAATCTCGATGTTTAGTTTTCCAAAAATATTTATGTCAGCCATTTGTCTACATAAAAGATGCAAGGGACCATAGGCTCCTAAATGGAGACCAGATGTGTAGGGATTGCACACACTCTGCTGGAAGAGTGTAGAACCATGAACGGGAAGCTCCAAAATGCACACCCGCAAGGAACCTCAGCATGTATTCTAATTTGGAAAGAAGGCCTTTGCAGGTATCACTGGTTAAGTCCTATTTAATTGTGAATTTAGAAGAAATAAGCCAGATAAAACTGAGCATATGCTTAACTGACAGGAAAGCTTACCTAAGAATCCATAGAGGTCATGAGATTCTCACTGGAGTCTAGGAAAGTGTTGAGGGGAGGGAGAGGAAAGAAGGGGAAAGTTAAACTTTGACTGAAGGCTTATGTAGTGTGATAGTCGGGTGTTAAGGGAAATATCATACACTCGCATTGCTAGTGGGTGGAAAAGGTGGAGGCTTTGAGAATCAAGATCGATGAGTCACTGTTTAGAAGAAAGTCCAACAGCTGGAAGGCATGGCAGTGAGGGGAGAAGTAAGCTTTGGATTCACCACTTCTGGTCCAACCAGAACATGAATATGGCATACTCCTCACTTGAAACATTGAGCCAGCCCTGCACCCACCTGGCTCACCAGCAACCTTACCTGTCTCTGAGAAAACGATTGCAAATAATTCAAAGCCAGAAGGCTGCTTTCGTCTTCAATACATTCGGCATAGGAAAGTATTCCATTCATAAACAATAATACTGAGAACCTTCCTAAGCAGGCAGAAACTAGTGGCATGGATCTAGACTGACAAGAGTGCCTGATTTTGTTATGATGTTCCTCTGAGCAAGGAGAGGTTTGCATGCCTTTGGAGATGTTATATTATGTTAGTTATGTTATCTGACTTAAGAGGAGCCCAATCCATTTTCAACTAATCCCAGTGAATTATGTAGACTATTCCCTTTGTAGATTCTTAAGTTTTTTCAGCATAGGCCAATTTTCCTTGTCACCTAGGCAGAAGCTCTGTGAAATGATGCCATGTGTTCAAGAAAGCAAAAAGAAGTATCAAAAAACCCAAATAAAAATATAATCCAGGAAAAAAAATTTACTAGGCAAAACAAAATCCAAGAACATATAAATAGAGAGTAAGAGTTCACAAATATAACATTGCCACTTTTTTTTTCTTATGGATTTTGATTGTGCCATACTACTTTCAAAGCACTGAGGGCTGGCAGGGAAGAAGAGAGTCCAGTGCCTGTGTTGAACAGCTACTGATGCCACTTTCTAATGATGGAAAGGCATGAGGAGCAGTGATTTTTGAGGTCATAGAGCAGGTGGAGGAAATTGAAGGAAGCAAGGGATACATGGGGTTTGAAATGGGAATTATATGGAAGGGAATACATTTGTTGAGCATTTGATGCCATCGTTCAGGGGATCTATGCTAGATGATTTTCATATATTGTCTTAGTGACATTTCACCACTGGCCATCTGGGAGTTAGAGTGCAAAGCTTTGGAGCAGGGCCTCATTTCTGATATCACTACCCCCATGGGTCATAGCTCTATTTCATCAAAGAAAAATCCAGAAAGGCCAAGTTCTTCCCCAAGGTCACAAAGAGATTTGTTCTTGCAGTAAGTAAAAGCTTGACACACCTGGAATTACAGCACACAAGAGGCTGAGACAAGAAGATCTTGAGGTTCAGGTCATAATGAGGCTTTGCTACATAAGAAATAAGTACAGGTACGTATGTGGTAACCCAGCCTACCCTTCTTACTCTGCTCCATGGAGCAAGTTTCCCCCAAACTGAGTCACTCTTGTCTCTCCTGCCGCCTATGGGCCAGAAGTTCTCCTCCATCCTCTCCTTTCCCAACCTGATTTCCAGGCCCAGGCCTCTAGGACCCAGGGTAAAGGCCAGCAGAGGTATTCTTCTGAATGTCACTGACAACATCTGACCTTTGGCCTGCAGGGATCACGCATGATTGGGTTTCACTCTTTATTTGATCATTTGAGAAAGCCTTCTATAGAAAAGCCATGGTTTGAACTCAGCTCATAGAAAAGTGGAATAGGAGGACATTTTTTCCTAAAGAAGATTTTTGAGAATTGTCTCCCCTAGGGCTTTTAGCACTATAACTATGATATAACATTCCTTTATCTTCTCTTCTTAACATCTGGGAGTGAAATTCCCAGAGCCCCAGAGGTTGAAGGAAGAATAGCCCTTCATCAAGACATCCACATTATCAAGAGGAATTGTCTCTCAGTGGGGAACAGAAGACAGGGGGAAGAGTATATCCTTCACATAAGAAAAGCCAAATGAGCAGCCAATACAAAAGAAGGACAAGGAGGGGCTGAGAGTTTGGCCTAGTGGTAGAGTGCTTGTCCAGCATGCATGAAGACCTGGGTTCAATTCCTCCGTACCACATACATAGAAAAAAAAAGCCGGAAGTGGTGCTGAGACTCAAGTGGTAGAGCTCTAGCTTTGAGAAAGTCCAAGGACAGTGCTTAGGCCCTGAGCTCAAACCCAGGACTGGTAAGAAAAAAAAAAAAAGAAGAAGGAGAAGGAGGCAGAAGCAGGAGCCTAAGAAATGAGGCTATAACTGTGGTCTCGCAGAATGCAGGTGCTCAAAGAAGCCTCAGCCCCTTAGTTTTGGCCCACTTCCTCACTGCATACAGGAGAGAAACAGTTCCTAAAGAGATTTATGCAAGGCAACCTACTGAGTGCCAAAGCCTACAATCCAGAGCTCTGCTTACTAGTAGTACCTCCTCCTTGCTTTCCCTCTAAATCCACTCTTGCCCCCAAGACATTGCTGCTGCTTGCTTTGGGTACGGCTCCCAGCATTCCTATCTTCTGAAGCAAATTTGGAATGAATGTACAATCAGTGAAGTTAAGACAGAAGGGGCCAGTGTCATTGAGGAAAAATAATAATAAAGAGTAGACTATTAGGCTCCGAGAGGTTTTCCCAAATGGGCTTGGCTGGGAAACATACAGTGATACAATAAGCTTGCCTGAGACTTTGCCAATGGCATACCCGTGGCCCTAGAAGCTAAGTCACCCACCTCCACAGGGAAGACAGGCCTATGAGTCTCTGAACAGCACTAGTTTTAGTGTGGTTTGAGGGCCCAGGGTACTTAACTATAATGCAGACATGTAACCTACAGAGTCAGGAGACCTGGGGAAGGGAGGCTAGGACTCAGGATTTTCACTGTTAGAGGTCTCTAATGTCCACTGCAGCTGAGAAGCACTTTGTCAATCTCAGTAGTACCAGACATTGGTCAACAGCACCACCACCTACAAGGACAATATCTTCAGAACCTCTTTTCCCTGACAGACTAAAGGGGCTCCCAAGATTTCATCTTAATATCAGTCCAGGTGGTCAGTAGAAGCCTCTCCCCTCTCTCTGTGGAGTACCCAGAGCTCCAGGGGTGTGAGAAGGAGCTGGAGCAGCCAGGCCTCTGAACCACTTCCCCACCCACTACACATTTAGAGGCCATGTGAAAACCAGCACTGCGCTGTGAGATGGAGACGCAGTGTGTACCTCTGGCTGCCTCCTGCAGTTCCAGATTTGCCCCAGGGGCTCTGCTTCTCCTACTTATGAAGCAGCAGTGCTGAGGGCTAACCCAGATAGCCTTTAGAGCTCACTGTCCCTAAAGGCACTTTTAGCAGGGAAAGTGTCTGATTTTTCTCTTCCCTATACAGCTCAATTTCCCTAGAGCAGTCTCATCCCTTCCACTGGCAGGTGTTAATGTAATAGGTCACGTTTAAGACTGGATCAGCATGGGCCACTGTGCTGATTTTCTTTCTCTAGAAAGTCTCTGTGTTAGAGTACTGAAGCAAACCTCTCTTCCTACCTTCTGCCCCGAGTTGCTATAATGCCATACCTGCTCCTTTACTGTTCAGTTATTTGGCATTATCTTGGGTCTCCTTAGCCTTCTGCATCATCAGACCCAATCAGGACACCATCTAACTCACTCATCTCCTTAGGCCTGGGTAAGTAAGATGAGGAGAAGTTGGGAAGCCCCACAGATTTTCTACCACCCTACCCCACCGCCACTGCAGGTCTTGAGGTTGAGACCTCCTAGCCTATAAACTGCATTCAAGTGCCAGCCTAGACGTGGCTGAGACACAGAGGGATGGAGGGAGGGTTTGGTGTCTTCTATCTTAAATCATCACTTTCTACTGGCAATTAGCCTTCTGAAAGACAGGCTTGCTTCAAGCTCCTATCTCATTTCCAGACACAGTCTTTCTATAATCCAAATCTAATAATGTATCTCTCTCTTGCAGTAATTGTCCTGTTCCTTTAGTGGAGGAAGTTTAGCTCTTGGGCACTGCCTGAGGTTCTACCCCTCTCTGTTCTTATTTCTCTCCATTCTTCACTCTGCCCACTAAGTACCCACCTGATGAAACCCCCGCAGATGTGAACCCTGCACCTTTCCTGACATCTCGCTTGCCTAAGTCCTGAACACCCATTGAGATTCACCTTTCCCTTGAAGACTGCCTTGCCTCTACACCACCAGTCACAGCTGCCACCACCCTCTGGGCACACCTCTGACCTGGCAGTTGTGTACATCAGTGCTAACAACCTGTTTGCATTCTGTCTTTCTGGCCAGACTTTGAGCTCCTTGAAAGCAGAAACCATACATTACTCATCTCTGTGTTCTTCTAGATGAAAGATTTTATCTGAAAGACAAAATCATGAATGAACATAGGAGATCTCTCCTTGCTGACCACCAGGTTGACCGGAACGGATCACAGCTAAATGGCAAAAGCCACCACCCAGTCCTAGGGGTATGACATGGTGAGTGGTGCCTGTTCTGCAGAGGTGAGTGGGAGCCATGTTGCCTCTAGAAATGAGCTGGCATTCACGACTCTCTTCACTTTGCATCTACAGCCAGCATCTCCCCAGTCCCAGGCTGCACCCAGATAACAGGAGCAATGGTTCATCTTCTGGCCCCACGCCCTGCTCACCTAGGACCTCTCTTCCTGGAATCAGGTGGGAGCTTGTCACTATGACTCCTGAGTCTCACACCCCAGTAACAGGCTCAGGACTCGATCAGAGAAGCTGCCCAGTGCCACCTAGTGGTAAGGCCCCTCACACCACCCCCTGCCCTTTCTCTTGTTCCTGAAGGGAAGCCCTGAAGAACCCAAGGCCATGTGGATTTGCAGCCAGGCCTGGGGGTCTGGGATGTCAGATCACAGTGGTCCTGTCAGGAAAAGAAATTACATGCTGGAAGCTCACTCTCCCGTGCTGGCTTTGTCAGATGAACACCTTCTGAATGACCAACAAGGAATACTGAATAACCAGCCAGGAAGTGATCTCTTAACCCTTTGTGTCCTGCGTATACCTGGCATGGGAATCTCAGAACTCTTCTTGGGGTAAATTCCCAAGGAGGGAAAATTTGACTCAAGCTCTTTGTGTGTTTGAATCCTGGCCAAGGAAGCTGCATTCAGCATATTACCCTGTCTTGTCTAGTCCAGACTTGAGATGTGTTCACACCTGCAAGACATTTCAGAGAGCAAATAAGTAGGGTAAGGTAGTCTGTTTGGGGGAATCACATGAAAGACAAGGAGCTAAGCAGCTTCATTCATATAGAATGTGTGAAAACTTGTCTTTTCCTGCCAGGGCCAAAGCCAACTGAAGCAGTGCCCACAGAGACCCCAGACACCACCAGGGAAGTTCAAGATCACTTGTTAAAAACTAGTGTCTTGGGGCCAGGAGTTTGGTCTAGTGGTAGAGTGCTTGCCTAGCATGCATGAAGACCTGGGTTCGATTCCTTGGTACCACATATGTAGCAAAAAGCCAGAAGTGGTGCTGTGGCTCAAGTAGTAGAGCCCTAGCCTTGAGAAAATCCAGAGACAGTGTTCAGGCCCTGAGCCCAAGCCCAGGACTGGCAAAAACAAAAACAAAAACAAAACAAAACAAAAACTAGTGTCTGTGGTTGGCTGGAGCTGAGGCAGGGGTAGTACAGCATCTGCCTAGTGAGCACAAGGTCCTGAGTTTAAAACAAAAATGAAGACTGGGTGCTGGTGGCTCATGTCTATAAACCTAGCTGCTCAGGGGGCTGAGACTGGGGATAGCAGTTAAAAGGTAGGCTGGATAGAAAAGTCCTCATGAGATCCTTTTTTTGTTTTGTTTTGTTTTGCCAGTCGTGGGACTTGAACTCAGGGGCCTGAGCACTGTCCTTGGGCTTTCTCAAGGATAGAGCTCTGCCACTTGAGCCACAGCACCACTTTCAGTTTTTTCCTGTGTATGCAATACCAAGGAATCGAACCTGGGTCTGGGTCTGGTTCTTAGTGCATACTAGGCAAGCACTCTACCACTAGGCTAAACTCTCCGCCCCATGAGGTTCCTATCTCCAATTAACCACTCAAAAGACCAAAGTGGAGCTGTGGCTCAAAGAGGTAGAGACTCTAGTCATGGGCAAAAGAGCTCAGGGACAGCACCCAGATCCTGAGTTTAAGCCCCATAACCAACAAACAACAAAAGCCTAGTGGCTTATAACTAATGATCTCTATGCTATGGAAACTCTCAAAATAGCCAGAACATTCCATTTTAGTCAACTATTCTTTGGATTGTTGGTTTCAAGTTTCCCCTAGTAAGGAGGGGCACACCTGGAAAAGATTAGAACAGGCATACCTTGTTTCACATAAATAAATGTATTATATTAGAATATTGTGAAACTTAATCAGGGCACCAAACCAGTTGGTCTTTTAAGTCCCCAGTTTGCAGGGGTTTCTTTTTTCAAATGAAAGCTTAGATTAGTCTGTATTTTTCTAACATTTTTATCTGTAAAAACTTTTCTTTGATGCTGGGGCTTGAACTCTGGGTCTATGCACTGCCCCTCATCTACAATAGGCTAGCATTCTACCACTTAAGCCACAGCACCACTTCTGGCTTTTTCTGTAATTAGAAATAAGAGTCTCACAGACTTTCTTGGCCTAGCTGGCTTTGAACCATCATCCTCAGATCTTAGCCTCCTGAGTCACTAGGATTACAGGCGTAAGCCATCAGTGACCAGCTAAAAACATTTTTTTTTGGGTGGTGGGAGGAAGGAGAGTTCAGTCATGGGGCTTGAACTCAGGACTTGGGCACTGTCCCTAAGCTCTTTCACTCAACACTAACGCTTTACCACTTTGAGCCATAGCACTACTTTTAGATTTCTGGTGGTTGATTGGAGCTAAAAGTCTCACAGTGACTTGTCAGCCTATCAAATGCAACAGCTTCAAATGACAGCCTACGTGTTCACATATTGTCTCATTTCATTTCCATGATGTTAATTTGATCATGGTCATTATGTTACATCTATGTCCAGGAAAGAGAGGCTAAATAACATCCTCAAAATCACACAGCTAAGGAATGGGATAAAGTCAAACCTAGCTCTATCTGGATTTCGGATATCATGTGCTTCAATCCATAGGACTTCAAGTCTTCTCTGTCAAAATGGTTGCTTCATGTAAGCTACCCCATTTTAAGAGTATATCCACCATCTCACAAGAAATTCTTTTACCATTCTGTTATAAGAATTATTTTCTACCGGGTGCAGGTGTGGCTCAAGCGGTAGACTGCCAACAGAGTAAGAGTTGTTTTTTTTGACAGTTCTTACTTTGGCCAAGTATCTTGGTTTTGGTTGATTGGGTAAACGTGTGTGCGTGTGTGTGTGTGTGTGTGTGTGTGTGTGTGTGTGTGTGTGTGTGTGTGTGTGCGCGCACGTGTGCATGCAGAAGCCAGTCCTGGGCTTGAACTCAGGGCCTGGGTGATGTTTCTGAGCTTTTGTGCTCAAGGCTAATGTTCTACCACTTACATAACAGCTCCACTTCTGACTTGTTGGTAGCTTACTGGAGACAAGAGTCTCCTCAGAGTCAAGATCTCCTTAGAGATTTTCAGATCTCAGCTTCCTGAGTAGCCAGGATTACAGGTGTGAGCCACCAGTGCCCAGTGTTGAGTAAACTTTTAACCCCTTTCAAACTAGCCAGCCATGCAACATTGTGAATCAAAGTTCTGACCAATCTGAACAAAGAGCAATAATGTGTTAGGAATAAAACCTGGGTGGCAGGGCCGGCTGACAACAGACCCCAAAGTGAAAATTAATCAACAGTTCAGGGAAAGGGCCCAAACAGGTACCCCAGTAGCCAGTTAACCTCATCTATGGGCTAAGGTAAGAAAAACCTGGCTATAATGCTGCCTAGTGGTAGAGTGCTTTCCTAGCATGCACAAAGCCCTGGGTTCAAGTCCTCGGTACCACATACACAGAAAAAGCTGGAAGTGGTGCTGTAGCTGAAGTGGTAGAGCTGTAGCCTTAAGAAAGCCCAAGGAAAGTGTTCTGGCCTTGAGTTCAAGCCCCAGGACTGGCAAAAAAAAATAAAGGAGGGGGAGGCAAAATGTTGGAAATAGAGAAAGCAATCTTTAGTTATGTGAGAAACATTCAATTGGAGTGGGGTGTTGTGTACCAAAGGGGTGCACAGGAAACCTCCATTGAGGGGGATGTGTGCACAGAGGCCTTCCAAAAATGGGGAGTAGAAATATTAGGCCTAAGGAGATAAAGAAAGGCAGAGCTGAGGAGGTTTCTTTGGACATTCTTCCAATCTGTCCGTTGGGGAGAAAGTTTAGGAAAGGGTCTGCAAGTACTCTAACTTGTCAGAGACCAAGGAGTTAAATGGAACAAAACAAAGACCCTCTAGCCTTGAGCAAATCGCATCTGGTTGAGTCATCTGCACAAAATACTTCTCAGAATAACCGCAGGTGGTTGCTTGGGTTAGCACAACGGCCAAAAGAGCAGCCTGACCCACCCCTAACCTTGAGACTTCTCCTTCTTGTTATCACAGAAACTCTCCATCCCCCCCCCCCCTCTATACTCCCTTCCTTACACTCAGGGTATATAAACCCTGCTTTACTTTTAATAAATGAGGCCTTGACGCGACTCAGATTGTCTCTGTCTTTCTTTATGCGCCTGGTCTCCTTCCTCTCTTTCCCCCATTGGTTTTCTTCTTTCAGGAGGTGCCTCTTCGAGCCGCACGAATAGCTGAACCCGCGGGTCGGGAGAAGTGGCGCCCAACGTGGGGCTCGAAGCACGGTGACCTACCGGACGGCGTGGAGAACAGGGGACCCCGATTATATTAAGGTAGAGACGCCCACACCGCATCGCTCGTGCACCGTGGGAGAGTCTTGAGGTAAGTTCTGCCGTCCCATCAACCATGGGCAAAGCGTTATCAAAAGAGGTTTTATTTATAAAAAGAAATGAAAGGATCACTTAGGGAGAGAGGAATAAGAGTTAAAAAGAAAGATTTGGTAAAATTCTTTTGTTTTGTTGAAAGAAAAATATGTCACTAAAACCTTATAAAAATATTTATCCTATTATTCCTAAGACTTCTCCTGATAATGGCAGGCTCAACCCCCCCTCTGAGGTGGAGCTAGAGGAGGAGGCAGCACAAGTTTCTGCAGCTACACAGACTCCAGAGATAAGGGCCCTTCACTGGCCCACCCCTCCCCCCTATCCAGACACCTCTCTCCAGTCAGCCCCACCACAGGAAATGGTGAGATCATTTTCTGTTCCTCCGGAGGTGCAAGGTCTCCTTAAATCCAAAGACTCTCTCTTGAAACAAGTGACAGAATTAAAAAACGTGCTTCATTTAAAAAGAGAGTTAAGGGACCTCACTTTGCAAATTCATGATTTACAAATGGATCTTATTGGGGAAGCCGTGACTACCCCCCATGCCTCGGGTAACAAGCCCGCTAAAACACCCTCGGCCTCAAAGAGCCGCAATAGTAGACTCAGATCCGGGGCGCAAACTGTTTCCTTCTCCTTCCCCGTAATTACTCGCTCTAACACTCAACCTCGGGAACAAGAGGGGGAGGAAGGAGAAGCAGGAAAGGAGGAGGCGGACACCACCAGAAGGCAGGAGGAGGGACAAAACCTAGATTCCTCTGCCTCCGAGGAGGAAGGGGGTGATCAGGAGGAGGCAAGGAGACATTCTCAAATTACATATAGGAGATTGACGTTTAAACAAATTAAAGAACTACATTCGACTGTTAAGAATTATGGAATTAACGCCCCTTTTACTTTAACAGTACTGGAGTGCCTCGGGGGTGAGGGACATTTATTGCCTCTTGAGTGGCACAAGATTGTACAGTCTGTTTTAACCAGGAGTCAATATCTAACCTGGAAAGCTGAATTTATAGATAAGGCAGAAAATCAAGCTATTACCAATAAAAAACATACACAAATGGCTTCATGGTCTTCTGATAAAATTTCAGGGAGGGGCAAATTTGCCTCGGAGGAAAAACAACAAAAACTCCCTGCAGGAATATTAACCCAGACTGCTCAGGCTGCCCTGGCCGCCTGGAGAGCCGTGCCTGCTGCAGGAGCGGTTACTACCTCTCTTTCCAGGGTAGTACAAGGCAATAATGAACCATATTCTCAATTCGTTGCCAGACTGTTAGAAGCAGCTGAAAGAATATTAGGTGAGGTAGATACAGATGATATTATAGTTAGACAGTTGGCCATAGAAAATGCTAATGCAGCCTGTAAAGCTACTTTAAGAGGCAAAACAAAGACCCTAGATTTAAATGGTATGATTAAAATTTGCAATGATGTGGATTCCTTTGAACATAAAATGTCTAAATCTATTAATTTGGCCATTGGAGCCATACTCCAAAACCAGACTCCACCTTCAGGAAAACTAGGACGAATATCTAGCCCTAAAAACTGTTTTAAATGTGGACAAATTGGACATTTTGCTAGAGAATGCCCTGGAACTATTAAACAACCCAACGTTCCTGGGACGATTCCCCTCCCCCTTCCCCCTGGCCTTTGTCCTAAATGCAGAAGAGGCTGTCACTGGGCTAAAGAGTGCCGGTCCAAGACCGATATAAATGGCCAGCCTTTATCTGTGGTCTCGGGAAACGGGCTTCGGGCCCCAGTAGGGGGCCCTACCTACCCACCACGACAACCAATGACCCCTCCCGCCCAAAATCTGCCTCTGATGCAAACATCGCTGACTCAGACTTGTTCCGAGCCACTGCAGGCAGCGCAGGACTGGACCTCTGTTCCTCCACCACCAGAATTATAACTCCAGAGGAAGGAACAGTTGTTATAAACTCTGGAAGGTTCGGGCCTCCCCCGCCAGGAATGTTTTTTCTTATTATAGGCCGAGCTTCAAGCTCACTGCAAGGACTTTCCTTTAAAATGGTTTATCTGAATAAAAAAAAGATCTGAAAGGAATTCTCTTAAATGTTTGCTCAAAAGGGAAAATAATCATGGAATGTTCATGTAAGTCGTAAAAGGTTTGAGTATGTCGCCAATGGTTTGAGTATGTCTTGAGTAAAGTTGGTATGCAGTTAAACTGCAGTAATGTAAATAGAGTCAGAATTGATACACTGATGTGAGGGGTTGCTATACTTGGATGTATATTTTCTAATTGTGTGGGTTTTCTTGGGTGCAGAACTGGGAGGGAATGCTGTATGCCCCTCCAAACCAAAGAATGCTGTCTGCCCCGCATTCTGCCCAGGTCTGATAGCAATTGTTAGCCCCCCCCCCACCAGGCCATATGTTATCTCTGGTATCAGAGGCAGCCCCAGGAGTCATTTAAAGGAAAACTTGGGAAAGCTAAACTAGCTGACAGTGCTAACCATGATGCAGTCCAGTCCTTCCAGGCCTTACAGGTTGATCTAGGGACATGTTCATCGTCTGGTTTCTAACATCCTGGCTCTCCCACAGCTATCCCTAAAAAATATTTTAAAATTGTAATAGATATAAAAGACTGTTTTTTCTCCATTCCCCTCGATCCTGGAGATTGTAAAAGATTTGCCTTTTCCATACCCATGATAAACCATAAGGGCCCTAATCCCCGATTTCAATGGCGAGTGTTGCCACAGGGTATGGCTAATTCTCCCACTCTTTGTCAAAAATTTGTGGCTCAATCCATAGACCCAATTCGTGTTCAATACCCTCATATATATATTATACATTATATGGATGACCTATTAATTGCTGCCAAACTAGAAATGGAGGCACATCAAGTGACTCAAAGAATAGTTATTGCTTTACAAGACAGAGGACTTTTTATCTCCCCAGAAAAAATTCAAACTTGCTATCCCTTCTTGTTCCTGGGTTTTCAATTAGAACCCTCTTTAATATATGCTCAAAAAATTCAAATCAAAAGGAATAAGCTAAATTGTCTAAATGATTTCCAAAAACTCCTTGGAGACATTAATTGGCTACGTCCTCACCTTAAATTAACAACAGGAGATCTCAAACCCCTGTTTAATATTCTACAGGGAGATTCTGACCCTTCCTCCCCCAGAAAACTTACGCCTGAAGCTGAAAAAGCCCTAATAAAGTTAGAGGAGGCCATTACACAACAAAATATAGGTTACTTCAACCCCTCCTTGACCCTTTATTTAATCATTTTTGCCACAGAATTTACACCCACCAGTTTATTGTGGCAAAAAACCGTGCCCCTGTTATGGATTCATGCCTCCGCCTCTCAGTCCAAGGTACTCCCCTCCTACCCCTCTTTGGTCTCCCAACTTATTTTTCTGGGGCTCAAGACTTCTGTCAGATATTTTGGCAAGGATCCTGATATCATAATCACCCCTTACTCTAAGGAACAAATTAATTGGTTACAACAAAGACAAGATGATTGGACTGTTTTATGCACTGGGTTCCAGGGTAGCTTTGATACTCACATGCCCAGCGACAGACTTATTCAATTCCTTAATATCACTCCTTTCGTTTTTCTAAAAAATACCTTGATAAAGCCCATCCCCAATACTTTGAGCATCTTTATTAATGGTTCAAAAAATGGAAAGACCCACTGACGGGAATATGGAATGGCCCTGACCCAGTCATTATCTGGGGAAAAGGATCAGCTTGCATTTATAATTCTAAAGAAGGGGGAGCTAGATGGTTGCCTGAAAGATTAATAAAGCCATATAGTAAACAATAAAGCCATATAACTAATTCCAGGGTGGCGCCTGAGAACAAAAATATTTTTCTTTTACAGGTCAACAACCATGATGATGAGGCCTTCCCCGTCATCACTCCACATGATGCTATTGACGGTGATGCTCTCTGGCAGAAGTTGTCCTCCAAAATCGATGAGGATTAGACTTACTTTTTCTACAGCAAGGAGGCTTATGCGCGGCTTTAAAGGAAAAATGCTGCGTATATGTAGATAGAACAGGACTTGTTAAGGATAGCTTAGAAAAAATTACAGCTAGCCTAGAAAAGCGAAAAAGAGAAAGGGAAAAACAAGAATCTTGGTATCAAAATTGGTTCTCCACATCTCCCTGGCTATCAACTCTTTTACCCTCCCTCTTGGGCCCCCTTGTGGGACTTCTCCTCCTAATTTCTTTTGGCCCTTGGGCTTTTCAGCGCCTTACGCGATTTATAAAAAATCAAATTGATTCTGCCTTTTCCAAAAACTCAATCTCGGTGCATTATCATCGCTTAGAGGCTCAGGATGACCCTGTAGGGTCCGAAACAAGCACTCCCGAAAGAGGGCTCCAGTTTCATACACTTCTTGGCTGATAAACCCCAAGCGGCTAGAGAGCATCCAATGACGGGATTATTATGGAGCTTACCCTGGGTGGCACAACATACAGAGGCCGTCGAGGCCGGCTCAACAAGGCATGTTGCCAGGAGTAAGGGTCCCTCCATATAGCCTAAGACAGGGTGTTCTCTCCACCTATAGAGACCTTGTTCTTTAAAGGAAAGGGGGAATTGTCAGAGACCAAGGAGTTAAATGGAACAAAACAAAGACCCTCTAGCCTTGAGCAAATCGCATCTGGTTGAGTCATCTGCACAAAATACTTCTCAGAATAACCGCAGGTGGTTGCTTGGGTTAGCACAACGGCCAAAAGAGCAGCCTGACCCACCCCTAACCTTGAGACTTCTCCTTCTTGTTATCACAGAAACTCTCCATCCCCCCCCCCCCTCTATACTCCCTTCCTTACACTCAGGGTATATAAACCCTGCTTTACTTTTAATAAATGAGGCCTTGACGCGACTCAGATTGTCTCTGTCTTTCTTTATGCGCCTGGTCTCCTTCCTCTCTTTCCCCCATTGGTTTTCTTCTTTCAGGAGGTGCCTCTTCGAGCCGCACGAATAGCTGAACCCGCGGGTCGGGAGACTAACTAATCATTATCCTTACTGTGTGGGTAAGAACAAGGCTCTGAGTGGAGCAACCAGCCCACTGTCATCACAGCTAAAGGTAAGAGCTGAGAAATAATGGTCAGTGCTTTACTAAGATACAAGCACTTTTAATAACTTTCATCTAGGGTTTGGAGCAGTGGCTCAAGTTGATAGAGGTCCAGCCAATAATTTTCATCATGAAAACAATAAGCTTTTAAACCTGGTCATTGTTCTTGGAGTATATAGGCCCCACAAATGCACTTTTTTTTTTTTAAGTAAAATTTGCCAGGGAAGCAATGTTAAGGTGATATACCCTGCCATCTACTGGTTAACCTTCATATTACATCCCGCTCACTTCCATAGAAAAAATGGTCAGGACATTCTATTATTGTCAGGAAGGATGGAGTCTTGCCCAGAGAGATGGAGCCAGGCAGGAAGGCCAGACAAAGAAATGGAAACGGCCAATGGGACATGAGAAGATATCTCAGTGGGACAGGGGCAGAGCATGACATGCTACACTACAAGCCTAACAACAGCCTCCCACAAAAAGGCAAGGCAAAGTGGGATGGAGGAGAGGGTGAGGCCCTGCTACCCAACACACAACATCCAAACCATAGCGCCAGGCAGGAGATTCCTTTGGCTACCTGCAATGACTCATTCACTCCTGCTTCTACCACTAGAGACACTTAGAAAAATATGCCTAATTCCTCTCTCCTAGGGTTCATTTTGCTGAGAGAAAGAAAGACAATTACAGCAGTTAAGATTAGGAGTCTTTAAGCAGCTTCTTCCATTAGAACATTTCCCCAGGACAACCCTTGTAATTCCCTAGATTACAGTTTATGTGACAGGTTGCATTTTAAATGATTTCTTTTAGGGAAGGCATTCTTTCATCCTGGCTAAGATTAGCAAACAATCAAGTATGTTTTGTTTTGTTTTGTTTTCTTAATCCGTGCTGAGGATTGAACCAGAGCCCAGCACATGCTAAGAAAGTGTTTCATCACTGAGCTCCAAACCCAGTGGAAACTTCCTTCTTACCAGCCACACACTTACCCAGAATTTCTTAGGTGGGTTATTTCCTGGGAAGATGATCACAATAATTATTCTCATCTACTTTTTGTTGTCAGTTCAGAGGGTGACATTGTTGGCCTTATTCCCAGTTCTAGTGATGCTGTCAATTTGAAACCTGCAGCTTCTTAACATGCTATCTCTACCTTCTAATTAGAAAAGAGGTTTGAACATCCTGGAGTGTTTGGGACTGTCTTCTCCAAGCTAAATTAGCCTACAAGGGAAAAAAAAGCAAAGCAAAGAGAAGAAAGATGAGGGGGAGAATACTGGGTGAATGACGTAGAGGAAGGACCATACTATTGGAAACAAGTCAGAAACTGAGCAGAATGGTATTCTTTTATTTTTCCTTTCCCATGCCTGTGGCTCATGACTGGCCTCTAGACCTTAATACTTCTATTCATCCCAGCCTGATTCCTCATGGGACCATAAATGCATTTATTTTGTCTGATCACATGGTACAGGACATTTTTTTTTAATGTAGTGGACCAAATGTTTGTGCCCTCCCCAGAATTTTTAATATTCTTAGGAGGTGGGGCCTTCAGAAAGTGATCAGGGGTTCTCATGAAGCAGATTGGTGTCCTTGTAAAAGAGGGTCTTGAAGAGCTACCTTACCTCTATGTCATAGTAACAGCACCGTGGAAAGACGATTATCTGTGAACCAACAATTTGGCCCTCACCAGATACCTTCATCTTGGACTTTCCAAACACATAATGCTGAGAAATAAATTTCTGGTGGCCATAAGCCACCCAGCCAGTGGTTTTATTGTTAGAGTAACCCCAACAGTTTAAAACACTCAGCTTTAGCACTATTGGCATTTCAGGCAAGGTAATTCTTTGCTGTGGGGCTTCTCTTTGCACTGGATGTTTAGCAGCATAATCTGATCTGCAGCCACTAGATGCCAGGAACACACCCCAGCTCTGCAAGTCCACATTGCCAGACATTGCTATATGTGCCTAGGGTGGGGTGGGAGTGGAGGGCAAATTTAGAGAATTATACAAGAGAGGAAATGTTTGGAGTCAGATCGACCTAGGTTCTAACTCTAGCTTTATCCCTTAAAAGTCCATGACCTGGGCATGTGGACAGTAGTTAAACCTCTGCGGCTATTTTCTGAGTCCCCAGTTCATCACCATTTATACTTGTGCTATTTAGTGGGGGAGAGGGAGGTAATGCATGCATGCAATTACCAGACTTGAACTCGGGGCCTGGACACTCAAGGTTGGTTCTGTACCACTTGAGCCACAAGTCTACCTCCAGCTTTTTGCTGGTGAATTGAAGATATGAGTCTCACAGACTTTCCTGCCCAAGGTGGCTTCAAATGGTGATCCTCAGATCTCAGCCTTTTGAATAAGCAGGCTTACAGGTGTGAGCCACTAGCACCTGGCTCGAAGGATATTTTCTTGTCAGCAAATAATACTTGTCTAAAATAATTTGCCTTGAGAAATAAGTGAGATCGGTGTGTGAAAAGCAGTAGTTGTTCAGCAAATATTGATTTGTTTTCTCCCTATTCCTCGTGCATTTACTTAACAAACACTTATGCTATGTGCATAAGGGTCACAAACATATAACATTTTTTTTGTCCTCCAAGAGCTAAGCAACTCTGAAAGAAACAAATATCCAGTGGAATTTAAATACACATGCATTTAGAGATTTATCTACTATATCTTACAACCCCAGCACTATTTTTTTATTTTTGTCTTCCTGAATAGTTCACCTTAGTTGAATGCTGATGGCTCACAGTTATAACTCTAACTACACAGAAGGCTGAGATACGGAGGATCAAAGTTTGCAGCCAGCCTGACAGATAATTTTACTAGAGTTCATCTCTAAAATAACTAATAGAAAGCAGGGCTGGAGAGAGAGAGCTCAGCCCAACAAACACAAGGTTCTGAGTGCCAATTCTGTTACTGTTTTATAAATATATATATATGGACCCTAATATATATCGTATGTTACTCTTTTGGGAGGAGGAGGAGAAGATACAGGTGATGAAGGTAATGGTGAGTTTTGAGGCACCATCTCACTATGTGGCCCAGGCTGGCATGGAACTCACAATCCTCCTGTCCTAATATCCCAAGTGCTGGATTATACAGGTGCACCACCACACCTGGCACTCTGTATAGCTCTTGTAGGAGATGGAGCCTGTGAGTTGGGTGTTTACAAATAGGTGATGGATAATCTGAAGGCCAGGAGCACAGCAAACACATTAGGCTGTGAAAAGACATAAGCAAGAGCTTCCCAGTGCAGTCATTTCAGTCAACCAAACTTTGCAGAGACGTGAACCTGAGTGGGGGAAGTTGGTGCAAAAGGGAGGATGCTAATGCGCTTGGAGTTCCTGCAGGTCACAGACTCTTCTCTGGTGCTTTCATCAGAGGGGTGACACAATCCAATCTGCTTTGAAAAGACACAGAGACAGTGGTGGAGAGTATAAATGAGAGCTGGGATGAAGGATGAGATGGAAAGCAAGAAGGCTGGCCAGCAGCTGTCAGTTCCAGATGAGCAATAATGAGGATCCGCACTGTAGAACTGGCAATGACAATGGCAAGATGTCAGCAGGCTCCAGGGATATTAAAGACAGGGCTGACAGGATTTAGTGATGGGTTAGATGGGAGGTGGGTAGTAAGAAAAGACAAAGAATAAACAGGAGGGGATTATGAACTTCTGCTGGTCGACACTGATGACATTTAGAGAAGAAAGGCACCAAGAAACTACTTTCTTTTCTTTCTTTCTTTCCTTTTTTTTTTTAACAGCTCCTACCAAGGACACTGTGCAAAGGAGCCCGCAGTCCCACGCTCCCACTTGATAGATTCCCCTGAATCCACAAGACTTAGAAGAGTAGGTGGCACGCGCAGCGGCTCCATGGTGTTGGTTGCTCCCGTGGAGCATCAATGAGCTCATGGCCTAGATGATGTCACATACATAAGAATACAGCACAGCCAGTCTGTGCTTTGTAACCTGCGGGCTGTCTCGATGGATGTTTCACAAAGGTCATCCTCAGGCTGAACAGAGCTGGTGAGGGAGGCAGGCGAGAAGGATATGTTCACCAAAGGAGCAGCAGGAAAGCCTGAAGAGGTGGCAATGTGAGAAATGACAGGAGGGGAGGGAAGAGGTAGATGAAGCAGGAAACATGGGCAAAAGCCCTATCACTAACTTAGCTTTCGAGCTAAACTAAGGATTACCAAAGGTAAGATTAATCACCAAGTGGTATTAATCAAGGACTATTTCAAAAATGTACTGTCCCCACTACTGATATAGTTAATGCTAAAGGAAATCAAACATCTCAGTACCTACTACGTGCTGGGTCCAGTGCCAGTTTTGTCCAATTGATGGATCAATGGACTATTTTATGTGTGTTTGTTTTACTTTACCTACTGAGTTATAACTGAGTCATTATCACCTTTCCATCAGCCTCCTTTATTAGTGTATGAATTCCTTGAGGGCAGAACTATTATCCTAAGATCTTTATAACCCAATCTTAGCTGTGCCCCTGACATGAAGTAGGTTCCTAGAATTTACCGGCTGGATGAACGGTCTGCCGTTTAACTTTCCTGCATCCCCTGTCTTCTAGATTCCAGAGGATCATCAGGTCACCCTAAATATTAAGGATACTACAGAGAAGAGAGTAGCAAATTTGTTTCCAGAAGGCCTGGGTTCTACTCCTATAATTTGGACTGTGAGTAAAGTGTATATACTATGAATTTGTCATTCACAAAATAATGTGTAGAAATGTAAAAGAATATATATATATATTTTTTTTTACTTTCCTTTAAAATTAACATGTAAGCCAGGTGTCAGTGGCTCACACCTGTAATCCTAGCTACCCAGGAGGCTGAGATCTGAGGATCGAGGTTCAAAATCATCTCAGTAGGAAAGTCTATGAAACTCTTATCTCCAAATAACTACTAAAAAAGCCATAAACAATGCTGTGGCTAAAAATGGCAGAGCATTATCCTTGACCACCAAAGCTCAGGGACATAGTCTAGGTCCTGAGTTCAAGCCCCAGTAATGGCACACACACACACACACACACACACACTTTAACAAGTGCTTAGATCTCCAGGGCGAAAACTAGGTTGGACCTAGTGTAATTGCATTATAGGCTAGTAAAAATACTAACAGTGCCTGGCTGCTATTACTCCAGAGGCAGAAATTGGAGAGAGAAAGCTTCAAGGCTAGTTTGGGGGAGAGGGGGAGTTATCTCAACCAATAGCTGTGTATGGAAGCCCACACCTCTCATACCAGCTACATGGGAAGCACAGTCATAATTCAAGCCAGCTTGTGTAAAAAAATATGAAGCCCTATCCCCCAAAATAACTAAAGCAAAAAGGTCTGTGTACAAACATAGCTCAAGTGGTAAAGCACCTGACCTAGCAAGGGGGAAGTCCCAGTACTGCTGAAAACAAAAATCGAATGTTATATTTTTCAACTGTTACTTGTGTAGTTTTGATGTGTCATATGAATTTGACTCTGGTTGGTTCTTGCTCACTTTCAGATATACTCACCTTCTCAGTTCTCTTTGATAGGTCAAGGCCAATATTGCAAGGCCTTTGCATGGCTTTTCATCCCCTGTGCCCAGACATTCACACGAATAGCCTGTCTGCCCTTTCCTGGTTTCTGTTCAAGTGCTATCTCATTGAGATGCCTTCTGTGCAAATTTGGATCTTAAATGTTCTTCAAAGGGGGATTTAGGCTCAGCACTATTGGAAGGCAGTAGAAACTTCAAGATGTGGGAAGTCCTCAAGAACTGAGGGTATGCCTTTAAAGGAGATTGTGAGACCTCCATCCTCTTCTTTTGTACTTCCTAGACAGGAAGTGAGTGGCTTTGCCATAATGTGCTACTTCATCTAGAATAGCAGGGGTTCACCTCTGAAACTATGAATAAAAATTATTTCTCTTCTTGGGTATTCATTATGTTAGGAAGCTAATATACCTTCCTAGATGATGTTATCTGAGATAGCACTCAGTCCTCTCCTTCCTGCCATCATTCTCTACTTCCAGTTTGTCTGTCTTTATGATAATATTCAGAATCTTGAATGGTTTTTTGTATGTGGACCAGTACAGGGGCTTGAAATCAAGGTTTGGGTACTGTCTGTCCCTTAGCTTTTTCACTCAAGGCTAGAGCTCTACCACTTGAGCCACACCTCCACTCCCAGGTTTTTTGATGATTAATTGAAGGTAATAGTCTCACAGAGTTTTCTGCCCAGCTGGCTTCCAAGTGCGATCCTCTGTTCTCAAGCTCCTGAAAAGCTAGGATTACAGGTCTTCGTTCACTAAGTAAGTGAATGACATTTGCTTGATTAATAAATGACATTTTCTAAATAAACTTTTCTTGTGTAATTAGATTTCATCATAGAGCATGGAGCACTTGCAAAATAAAGTAGAATTGGAAGACTAGGCGCAATGGCTCACACCTGTAATCCTAGCTACTCAAGAGGCTGAGATCTGAGGACTGCAGTTCAAAGCCAGCCTAGGCATTAAAGACCGTGAGACTCTTATTTCTCGTTAACCACTAGAAAATCAGAAGTGGTGCTGTGGCTCAAGGGGTAGGGTGGCAGCCTTGAGCTGAAGAGCCCAGGGACAACACCTAGGTCCAGCGGTAGGTTGGTAGTTTTGAGCTGAAGAGCTCAGGGATAACGCCCTGGTCCAAAGTTCTAGCCCTATGACACCTCCCCCCACCCCGCCCCCGCCAAAAAAAAAAAAAAGCAGAATTGGAACTCAAAGCCCTGGGTTCTATTTTAGTCTTGCTATTAACTAAAACTTTGGCCTTAGAAAGTCATTAGTTTCTTATCTGTAAAATAAGAATAGTAGCATTTTATACACTCCCATTTTATAAATCTCGGTATTTTTGTGGAACTTAATGGGGTCTTATAACACTTTATTAATGGCATGTTTCTGATTTTACTGATAATTCAACAACATAGGCTTTGTCTGACTTATCTATTATCAGCCTTGACACATGGCTGAGAGCTATAAATAATTGCCAAAGAATAGGGAGTAAAGGTTTAAAATTTCCTTTGTGAAATAAACTGTGCCTCAAATAGTTGTGCTCCAAATTATTTTTAAATAGTCACTATAAGTGTCATTTCATTTTATGTAGCAGACATAGCAATTAGCAGAGTGTCTGAGCAGCTAGAAATGTTCCCATTTAGTCTGGTTTTTGTTCAGGATAATGAATATGAATGCCTGTTTTGACTCAATGAATGGTTCTCCCAGAGCAGTGCTGAATAAATGCTTGCACTAGTATGATACATCTGACCCAGACAAGAAAACATGTACTTCCATCCACACAGCACCAACCTCTGAATGACCCCTCAATACAACAGAGAAAGGAAAGACTATGTAATTTAGAGGCATTAGCCACTTCACTGCTTCATCAGTTAATGTATGACAGGAATACACAAATACAATCTGTGAAGCCTGAGCCAGACATTAAAAAAAAAAAAAAAAGAATTGGAAGCCAGGTGCTGGTGGCTCCGTGTCTGTAATCCTAGCCATTCAAGAGGCTGAGATCTGAGGATCAAAGGCAGCCAGAGCAGGAAAGTCCTTAAGACTCTTATCTCCTATTAACTAGCAAAAAGTGGGAAATAGAGGTGTGGCTCAAGTGGCAGAATGCCAGCCTTGAACTAAAAAGCTACAGGAAAGTGAGAGGCCATGAGTTCAAGCTCCCATACCAGCACAAAAAATTATTTAATCCTTACATGTAAGGACTTACGATCTTTTCAAAGACCCAGATCAAGATTTACAGGAAGACCATGCCGCAGTGCACGCCTATAATCCTTTCTAGTCAGGAGACTGAGATCTGACAGAAAAGTCTGTGAGACTTTCCAATTCACGATTGAAAAGCCACAATGAGAGCTGTGGCTCAAGTGGTAGTATGCCAGCCTTGAGCAAAAAAGCTAAGGGACAGAGTCCAGGCACTGAGTTCATGCCCCAGTACTGGCACATAAAAATATATACATTAATATGAACAAAGTTTATAGAAGCAGGAAAGCAAGCATTTTTAACATATGTAGGCTAGACAGAGATGGAAAGGTCTAACTGTGAAGTCCCAAAGGACTTTCTGCTTTAAAGGTGTGTGAACATAGAGTAGTCTGTTCTGAACTAGTGTAAACACTCTGGGCACAAAACAGTGCTGTGATTGTATAATCATCCCCATTTCAAAGATGGTATGCTAATGTGTCTAGATATGAAGATCTAGGTTACATCACACAGTGGGATGCAAACCAAACTAACTGAGCTTATGCTGAATCAGTTCAGGGCAAATTTTAACTATATAAGTGCCACAAACTTTTAACTATACCAATGCGTGTTGTAAAATATACCATACCACAGAGCAACAGAAATTTAACAGTAAGCTTTGGAATTTGTTGTCTTATACTATCCACTGCTTGATTTACAAATAGCTAGCCTAAAATGTTTCAGTAAAGCAAGTTCTTAGATGAGGAAAATGAAAGAAAAAAGGCATGAATCCACTTGTAGCCCCACCCTGGAAAGAAGATGCTCATTAAAGTAAAGACACTTACTGGAAAGGAGATTGACATTGACATTGAACCCACAGACAAGGTGGAACGAATTAAGGAGCGAGTGGAGGAAAAAAAGGGAATCCCCCACAACAGCAGCGACTGATTTACAGTGGCAAACAGATGAACGATGAGAAGACAGAAGCTGATTACAAGATTCTAGGCGGTTCAGTCCTCCACCTGGTGTTAGCTCTGAGAGGAGGCGGTGGCCCTGGACAGTGATGGACCTTCCTCCATTTTACCTCCTTATCTGTCACTGGTAAGGAGGCATCACTCTCTGGGACACCAGAGCCACTGCCCCCTCCCCTTGATGCCCAGTCTTGTGTATCTACTGATGGGAGAAAATGAGGACCCCAGGATGCAGTATTTCTGGCCCAAAGGGTCTTTGCTGGCTTTTGGGATTTAGCTTGTCATCCTGTGTGCTTCCCTCTTATGGTTGTGACCCTGGTAGTCAATAAAATATTTCCTGGCCACTTGGGAAAAAAAAAGAAAAAAGGCATGAAGTTGGCAGCAACAAAAAGAAGTATATAATTTGGTGAGAGGGTTTGAATGTGGAAGAGATTATTTAAGGTTTGTAATCACCAAAAGGAAAAGTTTAGGAATTATATAAACTTGGTACAGTGGAACTCTCCCTTAAGCAAACACCTAGCACATTTGAAAGAACAAACTGATCAGTAATACACCTGCGAGTGTCAGTTTGAGCTCTACCTTCATCTGCTGAAAAATCTCAAATAGAACACAATGGAAAGAACAGGTCACTTTAGTCAGGATTCACTCACTCCAAATTCCACATCTCTCACTTATCTGCAAATCAAATAATCTTTGTCTTTGTTCGGCTACATAATCAAAATGCAGAACACTTAGAAATGTTGTGAAAATTAAGACTATATATGTAGCAGAATAGTTAACCCTAAATCCATTCATCATGAAAAACTTACCATCATTAGAAGTGAGTAGCTAAAATCAATGGCTTAAAAGAAAAAAATTCTTCTACTGTGCCTAGAGCTTGAACTCAGGGCCTGGGCATTCTCCCTGAGCTTTTTTGTGCAAAGCTAGCACTCTACTTCTTAAGCCACAGCTCCACTTCCAGTTTTTTGGTGGCTAATAGGAATCTCATGAAGTTTTCCTGTACCAGTTTGTATGGAACCTTGATTCTCAGATCTCAGCCTCCAGCACCCTGTTTATCATTATTTATATATATATATATATACATAATCATTATTCTATCTATCTATCTATCTATCTATCTATCTATCTATCTATCTATCTATCTATCCATCCAGGTAAGAATACCATAGTAAGAAGAGCAATAGTTGAACAATCATATAAAAAGAACTGTCCAGTTAAGATTGAGTAAGGGATATGTCACTAGATATATAAGGTCATATTTTCAACAACTGGCTATTTTTGTCCAAACAGCAGCACACAAAAAGCCACCTATTTCTTCTTCCTATTTTCAGGTCTCAAAATGTATCCAGCAAAGAAATGCTACCAGTTACAGAATTTTTTTTTTTTTTTTGCCCTACGTCTAGGCTTGGGCATTGTCCCTGTGCTCTTCAGCTCTAGGCTACTACCCTACCCTTGAGCCAAGCCTCACTTCCCATTTTCTAGGGGTTAATTGGAATCACAGGTCCTTTTGTGCTGGGACTGGCTTTGAACCTTGATCCTCAGATCTCAGCCTCCTGAGTAGCTAGGATTACAGGCGTGAGCCACTGCACCTGGCTCAATTATAGAATTCTAAATTTTAATTAACCTTGTTTACTACTTGTTTACTGCTACTGTACTTTGCAAAGTTAAGCCCCCAACTTCAATGGGGTGTATTTATGTGTATGTGTGTGTGTGTGTGTGTGTGTGTGTGTGTGTGTGTGTGTGTGTGATTTAATTTAGAATGCTTGTGCAAACAGAAATCAGTTTCCCTAGGAACATTATAACAAAACATCTACTTACAAAAGTTTCCTTTCCGGGCCGGGAGTTTGGCCTAGTGGTTAAAGTGCTTGCCTAGCATGCATGAAGACCCGGGTTTGATTCCTCGGTACCACATACATAGATAAAAGCCAGAAGTGGTGCTGAGGCTCAAGTGGTAGAGCTCTAGCCTTGAGAAAGTCCAAGGACAGTGCTCAGGCCTTAAGCTCAAGCCCAGGACTGGCAAAAAAAAAAAACAAAAAAACAAAAAACAAAAGTTTCCTTTCCATTATACCCATGTTCCTTGCAATCTCCTGTTAGATAAGACCAGGTTCCTTAGGATGCTACTCAAGCTCTCCAACAGTCTCCCTCCTAGGTCTCCATTTCCATCATGTAACTTTCGGAAGTGTTTTATAAAATGGGAAGATGCCTTATGAAACGATTCAGTAATTATTAACAAAACAAAATTCTGTGTGTATCTGTGTGTGTGTGCTGGTTCTGTGGCTTTAATTCAGGGCCTGGGTGGTTGCCCCTAAGCTTTTGTGCTCAAGTTAGCACTCTACCATTTGAGGCACAGTTCCACTTCCAGTTGTTTGGTGGTTAATTGGAGACATCATAGACTTCTCTGCCTAGCCTGGCTTCAAACTGCAATTTCAGATCTTAAGCTTCCTGAGTAGTTAGGATTACAGGTGTGAAATACTGCCAAATGGATGAATTCTTGTATTTTTACAAAACAGACAATATTTGACTAATTTTAGAGGAAAAATATTCTAGTAATCAGATAACTTAAAACTAAAGGGATATGAATGTGAGGCATTTGTCTATTTAAGGCTCTCAAACATGAACAAAATGCTATTTTAAAAAATGTAATGCAGGCAGGAAGTTTGGCATAGTGGTAGAGTGCTTGCCTAGCATGCACAAAGCTCTAGGTTCAATTCCTCGGTACCACATACATAGAAAAAGCCAGAAGTGGTGCTGTGGCTCAAGTGGTACAGCTCTAGCTTTGAGAAACCCCAAGAAAAACACTCAGCCCTGAGTTCAAGCCCCGGGACTGGCAAATAAAATAAAAATAAAAATATAAAAAATATTTTAAAAAGTAATGATTGAAAACTAAGAAGATGAACTTATATTTAATCCTTTTTAATATAAAACCAAATGGTAGTCTAGCAACACTGGGACTAAGTGCTGAAAAAGTAGAGTACAAAACAAATACATGAACCATAATTACAACTTAAGTTCTTTGGATTATTTCTCTTCTAAGCCTCAGCAGTTAATACAAAATTTTCCCAATTAAATATGATAGTATTCTTCAATATCTTATGTCTTATAAAGTTGCACTCCAGGAAAACTTGGTGAATTTTCAGTTGCCAAGAAAACATTAGAAAGTGGAGGGCAGGGGTTGAAGATAAGGCATATCTTAAAACACTGGCATAGTATAACTGTAACAAATACTGGCTTAGAACTTGTGTCTCTAACTTTTAGTCATATGTTCTACAAGGCTCTTTCAGCATCTGATAGTTTCATCAGCCTTTCCATTTTCAAATAAGTAACCTTTACCTCCCATCATATCCCAAATAAGTGACTCCTAACATTTTCTAAAAGGTGGACCTAAAAAATTATTGGGTCCCCTTTATGTATAAGGCAAACAGTGGCTTTATTTTTCTATTGGAACAAGGGAACGTTCCCTAGTGTGCTTAGTGTTCAGGGGGAAAAAAAAGGTCCCCAAAGTTCTTTTCTGGTCCATACAGAACAATCAGAATGTAAGAGAAGTGGCCAAAGATCCAAAATATACATTAATCGTATTTGCTTCTTTCTATTAGAGGTCCCTCCTTATAATGAGCAATTATTTGAATCAGGATGGAACAGTTAATAAGAAGGAAGAACAAACCAGCTAGCCAAATAAACAGAAAGGTGTTCTGTCCTTGAAACTCAAGAATATAGGCAGGGGTGAGCCACAGGGCTTGGCCTATAAACCACAACAGTAGGAGGACTACGGCTCTTTTCCAGGGCATTCTCACTAGTGGCATCACTAGAGGCAGAAGGCAGAGGTACCAAAGGAAGTACTGCGAGGTGCAGACTTTGTTGAAGGTCACAAAAATGGATGTATGGAGGAAAGAACAAAACACCAGGTCTCTGTAATAAGCGAAAGACACCGCGGAGAGCAAGATGAACTGGGGCAGGAAGGCGGCGACTCCCAGGGTAAAACTCCACTTGCTCTCTGCAGTCAAATACAGCATGTAGAAGTATGGAGAAAAGTTGTGACGGATATCCCGCCTCGTCAGGTGGTAGAGGTAGGTGTGCTCCAAAAATTCCCAACCATACTTCTGGTAAAAACCGAAGGTCAGGACAAAAAAGGTGAGGGAAGACACGGTCAGGAAGAGGAGCAGAGCTCGGTTACACAGCCTCTTCAGCAGTTCCCACAGCCGAGCCTGGAAAGAATGGCGGGACCGATGGTCGCCGTAGCGTCCCGGAAGCAAGTGGAGGGCGATGGGGAGGACGTAGGTCACGGGATACATCTTCATGTGCACCGCCAAGCCGTAGAAGAGGGCGGCCCACGCGACGGCTCGCTTCTCGATGAGGTACAGGGCCGAAAGCACCAGGGAGGCGACGATGGAGTCCGCGTTGCCTCGGCTGGACACCGCCATGGGGAGGGGGTTAAGAAGCCAAAAGACGCAGTAGCCGCAGGCCTGGCGACGTCCCAGCCCCTTCAGAAGCAGCAGGCGGTACTGGAGGAAGGCGGTGAGGAGGTCGCAGCTGATGAAGAGGAACTTCCCGAAGAGCTCGCTGAGGTACACGTTGGGCGTCAGGAGCCAGCTCAGCAGCGGCGTGTAGCGATAGGTGGCCCTCAGGTACGGGGAGCGTCCCTCGGTGACGAACCGCGCGGCGTCCGTGAACACGTGGTAGTCGATGTCCGTGTACCGCACCAGCAGGGCCCGGTCCTGGAAGACCCCGTAGAAAACCAGGGCGACCCGGGCCAGGAAGGCCACGCCGAACACCCCGGAGGGGGGCACCCTCAGGTTCAGGAACCATTCTCCCCAGTGCTTGGTGGAGTCCATGGTCCGACTGCCCCGGACACCAGCGCCCAACTGCGCTCCTAATCTCTTCACCCTCACTTCGGTCCCCACGCCTCCTCGGGAAGCCGGGACATGGCCTTCCCAGCCGAGACGCCAACAGAAACAAGCGCCGGGACGAGCGCTTCCGGTATGAAGACGCACCCGCCCCCGAGCTACTTCCGGTCGTCAGTCACCGCTTGGGTTTCACGGTTGCCTCCGCGGAAGAACAACCTACTTCTTGATTGGCCGTCTGCAAGAGGCGGGACTTCCGACCTCGGGAGCGAGC
Source organism: Megascapheus bottae (assembly GCF_031878675.1). Classification (NCBI taxonomy): domain Eukaryota; kingdom Metazoa; phylum Chordata; class Mammalia; order Rodentia; family Geomyidae; genus Megascapheus; species Megascapheus bottae. The sequence goes on along the minus strand of NC_143518.1, from coordinate 35,480,555 downwards.
GTCACATCCGCTTACCGGAACGCCCGCGCCCGCTGAGGCTCTGTGAAGCGGACGGTTCTGTTCTCTGAGCGATCCCTCCTCGTCCTCGCCTCCCCGAGCGCCCGGCGGCAGAGATCGACTCTGGACATCAGCCAGCCGTAAACTGCTAGCTACATCCCTCAGGGCCGAGCTAAACTCCTGATAGTTTTTCAGGCTTCACCAGGCCGGTTAGGATGGGTTCAGGGAGGCCCGGGTTGTCCCCTGCAGTGGTTGGGATATGCCTGTATTTCAAAATTAATAGCAGTTTATATGAAAATCAGATTTAAATGGGCAGCTTGCATTTCATCCAATAAGCCTAGATAGAGGGGATGGGCAGGCCCTTGACCCTCACTACCTGCGTGCTTAATATTCCTCCACCGAGGTTGCTTTCCCCTCTCAGCGGCCCTGGCAAACATCTCCTAAAAACCCTGAAGGCCTCAGCTCAGGGGTGGACTCCCAGAAACGTACTCAGGCTCTCAATCCTCTTTTCTCATCACGCCTTCTGCTATCCGAGGGCAGATGGAAAGAGATGGCCCTTCTACGCTCTGGAGAATCAGAGTCCACCCAGCTGTAATCCCAGAGCTCCAGAACACCCTGCTCATTCCTTTATTATAGCCTTTGTCTCACTGCTTCGTAATAACTGACTTTTTTTTTTTTTGCTTCTCCTTAGTTTTTCCATCGGTACACTAAAATTTCCTGGAGAAGAGAGATTATCTTGTTCCTTTCTGTACTTCAGCATCTACACAGTATCAGACTTTCAGAAGCCAGCCCAGTGGTCTTCCTACCAGAATACTTGGAGTGGTGTCCTTGGAATGTGCTCAGCTCCCTAGTCTTCTAGCTTTCAGATATCCTTTATCTATGTCAAGGTCGGATTCTTAACCCTATTCCCTTGAGTTTCTCACCAAGAACCCCAGTTATTCCTGCTTTCCTTTCTGTGGTCAGTGTTGCATTGTACAGTTTTTTTATTATTATTATTTTAGATTGTATTTAATACTTTATTTTTAGATTGTGTTTCTTACCTTTTGAGTGAGGTAAGAGTTGTTGTGTGTGTTTCAGTACTGGAGCTTGAACTCAGTGTTTCACTATTACCTGGCTTTTTTTGCTCAAGGCTGGCTCTTTACCACTTGAGCCACACCTCCGCAGCTTTTTTTCTAGTTAATTAGAGGACTTTTCTGTTTTGGTTGGCTTTGAACCACAGTCCACCCATCTCAGCCTCCTAAGTAGCTAGGATTTTTGGCATGAGCCACTGGCAGCTGGTGGACTATGTGGTTCTTGAGAATAGCAGTTTTATCTTACCCTTAATTTATTTTCAGTTCTTCAGACACATGCTATGTGATAAATTATGACTGACTATAGGTTGAGCTTGCTTCCTAGGGAAAGTCTTTCAGGCTAATGTAAAGAGAGGAAGTGGCTCCATCTAACCTGAACATGCACTTCTCAGGACTACCCCTTACTCATCCCTCTTTTTTTTTTTTGTCTATCCTGGGACTTGAACTCAGAGCCTGGGCACTGTCCCTTTGCTTCTTTTGTTCAAGTCTAGCACTCTACCACTTGAGCCTCAGCACCACTGTTTATATGGTACTGAGGAACCAAACCCAGGGCTTCATGCATACTAGCCAAGCACTCTACCACTAAGCCACATTCCCAGTTCTACTTGTCCATCTTGTAGTCCACATTTATCCTTTAAATGAGCACATTAATCTTATAATTTCATTTTCATATTCTTTTTTTGTCATTCATGGAACTTGAACTCTGGGCCTGGGCACTGTCCCTGAGCTCTTCATCTCAAGGCTACTGCCCTACCCCTTGAGCCACAGTGCCACTTCGGGTGGTTAATTGGAGATAAGAGTGTCATGGATTTTTTAGAGCCTGGGCTAGCTTTGAACCACCATCCTCAGATCTCAGCCTCCTGAGTAGCTAGGATTACAGAAGCATGAGCCACCATGCCTGGCTTCCCATATTCATATTCTCATATCTCTGTGTTCTTTTTTTTTTTTTTTTTTTCCAGTCCCAGAGCTCGAATTTAAGGTCTGGGCACTGCTGGTTTTCTTATCTCATTGGAGGAAAAAGTCTCATAGATGTTCTTGCCAAGGCTGGCTGTGAACCAAAATCCTCCATCTCAGCCTCCAGAGTAGCTAGAATAACAGGCATGAACCACCAGTGCCAAACCTTTGTATTCTTTAATTTGCCTTGGAGCAATAATTACTTCTAATTTTGGTTTTGCAGTATATCAGCCACTTATATATACAGTGGCAACACATCATTCAAATAACTGTGATGATGACTCAGAACAGCTAGACATATTGAGGACTATCTGCAAGATGTTAACTTTGTGCTAAATTTTTTGTAATATAAATATTCTTTACTAATAAGGAAAATCAGAACTTGCAGAAGATAAATAATTTTCTTATGTCACCTAGCCAACTAGTGATAGAACTGAAACTCAAATCTGGTCTATCTGAACAAGACATCTTAATCACAATATGACTATTAAAAATATAATGCTGATTATGAATTCTAAGTTTCCTCCCTGTTTTCTCTCCTTGGACTCTTATTTGAATCCTGCGGATGGTCTCTCTTGCCATGACTATCTCTGATTTATTATTTTTCTCTGTGAATTATAGATAAGTAAGCCTTAGTGTCAGAAAGTAGAGAATATAGGAAGTATATATCTGAGTATTAACTAAGTAATGCATCTTCTGACTGGATTGGCTTCAATAATTGAGTGGAAAAGCTTCATACAGTCTGTTCCTATGAGGCTAGCTGAATAGATAGGGCAGAGGCACCAACTCTGGGCTACTGAAACCACTAATGAGAAAGAAAAGAAAAATCCACCGGAGTCAAAACAGAGAGTGATATAGGTAGTAGTACTTAGAGTGATGCCACTTGTGAAATTTTTTTGCAAGATCTCATGCTTTTTAGAACATGTTAATTTGACATCTGGTGTTAGCATATGTCATTTGTTGTTGCTTTAGTTATATTTGTTATATGCTACTTGTTATTTTCTTTCTCCACAAGTTTGTAGGAGCTACAAACGTGTGTGTGTGTGTGTGTGTGTGTGTGTGTGTGTGTGTGTGTGTGACACTGTCCCTGAGCTTCTTTTGCTCAACGCTAATATTCTGGTTTTTTGTTTTGTTTTGTTTTGTCGGTCATGGGGCTTGAACTCTGGGCCTGGGCACTGTTCCTGAGCTCTTCAGCTGAAGGCTACTGTCAAGGCTAGCTTTCTACCACTTGAGCTTTCTATTTTTCCTAATTTATTGGAGACAAGTTTCTCACAGACTTTCCTGCTTGGGTGATCCTTAGATCTCAATCTCCTGATTAGGTAAGATTACAGGTGTGAGTCACTAGCACCTGGCTAGCAGCTATAAACTTTTAATCACTACATATTTCATATGGCTTATGCATTTATATATTTTATGATTCATTATTATTCATGATAATGGTACCTAATTTTTTCCTCCTCTCCCCTCTATCCATCACTGAGGAATAAGAATCAGTTACTGTATAATTTGGCTTCATGCCAGAGAATTTGGAACTGAATATTGACAACCAGGCTTTCTCTGGTAGTGATAGACAGTAAGGATAGAAGATAAATCTATTTCATTTGGATTTGGGAGAAGAAATGTCTGATGATTTAAAGGAATTATAGAGGTTTGAGAGTGTTAAGAAAAGCAGTCAACAAGTCTTATAAGTAGGGATGGAAAAAAATGGTCACTGGCTAAAGGGGCAATGCCTGGGATCCAGAACAGCTTAATATTTGTGGATGAAGCCAAATCAGTGCTTTAGATTTCTAGGCTTCACGTGTTTTAAATCTTGTTCTTTTAAGAATTGAACTTGAAAAGTATTTCCTAAGCATCCTAAAGTTAGGAGGTTGATGTGCAAGAAAGGAGTGGAAGGAATGGGTGACACCATTAGTGAAAAGCCTGAGAAAAATTCAGCAGAAGAGGCCTGGTTCCACAATCAGAAGTTCTTCTAAACAGATGTCCATAGCACATGCTTCTAACACTACTTGGGATGTTGAGAATGGAATGGTCAAGATTCCAGGCCAGCCCAGGCACAAGTCATTGAGATTCCATTTGAAAAGAAGAGAGGCTGACATGGTGGTGTATACTGGTTATCCTAGAAACTAGGGGAAGCATAAAGGAAGCAGATTTCAGTTTAGGCATGGCATGCGCCCTCGCTTGAAATGAGACCCTATCCTAGAAATAATCAGCAAGAAACAGGGCTAAAGGGGTGGTTGCACAGTAGCACTCCAGCCTAGCCCCCCCCCCCACACACACAGGATAGCCTAATTCATAGATACATTCAAGTTCAGCTCTTGATAATAGTATAGGATTAGATTTCTAAAAGAAATAGAGTGAAGACCAGACATTCATCCATTTTATTTAGTAGCTTGTTCTGAACAGACAAAAAGGAAGTAAGCCAAAAAATAACTCACATATTTTTTTTCTCCTAGGTAAATTTGACCTGGTTTAGTCATTAATAAGCAATAAGTAAAGGCACCATTTCATGATACTTCAGTTTCAGTAGAGCTGGCAAAGCCTGGAGTTCCAGCTAACTTCACAGCATAGGTAATATGCTATTTTACAAATAAACTAGACTAGCTAGCTGAGATAAAACCAAGGTAGCAGCTTTGGAAGGATGCAAGTCTCCATCTCCTAGCAGTAGGTTTCCTCACAGAATTCCTGCATGATCTCGTTAGTTGACAGGATTTCAGGAGGCGGGATTAAGTGAAGCCCATTATAGGGATGGCACAGAATTACACCATTTCCTAGGACAGACGGTAGGTCCATGTTTCACTCTTATACAGGAACATCAAAGCCACAGCATGCTCCTCGTACCCAGTGTCAGAAAAGACACCTGGCATAGATGGCATCCCTTTTGGACTGTTTGTAGACATCCAGAGGCCAGGGCTCTGTCTTAAGAATACCTTGACCCCATCAGCTCTTGAGTCTTGGCGTTTTATTTTTATTCAAAGGTTGAAGCTTCCATTAGTGCCCAAACAGTCAGGTGTTTGGTTGTGGAAGCTAGAGCTGCTTCCACCCTAGTGGAAACCGGGGAAATACAGAATACTTCAAAAGAGGAAAACAAAAGATGCTTTTATTTGTTTATTTACTTAAATTGAAAGTTGCTACAGTGGCAGGATGATGGTAGGGATGGGAGCACACAGTGTAAGTAGATTTCCCCTCCCCCATGTCCTCCTAGCTCCTCTCTTCTTGGTCCTATCAGTACCATAAGCTCATCAAGCCTCCATGGATACCTCTTTATTTATGAAGAGGGATTTCTGTCCCTCAGATTCTCATCATTGAACCTGAAATCCATCAGTAGTCTCACTTCTTTAAAACCAGGAACTCTGGTTTTAAACTCTAGAAATCTGATATCCTGCCTCCCAACCAGGCAACATATCTGTACTTCTTTTCCGTACATTCAGTATATTTGGGCATATATACATCTATATACATATCTTTCTATATATATTATCTTTTTTTCTCCTTAGATAAACCTTTCATATATATCAGCTCCTAATTCCTCAAGCCTTCACCCACCTTTTGTTTGCCAGTCAAAGTAAGACTGAAGGGTTTCATTGATTTTACCAGATTCCTTTTTAGCCCTATCCTTTCTCATCTTCACATCCTGGGTATCCGTCCTCAGCAGCTGATTTGCCTCTCTTCTGAAATCTTACCCCGGATCTGTGCCTAACATTCCATCCTAACATCTCCTAACTTTCCAGGCTGATGGCTGGTATGGCCAGGGGGTCCATTTATCACCAGTCCCAAGTGCTTCTAAAGCTTATCCTACACTCTGAACTCGGGTTCCAGGACAAGGAAGATAGGCTGTAGTTTAAATCATTTAGTGTTTGAGGTTCATGGGAGGACAAAGGGCTTATGGGAGAAGGTGCCAGATTGTATTAATAGCACAGTGTGATTTAAAGTGCAACTTAGCATAGAGCCTGGAATTGTAGAGGAAATTCAGAAAGGATTAGGTAAAAAAAAAAAAAATCATCTCTCTCCTTTGTTATCCAAGAATCTGAGGAGAGTCTAAGGCTTAGAACCAACAGCAGGGGAATAAGAGGAATTCCTTTAGGAGGGAAGCAGCAATGTACAGAAGAGACCAGATGGAGCACAAATTGCCAATAGATAAGAGGATACATACACAAACACACATACACAGCAGTGTACTTTGTCTTTGCACAGTGAACAAAAGCATGTTAAATCCAATACTGAATAAAGTTGAGAGGATATAAGCTGGCTGTTTGCCTTCTGTTCTTTGTTTCTGATTTTCATCGGTTTTTTTTTCATGTTCTTATAAAAACTAAAGAGTAATGGGTTTTTACAGTAAGTGCAGACTGAAGGGTCTTCATTTTCAAGATACAGTTGAGTTCAAGAAGAGAGCATATGTAAGAAGTTGAAGTAGGTCCAGCCTCAGAATTTTGTGAGTTTCTCTGGAAGGCTCTGCACACAGATGTATACATTCTGTATAAGAGAATAGCTTGTAACAGTTGGTCATGTTCACCTTCAAAAAATCACCCACTTGATTCATACAGGGGTTCTCTGCCAAACCACTTGTGGGGTTTGTACCTAAATGACACCAGGAAGCACTTACGGTGTTTGGGGCTTTAAAGAACATTCTGTTGTCTATAAACCTTTCCCAGAGGCCTGCCATAGTCTTTGCCAGGGAACAAGGAATGGCCTGCACGTGATCTTCTAAAATATCTTCTTAACTTGCCTGCAGCTTGCTCCATGGCAGAAGAATAGAGATGACACTGATTTTCATCAGTTTTTATCAAGTAGGAATGGTTGAAGGATACCAGAGCTAGATCAGGAGGTAAAATTTCCTCCCCTCATAACATTGTCTCATAAAATAACTGGCACTTTTCAGAAAGGCACTGGGAGGTGTAACAAAATAGTGGCTGCCAGCCACAGAATTCAGCTTCTGCCCAAACCTTAACAAAGCATCAACAATTCCCAGGGGCTCTGAACAGCAGGGTGGAAATCTGAGAAGTTGGTTTAATTTTCCTGGAGAATCTGTGCCCTCTGAATCTAGTTTTAGTTGAGCATCAATGTTAAGAAGGGAAAAATGTGTCTTCCCTCCCTTTCTTTTGGGTTCAAGTTAAGGAAAGGGGTCTTGACTGGGCAGGAAAGGGAGAAGAGAAGCCAGGTACAGTGTAATCTGGAGTATCATTTTCAGAGCTTTTCATGGGGCCCGGGAAATGGACTTATTCAAAAGAACGTATTGGCTAGAGGCCTCTATTCAAAAGACACAAGGAAACAAAGCTTCCCAGAGCTGCCTGAGGACCTGTTCAAAGTTTTGGACAATAGTTCCAAAGCTGAAGAATTTGGAATCTAGGATGGGTACAAGTGTGGATGTGCTGGGGTTATTTTGGGGGGAGGAATTGCAGGGAGAGGAGAATCAGTCATGTGGTTTGAGCTAGGTCTGAGCACTGTCCCTGAGGATGTTTGTTTGTTTTTTTAAACTCAAGGCTAATGCTCTACTACTTTCAGCCACAGCTCCACTTCTGATTTTCTTCTGGTCAATTGGAGATAAGAGTCTCATGGATTTTCCTGCCCAGTTTGGCTTTGAACCACTAGGGACCTGGTGTGGCTGTATTCTTTTTTTTTTTTTTAATGGATCATGGGGCTTGAACTCTGGGTCTGGACGTTGTCTCTGAGCTCTTCAGCTCAAGGCTACCACCCTACCCCTTGAGCCACAGCCCCACTTCCTGGCTGTATTCTTAAATGTCTCATTAACCCCAATTTATGGGAACAGACTATGAGAAACTGAGCGTGCTGAGAAAGTCTACTTGCAAACTAGATTAGCAAACGGTGGTGATAAAGAGCCTATGTTAGGGTCAGGAGTTGTCAGCAAAGATTAAAAACACCACGATAAACCCTAGCTTCATTCAACAGGAGTTGGGAAAAGACCCCAAAATAAACTGATTTCAGATTCCTGTATTTCTGAGGGCACAAACCACGAAGTGACTATCAGATGTGACCATCAACCTGCTAGCCAGAAACAGAGATGCAGGCAGCTCTGGTGATGGTGTGTGTGTGTGTGTGTGTGTGTGTGTGTGATCTGTCCATCCAGTTATATGGTCCTACTGATACGCGTCTCCAAGCATGGCGAAGGCCTTCCAAGCCCCTTCAGCCTAATCTTCCCTCTCCTTCCCCCACCCTGGCTTCAACGAGTTGTGTGCACTGGGGAAGAAGCAGGAAAAGGTGAAAGGGGAGGATGGGACGGAAATGTGGATTCCAGTTGACCTGAACTCCTGACGGGCCACTGAGTTGCAGGAAGAAACAGGATGGGTACCTCTAGGACACTCCGGTGACCCCAGGGCATCGAAGGCGAGGAAAAGAGGTCAAGAGGGCTAGGGGGCTGGAGCGGGGCCCTCAGACGTTGCTGATGCGCACGCTCAGCGCCCCGCCCTCCTTTTCAGCTTGTTCCCTTAAGGACTCCTCCAACTTGAGCTTCTCTGGGTCTCCGTACCGGACGGAGCCGTCGCGGAGCCCGCTGGGGGGAGCTACTTTCACAACCTGGTCGAACAGGCTGAAGTCAGCCACGTATTTGCCGCTGGCCGACAGCGAGATGGCGGGCGTGAACTCGTAACCCCAGAGGATCTCCTCGGGCAGGTAGGACGTGCGCACCTGGCAGGTGGCGCTGGTGGACTCCACCGTCCCGCTCAAGATGAGCACCAACTCGAAGTCCCCCTCCCCGCTGCGCAGGGGGAGGTCCCGCAGGGGGCTGGCCTCGTCCACCACGTGGTAGAAGGTGAGGGGCAGGATGAGGAAGGGGCTGTCCGAGGCCGTGTCCACCTGGAAAGCCACGTTGACCTGGTTGAGCCGAATGCTCTCGCCCTCCTTGGTCTGGTGCGTCTGCAGCAGCTTGCCCGTCACCTGGCAGCCAATGAGCAGGCTCTTGCGCATGTTGGCCACCCGGATCATCAGGCAGGGCTTCCCGTTGTGCGAGGCCACCACGGCGTGCTGGCTGAAACGAATGGTCTCCGCGCGCTTCTTGGGCCGGGCGATCTTGGCCAGGAAGGTGCCTGTGATGAAAATCTCCAGGATGGTGGTGAGCACCAGCTGGGCGATCAGGAGCACGATGGCCAGGGGGCATTCCTCGCTGATGTAGCGGAAGCCGTAGCCGATGGTGGTCTGGGACTCCAGGGAGAAGAGGAAGGCCCCGGTGAGCGTGTGCACCTGCACCACGCACGGCGTGTGGTTGGCGGGGGGCCCCCACTCCAGCAGGTCCCCGTGGGCCACGGCCACCAGGTACCACACCACGCCGAAGAGGAACCAGGTGCCCGCGAAGGTGGCAGAGAACAGCAGGAGCTTGTAGCGCCACTGCATGTCGATGAAGGTGGTCCACAGGTCCTTGAGGTAGAGGAAGCGCTTGTCGGCAATGTGCTCCATCCTCACGTTGCTGCGGCCGTCCTTGGTCAGCACTCGCCGTCTCCGGATGGCCGGACTCACCAGGGGCCGGCTCTCCGTCTGAGTGGTCTGACTGTAATACACCTTGGCAACCGATGTCATCTACACGGGACAGAACAGCACGGAGGAAGTTAAAGAAAGCCAGCCAGCCAGGTAGCCAGCCCTGGATACGAACCGGGGGAGTTCCCAGCAGTGAAGAGGCTGAGGCAAGAAGAGGGAGAGTGTGAGGCCAGCCCGACATACACAGCGAGTCTCTGTCAGAAAGAGAGAGAAGGAGGGAGGAGGAGAAGAGAGAAGAAAAGAAAAACAACAAAAAAGGACCGTTTGAAAAGACTTGTACTCATGGCCTTGCTGATGTAACTGTAACCCCTCTGTCTGTCACCTTTACAAAAAAAATAATAACAACATTTAAGAAAAGAAAAAGGGAGCGAGGGAGGAAAGAAGCTGCCAACTCAGTTACCACCCAGTGGGAACAGCATTCGTTTTGGAAACACGTATTTCTTAGCAAATATTCACTGAGCACTTACTATATGCCAGTCACTGTGCAATGTGCTGGTAAAGCAAAGTTGGAAAATATGCCATCCTTGCTAAAAAATCACAACCTCATGAAATAGATACATATTAAGTAAGCAGATAGTTTCAATGAAGCCTAATAATTGTCAGTTTTAGAAAAGGCAGTGAAGAAAGAGTCACCTTCACAGTTCCTTAAGGAACTGTAGGGCCCAGGCCCAGAGTTCAAGTCCCATGATCGACAAAAAACAAACAAACAAACAAAAAACTCAGTGTGGATTTATTAAGCACAAAGTATCAAAATAACATAATTTTCTTCTACGATAAGGTCATTAAATTGACAGATCAACAAAATATTATCGATAAAACTGTGCCAAGGCCTCAGGAAGATTTTTGGCATTAAGGTAGAGAAAATGACCAGAAGGATAATGTAACTGGATGACATAAAATTTAAAAATCAGTGGTACTGGTAAATGGACCATAATATCGTGGAATTAACAGAGAGCTTTATCTCTGGCCTTGCCCTATTCAATGTGCTTAACACTAACTTCATTCAAAACTAGAGAACAGTAGGGTCATCAATCATACGGATGTCACGAAGTGGAACAGATTACAAAGCTGGGATCTAAAAGGAGCCCAAAGGGTAAGCCAAATGTAACAAAAAAATAAAGGTTGGAAGCTGCTCTCTATCAGCCTGAGGGTGAAGAGTAGCCAGTGGGCTGCTATTAAACTGACTCCTCGCTCAAAAAAAAAAAAAGTTATGTACTTGTGCCCAAAAATTACCTGAGCAAGTTCTGGATTGGAAAGATGTGATTTAATGATATATATATATATATATATGTAAAACATTTTAGCAGATTATTCATGTACTTCATTTCCAAAAAAAGTACAATTTTATTATTTTATTTTATTTATTAATTAATTTATTTATTTATTTTGCCAGTCCTCGGGCTTAAACTCAGGGCTTGAGCACTATCCTTGGGCTTTTTCCTCAGGGCTAGCACTCTGCCACTTGAGCCACAGCATCACTTCCGGCTTTTTTAAGTATGTGGGACTGAGGAATCGAACCCGGGTCTTCGTGCATGCTAGACAAGCACCCTACCACTAGGTCAAACTCCTGGCCTTATTTATTATTTTTTATTTTTTTAATTTTTTTAAAGTAGTACAATTTTAAACTACTTTACTTGAACTTAGTCTCTAAAATAAGGAAACAGTTGATTCATCTCGCACCTAGAATATCCTATCTCAAGGAGAAATCAGAATACAAGAAAATTCAGGACCAAATCACATGGGAAATAGTTGAAAGAAATGGATTTAGGCAGAGACACTAATCTGGAGTATCTAATGGATGCGTGCAAATATTTGGCTCAAAGAGTTGTCATGTGAATAAAGGGTTAGACTAGTTCTTTGAGCTCCAAGAGAAAGAATCAGTATCAGTGGGGCCAAGTTCCAAGGAAAAAAATTCCAGACTAATATTACAGAGGATACTGTACAATCAGAATGATGCAAATGCAAGGGGAAAAAAGGTTCCACAAAAAGTAGAGTGCTCTGCACTAGAAGGAGTTCAAGAACAGGTTGTACAAACCCTTTGTAGACATCCTGTAGACGAGACTGAAGCTTGCTCAAAGCTTAGTTGAAAGATTGTCTTTAAGCTCCCAACCATAATCTGTGGTGGGAATGAGAAACTTGTTTTCTGCCAAGGGCCATTTGGGTATTTACGCCATCATTTGCAGGGCATACAAAGTTACCAATACAGACAGATGAGCTGACAGATGGATCAGAGCCAATGAGAGGTATATATGTATTTGTGCCATTATATACTAAATGATTTCATGTCCCTTATATAGCCTGTTGGGGTGAATAACTTTTTCATTCCCCACCCTTGCTTTGATGGTGACATTAGGGATTCTTCATTTGAGTCCTAGCTTTGTGTCCAGGTAGGATTCTGCATGGAATCTCCCAGGACCCAAGGAAAGCCTTGCTCATCATTTTCAAAATAATCGTCTATCACTTTAAAGTTTATAACATATGTAAATTGCTCATGCTATGAAAGAAAGACATCATTAGACATGAACACTCAGAGAATTTGCCCCAAGTAGATTAGTGATACAATTGCTATCCAAACTCAGGTCTTATCTCCTGGTACAAAATTATTTTTATTTTCCTTTGTCAGTTGTGGGGCATGAACTCAGGGCCTGGGCACTGTCCTTGAGCATTTCTACTCAAGGTTAGTGATTTATCACTTTGACCCACAGGGCCACTTCTGATTTTTTGGTGATTAAGTAAGAAAGAGTCCCACAGACTTTTCTGCCTGGACTGGCTTTGAACTGTGATCCTGAGTAGCTAGGATGACAGGTGTGAGCCACCAGTGCCAGGCCAGAACTGTTTAACTGTAGCAACTGCTTCTGTGCTCTCTAGATTCATGGCCATTGGTCCTGTACTCTCAGGATGTACTCCGTGCTGCTCTTTACTAAGACGATAAAGTGTGAAAGTTGGAGAGTCCAGTACATGGGCACTGGAGATTTTGGTTACTAGTAGTTTCTTTGTTGCTTCTGGCTGTTGTGTTTGCCACCTCCAATTGTTGTGCCTGCTGTTGCCAGCCTTCATATCTGCCACCTCCAGCTGTGCTCTGCTGTTCACAGCTGTTGTTCCACCTCCCACAGCCAGGCCACTTTGTTCTCCGCGGTGGCCAGAATGAGAAGCAGATAAACAATCATCACACTCCACCCCCAAGCTGGCTAGGGCTCTAGAGAAGGAAGCAGGCCAAAGTTCTGGAAGTGATTTGTTGTTGCCCCACCCCAAACATACAACCTCCTTCCTCTAGAGGGTGCTATTGGCTCAAAACAGTCCCAGCCAATACCAGAAACAGCATTCTGAAGACCAGAGGAGCCTGTAGGAAGTGAAAGAGAAACAGGCATCCAGTCTTCCTCTTCCTTTGAGACCTGACCTCATGATTCTTTCCCTAAAGCAAAGGCCAGTCACACTCATAGAGATGGCCACTGTGTTTTTCACACTCCCGCCTTTGGGTTTTCCTAGAGTTGTGTATCTATAGCTGTGAACACCTGTATTTGGATGTTTGCCTCCACCCCTCAGGCTCCACAATGAATGGAATCATCAACGTCTTTCTTGACTACAAGATTGCTCTTGAGTAAAGGCATGACTTTTACAATCCCCATGACTAAAATTGGCTAAGAGCCCTCCTGCTTTTATAGATGAACTCTGACTCTCTTAGCACAGCATTGATGATTTAGGCTCCGTTTCCTTCCTGGTCTTTCTCCTAACAGACTTCCACATACACCTAGATTCTTTCTCTGTGAAGAATCTCCTTGTGAAACGACGCAAGCTGTGATATTGATCAAGACGTGTTGTATTCATAAACTCACATGTTGAAACCCTTTTGTGCAGCTACTTAAGTAATTTTTTAAAAAAGTCCTTCCTATAATTCTATTTTCAGCCTACTTTCTCATTGCCTGCTTCTATCAATACTAGATGATCCCCTGCTTCCCTTTCAAAACCAAGTGTTACAAAGCTGTTGGAAGCCTTCCTCACTCAAACAAGCAGGTCTTCTTCTCTGCAATCCTCCCCATCCATCCCAACATGAGCTTACTAAGCATACTCTGATATGTATTGCCATTTTATAATACTTTGATATCTGTAAACCCTTAATTTAAGGCCATAGATCATTGCTTACATTTGTTTTCCCCAAACCAAGTGCAGATAAGAAAAGCCTAAGTTTTGTTAAGCGTGCCTGGTCTAGACAGAATGAGGCCAAGTGAGGCTGAAGCCTTGATCCTTCCTCCCAGGAGATACCTTGTTTTATGGGGACTTTCTAGGAAAGCCAGGGAGCAGCAGTCAGCAGGTAGAAACCCAAATTTACCCAGATATCACTAATGCTGCAGAGGCTTGTAAATCCTTTCAGAAGATGGATTAAAGGCATCCCAGCCAGAGCCAGCTCTCATCTGAGTCATCTGATCTTTTGCTGGAACATAGTAACGGTGCTATGGAGCTGATGATGCTAAATTAGGTGGCTGGGAAGAGTCTTTAAACCTGCTCCCCAGGACAGCAGAGGGACAGGGAAGAGTGGTGCCCCTAAAACCTGTCAACTTAGAGGAAGAGACCCCAAGGAAAACACTTTCTCTGTTTTCTCTGTGACAAGAACAACTGTCCCCAAAGAGAGTTCATAACTTTGGGTTATGAATACAATGTGCATTCATTTACAAATGCAGGTGACTCTTCTTTCTTTTCCTACCTGTTTTTATTTCTGGTTCCCTAAATTGTTAAAGGTGCCATCATCCTCACAGCTTGTCACACGCCAAGTCTTGGGGTCATCTCAGCCTCTCTCTCTTCCCTCCTGTTTAGGGTTCATCTAACACTGTAGATGTAGTCCTGGTAGCTTCCTCTTCATTTTACTTTCTTTCCCCCAAAGGATTAATGCCTCCTCTTAACTGAATCACTACAGAGTGGTCTAACCTTCTCTCTCTCTCTCTCTCCCTCCCTCCCTCCCTCCCTCTCTCTCTGTCTCTCCCCTTCTCCCTCTCCCTCTCTCTGTCTCTCCCCCTCTCCCTCTCCCACTCTCTCCCCCTCTGCCCCCCCTTCTCCCTCTCCTTCCCTTTCTCTCTCTCTCTCTCTCTCTCTCTCTCTCTCTCTCTCTCTCTCTCTCTCTCTCTCTCTCTCTCTCTCTCTCTCTCTCTCTCTCTCTCATGGGGCTTGAACTCTGGGCCTGGGTGCTGTCCCTGAGCTCTTCACCTCAAGGCTACCGCCCTACCCCTTGAGCAACAGCACCTCTTCCAGTTTTCTGGTGGTTAATTGAAGATAAGAATCTTATGGACTTGGGGCGGGGAGAGTGGCCTAGTGGTAGAGTGCTTGCCTAGCATGTATGAAGCCCTGGGTTCGATTCCTTGGTACCACATACACAGAAAAAGCTGGAAGTGGTAGAATGTTAGCCTTGAGAAAGCTCGAGGACAGTGCCCAGGCCCTGAGTTCAAGCCCCAGGGCTGGCAATAATAATAATAATAATAATAATAATAATAATAATAATAATAATGTTATTTGCCAGACATGGTGGCTCATGCCTGTAATCCTAGCTACTCAGGAGGCTGAAATCTGAGGATCAAGGTTCAAAGCCTGCCTGGGCACAAAAGGACCTGAGACTCTTATCTCCAATTAACCTCTAGAAAATGGGAAGTTGGGCTTGGCTCAAGGGTAGGGCGGAAGCCTTGAACTGAAGGGCTCAGGGACAGGGCCCAGGCCAAGTTCAAGCCACAAAAAAAAAAAAAAGAAAAGAAAAGAAAAAAATAATCTCAAGGACTTTAGTGCCTGGGCTGGCTTTGAATCGTGATCCTCAGGTCTCAGCCTCCTGAGTAGCTAGGATTACAGGCGTGGGCCACATGCCCAGCTCTATCCATCTCTCATCTACATTTTTTGTTTCTTTTCAAATCCATGCTGCATTTCTACTGGACCATTTTTCCTCAGTTACACTTCTGATCACAAATCAATGAATATCTGGTACTTTACAAAGCTTTTTTTTTTTTTCCAGTCCTGGGCTTTGAACTCAGGGCCTGAACACTGTCCTTGGGCTTTCTAAGGCTAGAGCTCTATCTCTTGAGCCACAACACCGCTTCCAGCTTTTTTCTATGTATGTGGTATTGAGGAATCAAACCCAGGTCTTCGTGCATGTTAAGCAAGCACTCTACCACTAGGCTAAACTCCTGGCCCCTTTACAAAGCATTTTTCACTGCTGATCCATGTGGATTTCATAAGAACTGTTAAGAACATAGTCCTTATTTTAGAGAGTGGGAATTGAGGCTTGGAAAAAAACATATGTGACTCTATAAAGTATTAGAACTGAATTCGCACTCAGGTCATTTGTCTCCAAACCCATCCATTTTCATTTTGCTCCATCTCAATTCCTTCTATAGATTAAAGAAATCAATGTCTCCTCATATATCTTAGAGAAACCAAACTCATGCTGCCATCTAAGGGATTATACACCGTGCTTCTGAACTTTCCCAGCCTTATTTCCTACCTCTCCTCTTCTCTGGAACATTCAGGCAAACCAAGAACCTACTGCTTCTTGGTATACATAGGCCTTCCCATGATGGTTTATACTGTTCTATCTTCCTGGCACAAGCCTAGTACAAATGAACCCTCTTTCCTGAATCCTTCCCTGGCTGCCCACAACCTAAATAAGGCTACCATTTCTGAGCTTTCATAAATGACTGTCAACGCATGTGAACCATCTCTATGATACAACTCTTAATACTGGGATCATTATTTTGTCTTCTTTTCTCTTTTTCTTTTTCTTTAGTTGCAAGACTGGGACTCAAACGGAGTACCTCACTTTGCTCATTGACTTGCGTTCTAACAACTGAGCCATGCCTCCCTCCAGCACCCTCATTTGTCTTCTATTACAAATAAGATAATTGAAAGAAGAGCCTATCCCTAACACATCTTGGTTACTCTAATGTTAGTGCTTGGATATGACATGCCTCTCCCTACAAGGCTTCTGCATAGATGGCTTGGTCCTTGATGCAGCAGAGTTCAGAATTGGCACCTGGAGAACCAATTAAATCATGAAGGTACTTATCTCATCAGTAGATTAGTAATCCATTGATGAGTTTGTAACTGAATGAGCCATCAGGAAATAGGAACTTGCTGGAGGAAGTAATCACTGAGGCATGCTGTGGAAAGGAATGGTTTATCCCTACTCATCCCTCTTTGCTTCCTGCCTGCCCTGTAGCGAGCAGCTTTCCTCCACCATGACCTTCTACTATTCTGTTCCTACCTTTCCCCAGGCTTAAAAGCAAGGGAGCCAGCCAACCATGAAATAGAGCTGAAATGGCCAAAATACATCCTTCTTTGGGTTGTTTGTCTCAGCATCTCATCAGTGACACAAAGCTAACACACTTCCCAGTAAGCACAATAGATGGCACATAGGAAGTGCTTAGGATGTATTATATGAGAGATTAATGAGTAGAAAGGGATTCCCAACATGCTGTAGCCAAAGCGTCAATCCAAGAGACTCAGAAGGAAATCTAGCGTCACAGTAGGGCTGTGATGCGGAAGTTCTTGTCCCTAGTAAAGTGGATGGAGCTTCACTTTAGCCTGGGGCCTTTGAGACTTTTTTATTCCCCCTTGTTTGTGCACCTGCAGCGTAGATGTGGAGCTGGGGGCTCCTGCGAGGCTTACATTAAGAATTTCGTGCTGGAGCCTGTGGGCATCATTTCACTCTACAATCACTTCACTTTACAAAGCCACTCGAAGGCTCTCCTATTCTGACCATGGAATACTTCCTCTTCACACTGTTTGTTTCCTGGAAATAAAAGCGGGTGCCTGCTTTAGACTGGTGCTGTACATTTCTTCACATTCACAACAGCTCTGTAAAGCCAATCTTATCTTCACAGTGACTAATGAGGAAATTGAGCTTCTGAGAATAGGGTGACACAATTTGTAAGTGGCAGAGCTAGGATTTTTGCTTTGTTCTGACTGGATTCCAGGATCTTTTCAGATGGTGATTTCCAATGGTGAGATTACTCAAAGCATGTCAGAAGTTGGCAAGAGCCAGCCTGGCGTGGAAAGCTCACCCGCAACGGAGTACGCTGGAGCACATCAGGTATTGGAGGTCAGTACTTCCTCTATGATGGCTTTCTCTTGTCATGACCTTGTCATGTCATTGTCCTCTCCATCTCCTGTCCCCAAACTCTCCAACTCTTCTCATCTCTGCTATTATCAGCATAGCCCTGCTCTTGCCCCACTTACATTTCACCTTGCTGTTTCTAACATGTTTCCACATTTTTTTTACCTTTCTCATTGTCTTTTTATTTCCTATCAGTTTGGAGTGCCATTCTTCTGGAATCTTCTCCAGCCCATCCAAGTCTGTCTCTTCCAGAAAATCTGACTCTCTAAGATGGTAGTAAAGAGGAATCCTATGCTACCCAATTAACCAAAGCTCTCATCTTTAAATTCTTTGCCATGCTGGATCCTCCTATTTCCTTAGATCTAGCCCAAGACCTCAGAGTCCGCATTAATAAAGCTATTCAGACACCAAAGACTCTTGAGTGTCCTCACAATTCCCTCCAAGAGTCTCTTGATTTAGAAATTTGGAAATGAAATCAGAAAGGGAGGTTGTTTCTAGAAAGACAGGAGGAGGACCCACTATAGCTATTGCTTAGCCTATTTTAGATTGGAAGATATTCCTAAAGCAATCGCTGTCTAGTATAGGTGAGTGACATGATAGACAGAAATAGAGAATTACAGCACCAGCTCATTCTCCATCCCACTACTCAGCTGTTCATAGCTTGGGTGCTATATGTAGAATGAGTTCTATGACAAGCAGAACCTGAAGGTAGGCTGTGTCCAGGCCCATCTGATCTTAGCTTCATCTGTGCATGTATCTATGCATCCCATTCTGGAGACGAAGTGGGAGAATCAAGCCCAAGGATGGGTTAGACCCTACCTGGAAATCAGAGACAGGGCAGTGGACTGAGAAGTAAGAGGCTCAGCTGTGGTCTCAGCTCTACCACAGACTCTCTGTGAACTTGGGCAAGTCCCTGACCATCTTAGCCTTCCTTTCTTTAATTATGGAAACAAGAGATTGTATCAGTTATTTACTGCTCCAACCATAGTACATATCTCTGTGCCAAGAGATACGTGGACTCACCAGATTCATTGTGCCATGTGTTACTCAAATATCAACTTTAGTTTTAGTTTGTTGGTTGGTTGTGGGGCTTGAACTCTGGGCCTGAGCGCTGTCCCTGAGTTTTTCAGCTCAAGGCTACTTCCCTACCCCTTGAGCCACAGTGCCACTTCTGGTTTTCTAGTGGCTAATCAGAGATAAGACTTTTGTACCTGGGCTGGCTTTGAACCATGATCCTCAGATCTCAGCCTCCTGAGCAGCTAGGATTACAGGTGTGAGCCACTGGCACCCAACAATTTTAGGTATTGTTGAGGGAAAATAATATTTTAATGTACAATGGATCAGAATTAAACATTTATACTACTTCGGATCAAAACAGTTTTCAAGGATATCTAATATCCTGTGATTCATCCGGGATGTGGCAGCTTTGAGGGCACAAGTCCCCAGTCACAACACTGGGTCATTTCAGAGGTGCTATGTAGAAGATGGCTAAGTCCACTTCCTGCTTTAACACTCTCCATCCTGAAGGGAGTGGTGACATATAACTGTAATCTGAGCAGTTGGGAAGTTGAGGCAAGAGGATCATAATTTGAGGACACCCTGAGTCACAGAGAAACAAAACAAAGAAAGCAACACAACAAATAAAACCCCTCTCCTTCCAACTGACTTCCTCCCTCTGTAGTCTGGTCCCATACCTCCCATGGCCCACAGTGGTAAGAGGAATCAGCTACTCAGTCTCCCCTCACCAACCACCTTACTTCTTTTGTGGATACCAAGTCCCACTTAAATAGCAACCTGAGAGGCCTCCAGAAGGAACTCAGCGGCCCCAGGGACTAAAAAGAAGCATTTCTGGGCTTTCTAAGTGCTCTTAATAAGAGACAAGGGAAGAGAAAGGAAAGGGGTCTAAGAGGAAGGCAGTAAGAAAAGCTCTACAGGATTATGTAAGCCCTGAGGTTGGAAGAAGAATGGAGTTGGGCTTAGGGTTCCTTTAAAACTTAATGTCTTCATTCATTAATCTTCCTCCTGTTCTTCCCCAAGGAAAACAAACAAATAGAAATGGAGCCAGATACACACAAATCTTGAGGTACTGAAAAAGAGGGCAGTGTGTGTGTCTGTGTGTCTAGGAGCCTGACTTTCCAGCTGAGTCACTGTTCTCTCAGCCTCCCACCCTCGAGTCTCCTTTCCCCCAGCCCTCCCATCCTCTAGCCCCAGCCTGACACCAGGGCCCTGGCCCAGGGAAGAATAGGCTTTTCTTCCCTTGTGTCAACGTTTGGAAAGTTCTCCTGGTTTGATCAAAAGAAAGGATAAAAGCCTTCAAAGCATTTCCTGGGAGCCTGTGACCTCTGCCTGGCCCTACTGACCCCCCTCTGTGTTTTCTGGTCAAAAGAGGGAGGGACAAAGACATGAGGCCATGTCAGATGTTCTCCTCTATTTAGATGTGACTGTTGCCCCATCCTCCATCCCAATTCCCAGGATATACCTTCCGCCTCCTTCAGGAAGGAACCTGTATTCTTGTGAAAGCTCTTCGAGGTACAATCTCAAGGCCCCCATATACATGTACCTTTGCTCAGGCTGGAGAGGAAAAATGACTCCATGGCACACTGCCTCTTTGTACATCTGCCCTTCCTGCCCTCCATACCAGCTCCAGCATACTTCCTCCCTGAGTGATTGACCAGTCACAGACCTCTGCTCCCAGCCATTGTGTGAGCAGCAGAACTGCACATCCTGGGCTCTGCAGGGAGCTGGTCCTTTGTGAGGAGCTTGGCACTGTGCAGAGTTCAGCTGAGGACAGGGGTTGTACCACTGCCTCCTCGGCTCCAGCAGAATCAGTTCAGAGAGCCTCCTAGTCAGATCTCATGTGGATCCTCACCTCAGAAGAGAATCCACTTGAAGATGTTAGCCCACCACTTCTTACCTTGACTGAAGAGTCAGAAAATCTGGTGTTGGGGCCAAGACTTGGCAGGAAGCAATGGCCTCAATGGGAATATCTAGTGTGGTTGTTTTCTTTTGTAACAGTAACACATGAGACATGCAAATCTTCCCAAGGACACTGGGGGAAAAAATCTAAGGATCTGGGTTGGGTGAGGAAGAAACTGGATAGTGAACATGCCTGTTCTTAGACCTCCTTTCATGTATTCAGCTCTAGCATAGATCTCCAGTGAGCCACAACCTGACTTAGGTCCTCAAGACTCTCTGTAGAGGCACTCTCTAACTTTTCTTGATGGAATCAAACTAGTGTTGATATTGAGATGAAGTCCCCTTAGGCAAGCTTACCTCCACCTTTATCAGAGCAAGACCTCTGTGGAGCAATACAGCCAACTCCACCAGCTACCTGACACTCCAGGCCTTATGCTGAAGATTTACCTCCCTGCCACCAGGGGGCAGGGTTCTCCAGACCCACAGGTTGCCTTTTATCTGAGCAGCCTTCCCTCATGGACTTTCACCACCCCTTCCAAATACCCTAACTCACTCCATATGAGTTAAGCCATATGAAACTGCCAATTAAAAATAAATGCATTTCTATTGGCAATATCAGATAGTTCTGTCTAGTAATGCCAAGAACAAAAACAATAGTAAGAACCACCTTCAAGGAAAGGGCTTTGCAAGCTACTAGTGCTCTTGTACAAATGTTCAGAGCAATTCCATTTGATCCACACAGCTGCACTGGGTGGCAGTGAAAGCAACAGGAAATCTCTCTCCAAGGTCAGAGCTGACTTTCCATTCATTAAATCCAAGGGCATTTTCTCAGTTCTCAACCCCAGTCATCCTTCCACAGCATTTAGGCTGATGACCAGCTTACCCATTCCTGACTTGCTCTCTTTTGGCTTCTAGAGCAGTGTGATGAGAACACACTGAGTTTTGTAGATATTTATTAGCGCTTCAGTGACTCTACCACTTTTAGGCTTTAGGATTGGGAGCAAGATCACTCAAACTTGTGAGCTTCCATATCCTTTCTCTGCAAAAAAAACCCACGAATCCAATAATATTGAGGCTTTGAGAGCATCATGCACATGAGAAATGTTCGTGCTCAGTGAAGCACCAAGTATGCTTTTTTTCCCCCTTATGTCATATTTCCAGGGTTTCCTATCTCTGTGTACTTTCAATCCATCTCTTTTGCTCTGGTTCCTCTGTACCCCTTCAATGCTTGCATTTCTCAGGCATCCACCTTGGTTTTCATCCTAAGCACTCCACCCTCTCTACCTACCTCCACTGTTCAGCCACTCTCATATCACTTCTGCTCTATATATCCAAGGACCTCCCATACTTCTTCTCTCCAGAACACCCCAAGGTTCCCATGGGCAAACACGTGTCCTTTCACTTCAAGAATATGTGTTCACCTCCTTGTACACATCTGTTCAGTGCCCCAGCTGGAACCCTTAGTCATGCCTGGTGTCTGTCTTGGTCATTCCATCGGTCACCAGTTCTCATCAATTTTGCCTTTGTGGGCTTCTCTCCATATCCTTCCAGGCTGCCCTCATTCAGCCTGGCATTCTCTTACACCTGAAGTGTCGCAATGATCTCCTAGTTGTCCTGCCCACGGGCTCACCTTCCTCATTCCCACCCTCAGCTGCCACCGGATTTTCTACAGTATATTCTGATCCTATCACTTAGCTCTGGTGCTTGAAATCCTTTCATGAACTCTCACAGCTTTCCTAAGGAACCCCAAACTACTTGATACAATGTACAAAATGGTAAACCATCTAACTCCATCACACTGCTCGTTGTTTGCTTTTCAAGCTGTGTTTTCCTATGTAGCCCAGGCTGCCCTTGAGCTCACCTTGAATCAGCCTCCCTCATGCTAAGATTGCAGGCATATACCACCTTACTTTACTTTTTTCTTAATTTAAATTTTATTGTAAAGGTTATGTACAGGAGGTTTACAGTTACATAAGTCAGGTAATGAGTACGTTTCTTTTTGAGCAGTGTTATCCCCTCCTTCATTTTCTCCCCCTTTTCCCCCTCCCGCTCCCTCTTTCCCTTAAGTTGTAAAGCACTCATTTCTACACAGTGTCTAGCAATTGTCACTGTTGAATTGGTTCACCTTTTGTCTTTTCTCGGAGTCCCCTCCTCTTACTTTAAAGTCTTCTCTTCGGCTCTATTTTTCTGAATCTCTGCATTCAAGCTACAGAGATCATGTCCTGCACTCTCCTTTGCTGTCTCCATGCCTTTGCTCCACTGCTCTCTGACTGGTATTCCTTGAGCCTAAATTCCCTCCAGACCTTACTTGTCCCTCTAAAATCATTCTTACTCTTCAAAGTTCTGCATGCAATATCTTCTGACTGTTACAGAGGCTGCCCCAGGCAGCCTCTATGTGACATTTTACTATAATTTTCTATGTCCTTCTGAAAATATTATGAACTTTTTTTTTTTGCCAGTCCAGGACTTGAGCTCAGGGCCTGACACTGTTCTTGGACTTTCTCAAGGCTAGAGCTCTACCACTCGAGCCTCAGCACCGCTTCTGGCTTTTTTCTATGTATGTGGTACCGAGGAATTGAACCCGGGCCTTCATGCATGCTAGGCAAGCACTCTACCACTAGGCCAAACTCCCGGCACCTATTATGAACTTTTTTAAAGCAGAGACTATATTTTAGTCATTTTATTAAGCTGATATCATTTTTTTACTAGTCCTGGGGCTTGAACTCAGGGCCTGGGCACTATCCTTGGGTTTTCTCAAGTCTAGAGCCCTACCACTTGAGCCATAGAACCACTTCCAGCATTTTCTGTGCATGTGGTATGGAGGAATCGAACCTGGGTCTTTGTGCATGCTAGACAAGCACTGTAGCACTAGGCAAAACTCATGGCCCTAAATTTAACTTAGTTGCTTAGGATTTAGACTTGTCATGTTTGGTTTGTTTATATTTATTTATTTTGGTCAGTCATGGATGTTGAACTCTGGGCACTGTCCCAAAGCTTTTCTGCTCAAGGCTAGTGATCTACCACTTAGAGCCACAGTGATTAATTGCAGATAAGAGTCTTACTGACTTTCCTGCCTGGGCTTTGAACTGTGATCCTCAGATCTCAGCTTCCCAGGAGTAACCAGAATTACAAGTGTGAACCACCAGCACCCAGTCTTGGGGTGTTTTTTGAGATAGGACATCAACTATACCTTATGTATGAGGAGCCCCTCCCCTTGAAACCTCTCTCTCTCATGTCTGGGACATAGCCAAAGGTTCCTACCTCTTTTTCTCTATTATTTGCCATCCTGGTCTGTCATTTACTAACTATAGGAATTCTGACCAATCTCTTAATCCCTCTAGGGCTCAGTTTCCTCATCTAAAGAGGCAATAAAACCATGTTGTGCGTTCAGGATTATGTGAAATAAAGGAAGTTTGTGAAATCTGTAAGGCCTTTATGCAAATAAGGATATTTCTCTAATTCTGATGAATTACAGAAACTAAGACAGAGTGGTAAGGAAACTGGCTGACACTCATAACAGGCTAGAATTTCTTCCTGTAAGTCCTATGGATCTTTACTCATATTGCTTCACCCAAGAGGGCTTGAAAATGCTCAGGATAAATAAGCCATTGCCATATGTATACGTGTGTGTATGTCCCACTACTGGGGCTTGAACTTGGGGCCTTGTGTTCTCATTTGGCTTTTTTTCCTCAGGCTGGCACACTGTGACGTGAGCTACAACCCCACTTCTAGCTTTTTCTGGTTGGAGAAAAAAGCTCACAGACTTTACTGCTAGCTTCAAACCATGATCCTCAGATCTCAGACCTCAGACTCCTGAGTGGCTAGGATTATAGGCATAAGCCACCAGTGCCTGGTTAAACCACTATTTATGTCTGCTTCCTATAGAGTAACCGTGATTTTTGGAGTGGGATTGATTAAAAAAATAGAGGACTTCATATTTAGTACACTAGTGTAACCCCCTAAAATTTCCCAAATGAAGTTTCCTCTAAAGCCCTCTGAACCTGCTCAGGGCTAGGAAAGGCTTGTGGTATAGAATGCTGAAGAGAGGTAAGAGCCCTGATAACGGCCCACTGGCTCCTCAGCCTTGCACCTGCTCCTCATTTAGGGGCTCCAGGCAGCTGGAAGCTTTTTTAGGTGCAGGATGACAGTCACCACCAGAAGATTAGATTCTGTCACCTGATCTGTCACCAGACTCTGGGAAACTAGAGAATGTCCAATGAGAACAGAGTTAGAGCTGATAAGCTGGGGCGGAGGGCAGCATGCAGGGAAGACTTAAGAAACTAGCATAAAGGCTGATGAGGCTTGGGGTCCAGGTGGGGACCTCATCTTAGATGAGAGAGGAGCTGAGGTGATTTCAGTTGACACGGCCCCTTCTCTATACACTTGCTGGCCTCTCGTGTTGACATTGCATCAGACAGTTACAAGGGAGGACTTGACCTAGTTGGTAAAAGACCCAAAAGACAGCAAAAAAGTCATTCTCAGCATGGAAGCACCCCAAGGGGAAGCCCACACAGGGGTCACTCTATAGGGTCCTTCCTTCCAAGAAGGTCCATTTATCTTTTAGGGGAAACAAAAAACAAAAACCAAGTCTTCTCTAAAGTAATTAACCTTTGTCATGCTCATCTTTGAGTCTTCTTCAGGCATTTGTAGATTTAAAAGAGCTTATAGGATTGATGCTTTCCTCCCTCGCGCCCCCTTTTGAAGTGTATCATGCATCATCCTTGGGACATTCGTCCTCCAAGCTTGCCTTTGAACTCTCGGGCACTTGGGGGCACTGGATATCCCCGCTACTTCAGCCTTTACACTGAAATCTTCACTCCAGAAATTTTAGAGTTTTCCGTGGGAGGTAGACTCTTTTGAGCTAGAAAAGAGTGAAACAGCAAATGCCAGGCTTGGGTCCCAAACTGCTATAGAGCCGGGCAACAGAAAAATACAAAAGCTTCTCCGTGGACTGAATAGTCCTCCTGGGGGCCTCGTGCCACTGGGCCCGGGTGACCAAGGTAACAGGGATAAGAAGTTGGACAAGAAAGACTAAATAGAATCAGCGGCGGCAGCTGTGGGGAACCTCTAGAGCTCTTAGAATGACAGGCAAATCAGAGTCTATTACAATCTGGCTTCTTCCAGTCTCTCCATCCTCTATCCACATTCTCTACTCACCAAGCACACTAGATTTTTGGAGTGCTCCACACTCCTACCAAATAATGTTTGATAGGACTGTGCTAATGTTCATGCATGCACGGCATCACCTGCCCTCCCTGGCAAGGTGAGTGTGTTAACTACATGGTAGCTCTCTTGTTAATGGCACAGAAACAAGGCTTAAGAGTTCTGTTAGTAGGGGTGGCATTGAACCTTAAACCTAGGCCTGCTTCACCCAGCCCGTGCTCGTCATTTAGCAGTTGAATCCCAGGAGGCTGGTCCTGGGAGGCCTTCGTGGTCATTCCCTTCTATCGCCTCATTTTACAGAAGAGGAAACCAAGGCCTCGTAAAGGTAAGCCAGATCACAAGATCGTGAGGCTTTCTGGTGAGATATGTCACTTTATCTGACTCTGGTGTCCCCAAATTCCACTTAGTATGGAGCCATCCTTGGAATATTACTGGTGGAACTGCAGGATGTGTTTGATCTGATCTTCCCATCTAGCCAGTCTCAGGGTCTCCCTTGACACCTTACAACAAGCAGCTGACTAACAAGAAAAGCAAATAATGAGATCTAGGGGAGTGGAGAGAGCACTGTCAGTGGAGCCCCCTACAGATGCTGTGAAAATGGCCAAGAGAATTCTGCTATAGTTGGAAATCCCAGTGCTCACAGGAGCTCTGGGAGTCATAGGAGCTATCACCCAGGCCACATGGCTTTTCTGCAGTAGGTGACTGAAGAGAGCCCTCTCCTCAGGAGGGTGAGTGATGTCACCTCTTTCCATCCTTTACCCATGCCTAGGGGATATTCTTCCTGTTAAGTCAACTTTTACCTGCTGATACCTAAGCAATATTTCCCCGTGGTGGGGATGGAGAGCCATGAATGCCTGTGCTGAGGATTCATGTATGAGAGTTAAGCCAGATTCCCTAGCAGGGCCTCTCAATTCCCTTTCCTTCTCAGGGTCACTTTGGTGTATGTAGCCCACTTTTCAGAGAAGTCTAAGGGGGTCAGCCCTCACCCTGGGAGACGACCACGCTACCCCATTTCAGCTTTCCCTGAGTAAGAGAGAATGGAGTCAAGATGGCATGCAATCACTGACTGGAAACAGAGTTAGATTCAGAGATCACCTCACTGGCTTCCCTCACAAAATAACTAACTGTTCCATCCCAACAGTAAGGTTCAAGTTCCACATTGAACAGACTTCTTTCCCCAGCAGGAGACACTTAGGGCGATATTTGGAGGCAGAAGATCTGCACTGGAGTATAAGGGCTGGATCAAGTACAAAATATAGATGGAGAAGGTAGTTTAAGCAGCATGCAGTAATTGGAGGCGTCATCTAAATAAGCAATGGGGAGAAGGAATAGATCCTACACTTCTCTGTACAAGTTCTATGTAAGGGAAACATGTTGATGCATGTTCAGTTACACTTGCATAGGAGAAACCACTCTGCCCTTAACTCTCTTATTTCCTGGAGTTACAGCTGCCCTGCCATCCACCTCCCAGCTTCCACTGTAAGAGTCCAGCCCTCAACTCCCTGGATTCCCAGTAGGCCTTTCTTTCCTCTCTTTTCAGGGCGTCTGTTCCAGATGACTAGAAAGTTGCCCCAGATTAGAATAGTAGGGAGGGCACAGACAGCCCCCATCTCACATACGTAGCTTGTAGGATCTCAGGAGGACAGCAGCTGGGAAGGTCTGAGCTAGGCCTCATGAATGATTTGTGGTCCACAGAAGTTTCCACCTCTAAGCCCAGCAGAGAAGATGGTGGGATTGCTCTTGGCAGAGGCTCACAGTGAGCAGCAGGATTGGGACTAAGCTTGAGGGAGGAAATGGAAGTCAGGTTGCTTGCCCTGACTGGAGGCAGAGGAAGGGCCCAATGGATCTTGTGAGGTTCTTTCTAGACCAAGAAGTCTAGTTAAAGCCTTCTAGTCACAGCTGCCACCTGACTTCCTCCAGAGGAAAGTGAAGAAAAGTTGACTCTGGCAAAATTCTTTCAGGGGTAGAGAGTCATCTGAGGGGAGCCAGAGATAGCTAGTACCAAAACAAACAAATGAACAAACAAAAAACAAGCAAACAAATGAAAACCTGGAAGCAAGAGACCTTCCTTCTAGCTCACCTGTCAGGGCCTCCCTGGGAAAATGACAACTGTCACGTTTGCCCACAGGTCTGTGAGGAGCTGGGTGACGCCTGAATGCACTGAGTCAATGCCAAGGCAGCCATCATGGACCAGCACAGGGTCAAGGTGG
This sequence comes from Megascapheus bottae, assembly GCF_031878675.1. Classification (NCBI taxonomy): domain Eukaryota; kingdom Metazoa; phylum Chordata; class Mammalia; order Rodentia; family Geomyidae; genus Megascapheus; species Megascapheus bottae. The sequence continues at coordinate 35,452,677 of NC_143518.1, read as the reverse complement.
AGTTAGCTATTTATACATCTCTTCTGGTGAACTTGACTCAGCTCTGGCGTGGGGTCCTAGCCCACAGAACTCTCTCCATGATTGGGGCGGGGGTGGGGAAGTGTGTGCAGAGCTCAGCGGGGACTTTGTCTGTGGTTAACGTATAAGCAGGCACAGTCTGGGGCGGCAGGACCAGCAGGACATTCCCCGCCCCAGGGCTACATTCTTGAGGTCACAACAAGTGCAAACTTGTTATAACCTGTGTCAGAGCAGCAGAGGGCAGCTGGGGCATGGAGGGGGATGGTGCCCAGGTACCTGCAGCAGCTGCAGGGAGGCCAAAAGGGAAAGGGGTGGGGTGGCAGGGAGGAGGTGTGCAGGTGGATGGCTGCTGGTGGATGCTTTGGCCGTGTGGCATCTTGTGCCTCGCTGAGCATATTGCCTGGGCACATTGTTTGAGCACGGGAAACGCGCGTGTGTGGGACTGCATAGATGAGTGTGTGCCTGTGTGTCTCTGCATATATGAGCCCATGTGTGTCCCTGCAGTGGGAGGAGGAGGGGGTTGGGCATCCATGGGCCCAGGCTGGGCATGTGGAAGGAGGCGTGGGCAGGCTGTGAGTGCCCCTGCTCTATCTTGGGCCTCTCAGACCTGCATTCCAACTCCCTCCACAGACTGCCCCCGCCCCCTGTGAGCCAGGCCTGTGTCTTCTTGTGCCCTCCACAGTCAGCCCTGTCAAATGCCCATCTCCCCAGCCTGCCCAGGCAGTGAGGGGGATGTCGTTCTACCCATTCCCCCCTGGCCCTGAGCCTACTCCCCCATGCTCTCTGGGCCCTTCGGACACTAGGCCGGGTGGGGGGGTGCGGGGGGGGAAGCTCTGAAAGCAGGTGACTGTTTGGGGGAGCTCAGGGACAGAGCCCCCATTGTACCCGCCCCAGAGCCGCCTCAATGGAGCTCTCTGGCACAAAGGGGCTTTGACAATGGGCAGGACATTAGTATGCAGAGCCAGCCCCTCATCCCTCGCTGCCCCACAGCCCAAGGGCGGGAGCTGAGGGCTGCTGGCAACTGGAGAGACCGGGGGGTGGGGCAGGGCAGAGTCTGTGGAGATCTTGGCCCCCCGCGGCCCCCCTGGGGGGGCACTGCCCAGTAGTCAGGGAAGGGAGACTTAACTAAGGCCCCCAAACCTGCCACTTGCTGGAGAAGACTTTCTAAATGGAGAAAGAAACAGGGACAGGAGGAGTGAGGGAGGGGGCTGCAGCAAGCCAGGTCCCTTGGTCTCAGGTGGCCCTGGAAAGAGCTATGTGGGCAGTCTGAGTGAAAGAGGACAAAAAGAGAGTGCTGGATAGCAAGTGATCAGGCTTTTGGAGGTAGGGATGAAATCCAGTCCTCCACAATTCAGAAAGCACGAGTGCAGGGTTTCCAGGGGTCTTTGGGCTTCTGCTTCCTGTGTGCTACCCTCTTATGGGATCTGCACTGCTGGGGGGTGGGGAATGTGGAAGCCACTACAGAGGAAGCTGGGGCAGTGCTGATCCTCCAGGGCTTCTGCCCTACCAGCTCCCTCAAGAGTGCCAACAAGGGGCAGCAGCCACCCAACTCCAGGGAACTGGGCACAGGAGCCAGTGATCTCTTCTGTAGTGTGAGCATCTTCCCTCTCTGCCTGCACCCTGCTCACAGTGTGGAAAGGCCTCTCTTCTGCTCAGGAAGCCCCCAGAACACAGGCTGCCTTGACAGAAATACCATGTCCCGTCCCTTCACAGCAGCACAATGGGAAGAGACCTAAGGAGGGAGGACCCCAGGCCCCAGAGAGGTGGGAGATCAGAGAGGAGGACCCCAGCTGGCAAGCAGCTTCAGGCAGCAGGCCTGAGTATCATGCAGGGCAGAGATTGCCTGAGTCGCAGTGGGGCCCAATCACAGAGTCCCTCTGCCCTGGGCCGGCGCACACAGGAGGGAAGGCTGGGACGCTTTATACGTGGGAAGACAGAAAAAAAACCCAATGTGTCCCCAGCTTTGAGATGTTTTCCCAGCTTTTGTCTCCTCTTCGCAATTGCTGCTAAGGTCAAGAAGTCCCCCCACCCATGAACCCTGGGTGACTCTCCTGGGATTGCTTCACCCCCTCTCGAGCTTTCTCCTACCACCGTTTGCCCCACTTTCGCTCCAGGGGCACAGGACTACGAGTCAGGCTCTTACTTGAGAGCCAACCATCCTGAGACCCTGCACGAGTCAGTTCTCTCTGAGCCCCATGGAAGCATCACCTGGTATCTCCCTGACCTCTTAGGGTCATTATAATGGGTGTGGATTTAGGGACAAGGCTATGCAATGTAGTAAGAGTTTACAGGGTCATGTACTGCACTGAGCACTTTTCTTGGGTTAGGACATTTCATTCTTAGCAGTTCCAAGGAGTAGATGCCTTTATAAAGCCTCATTTTATAGAAGAGAAAACAGAACCATGGAGATTCTGAGAATTTGCCTAAAGTCAAAGCACTAGTGGGTGGTAGAGTTAGTGACTCAAATTCAAGTAGGCAGCTTGTCTCCAGAACCCAAATGATTAACTACAGCCCCTCCAAGTCTCCTTCGTGAACACATTCAGACCTGGCAGAAAGAAACCAGCCACAGGAAACGCTGATTGGTCCAGGTTCTCTGAGCATGTTTGCAGAGGCTCCTTAAATGGAGCCCAGGGACCCTTGGAAGTTGCTGAGACATTTTTCAGAGTTTTATGAGGTCACATATTACATTAGTTGTTTCACTTTTATTATTTCAAGTATGTTCAGTGGAGTTTTCTGGAAGCTACAATAGTGCAACATATTGAATGTAGAAGCAGCTAGGAAAAGAAACTTTAAAAAGTTAGACTAAAGGGGCCAGGAGTTTGGCCTAGTGGTAGAGTGCTTGCCTAGCATGCAGGAAGACCTGGGTTCAATTCCTCGGTACCACATACATAGGAAAAAGCCAGAAGTGGTGCTGTGGCTCAAGTGGTAGAGCTCTAGCCCTGAGAAAGTCCAAGGCTGGCAAAAAAAAAAAAAAAAAAAGTTAGACTAGGACCGGGAGTGTGGCCTAGTGGTAGCATGCTTGCCTAGCATGCATGAAGCCCTCGGTTCGATTCCCCAGAACCACACACAGAAAAAGCTGAAAGTGGTGCTGTGGCTCAAGTGGCAGAGTGCTAGACTTGAGCAAAAAAGTGTCCAAGGACAATGCCTAGGTCCCGAGTTCAAGCCCCAGAACAGGCAAAAAAAAAAAAAATAGACTAGATATTTAAAAGATTTGTGGAAATTTAAGCCATGGTCACTGTTAAGCCTCTCCTTTTAGAAAATATAGCTATTTTTAATTAAAAATAAGCCATTTGCATTAATGGTCAATGGGTTTATTGTCATTCTTCAGTGAATTAGTAATTGTTTTAATTCTCCAATATTCTGGGTTTTTTTTCTCTTTCCCTTATTTGTTGGTAATAGTAGGGTTTGAACTCAGGACCTAGTGCTTACAAAGCCAAAACTCTGCCATTTGACCCAAGCCCTTGGTGCTTTACTTATTCTCTAGCTTCTTGTCTGGGCTAGACATATGACACCACACCTGTTTGTTGATACAGGGTCTTGCCAACATGTTTTGCCCAGGCTGGCTTCAAACCACAATCCCCCTGATCTCCACCTCTCAAATCGCTGGGGTTACAGACACAAACCCAGTGTTCCTCAGGGTTCAATTCCAGCACAGTCAGAATGGATAGATAAACACCCACACAAAGCTCTGGAGTCTTCAGTTATTTTTATGCATAAAGGGGTCTTGTGATCAAAAAGTTTGAGAGCCACTGCTCTAGCACCCTTTCATCTTACCAACTGCCATGTCTTTTTTGTCAGAGTCACCTAGAGATAGACATGGGACATGGACACATACCTAGGTTTAGCAGTTGGGATTGGGAATGGAGGTAGAGGTGAGGAGTCAGTCAAGGAAGCATGGAACATAAAGAGGCCAGGTCTACACTCCATTAAGAAAATGCCCTCACATCTCCTACCTTATAAGCAAGAGCTCAGAGATATGTGCAAGACAATAGAATTGTCCCAGACTTGACTCTCACCTCCACCTCCTACTTCCACTCCAGATACTGACCCAAAAGCCTCGAACAATGCTGGAATCAGACTTCCCAGGTAAGGAGAGAAGGGTTCTGTGAAGCTGGGATACTCACATTGTTTTTATGTTTGGGCCAACAAAGCCTAAGGGACTGGAGTTTGGGGCGCCTAGTGCTCGGGTTAAGCCATATACACAAGATAGTATGGTTGACAGGGTAAGTTTCCCTGGGAGGCTGGAAATGTAGGTCTTATACATGCCCTACGGCAGGATGCCTACATATGCCTCTAAAGCTAGGAATCTCTCCCACATAAGCAAACACAAAGATTTCTGGAGTGAAGATGGACAATAGCCACTTTGAACCCTTTTCCGAGTATCAGAGGTCCAGAGACAGAAGAAATGCCTTTGCTTCAGGGAGACCCTAACCTGAGAGAGCCATAAGCCCTGCTCTAGAGGAGTATTGGGAAATTTTCATCTGATGAGAACTGGAGTGTCTAGGTAGGAAAGGGGCAAGAAAGAATTGATGCTTCTTGACAGTTCCAGTGAGGGTTCCAGAGTAGAGCAAAGAGACAGAACCAAGAAGAAAAAGACAGAGCCAGGGTAACAAGGCTGAAGGCATAGACAGGCTGACCTGAGGACAGAGTTGACATGTAAACGTCAGTGAAGTTCAGACAAACCTCAGCAGAAGTGGACAGTCAGGATTAGGAAAAAGAGTCAGGCAGGGCTATGAGAGAAAGGGAGGTTAGATGATGAGGGGGCAGAGAGTAGCTGGTGTCCCTGCCTGAAACAGAGATGTTGCTGAGAATGGGAAGGGATGGGGAGATGTCCCTTGAGGATGGGACATCTGGTCACAAACTTAGAGACCTGTGGTTGTGGAGACCCAGTGTTGTGAGGCAGCCAACCTGTTGGGTAAAACAGAAACTCACTCTTAAATTACTTGATAATTTTTCTGCCTTTTTAAACTCCAGAAAGATGAAGGGCAGAGAATTAGGACAGAATCTCAGTTAAAAAATAAACAAATAGGGCAGGGAGTTTGGCCTAGTGGTAGAGTGCCTGCCTAGCATGCACGAAGACCCAGGTTCGATTCCTCGGTACCACACACATAGAAAAAGGCTGGAAGTGGTGCTGTGGCTCAAGTGGCAGAGTGCTAACCTTGAGAAAAGCCCAAGAACAGTGCTCAGGCCCTGAGCTCAAGCCCAGGACTGGCAATAAATAAATAAATTAATTAATTAATTTAAAAAAACACCATGGAAGGGAGCAGGATAAGTCAAAGCCAGGAAAGGTAACAGTAGAGCCATGGAGGCCTGAGAATCCTGACAGCCAACTGCACTTTTTGCATGCTAAACACCTTCTAAGCCCTTTACAAATATTGACTCTTTTAATCCCCACAGTTATTGTTAACCCCATTAGCACCGTGGTAAGGATGAGAAGCTACTAAGACCAGGATTTTAAACCCAGGAAGTCTAATTCCAAAACTGTGCCTTTCACCTGTATGTCTGCTGTGTCTAAGAGCCGAAAGGAGGTCTTGGACAGCAATGTAGGGTCACACAGCATCTATTGGCATTTGTCACTATCCTAATCCCTTCATTGCTGGCATCATGGCTGCCCTCAGTTGTTTTGTTTTGTTTGTTTGGATGAATAGTGGGAGTGTGTGTGTGTGTGTGTGTGTGTGTGTGTGTGTGTGTTCTCTCAGAAGTCTTTATCCCTTCTTTCCCAATGTTCATTTCAAGCATCTTTCCATCTGTGAGGTGTGCTTCCTAAAATTGGACCTATATTCCCGCTCAACCCTTCCCATAGGTGTTCTGCCACTGGATGAGCTGCAGTAGGGCCGTCGTACACTAGCTTCTATCTTGCTTAGACCATTTTGGAGATCTGAAATGCAATTCGGTGCCCATTTCTCCAGCCGCCTCCTGCAGGGCTACACAGTTCCATTCCGACTTCTCTCCCACATTCCAGAGTCAGCCCCTCCCTTCCCCACCACCTCAAATCCAGGCTCCAGACTGGCAGACACCCACAGAAGCGTTGCTCCCACAATTCCTTTCTTTTTGCCCTTTCAAGGTTCTCAAGGGGTAGGGGGTGCAGAGGGGCCACCAGGATGGAGTCTCTCCACGAAGAATGGTGACAACACAGATACTAAACTCAGATGAAATAAAAACACTGATCTCAATGTAGGAGAGGGAAAAACCGAAGGACACTGAAAACTGTAAATGCTCCCCTTTCCCAGAGAGTTTCCAACCAACTACTCTTCATTGGGTGCTGAAACATTTGAACTCCAAACTTTCCCTTTGGCTCCAATCTTTCTGCAGTTTCATCTCAACATTCTGCTTTGTGTTATCCCCTCTCCCTTTCCCCTTCCAGGGCCTCACTACTGTCCTGCAGAGCGTGGCCTCAGCCTGGACAGTAACACTGGCCAGTCAGGCAAGAGAAGAATCTAGGCCGAGGAGGAAGAGCGTGTGGAGGTTTTTTTCCTTCTGTCCTAAATAACCTTGGGAGGAACACTTGAGGGCTCTATTGCCCCAAGTTTCTTTCCTCCCTCACCAACACTAAGGTCCTCAACCTATCTTTCCACTGTATGTGAGGAAACCCAACCTTTTGCTAGGAGACCCAGGAGTCTTCTTTGAGGAAATGGGTCTTGTTGCAAAATCCATCCCAAGACTCCTAAACCTCACATTCCAAAAATACCTGGATAACTCCAGTGAATTCACCCAAGCCCACCCAGATCCAAGCATCCTGATCTTCTGGTCCCTAGGGAGGACAAGTGAAAGAAGGCCCCTGAATCTTTTACTTGCCACTTCCTTTCTAGGCCAAGCCAACTAAGCTGGAGCTGTAAATGAGCTGGTCTATAGTGGTGCAGGTGGGGGCCACACAGAGGTGTGGGATGCTGGTGGGCAGACTGTTATTTCTGCCACATAGACATATGCATCTGAAGAATGAAGGATGGGTGTGCAGAAGAAATGGGACCATAACCCTGCCCCCGTCTCCCCCCCACACCAGTCAGTAGAGTCATTGCCATTTGATATTCGCTGAGACAACTTGGCTGCTCTGGGTTCTGGGTGGGGGCTGGGGGGGGATGGTTCAGAAAACAGCAGTTCCTTTCAGGACCTAGGTTGGCAAGGGCTTTGGGCGGCTGGACTGGCCCAGATCACCCCTAACTCCCCCTCCTTCCTCCCTCCCTCACCACCACCACCACCAAAGGACTGGGGTGGGGGGAGGAAAAAAGGAGTTGGCACTGCCTGGGTCATGCCTATTGCTTCCACAGTCCTGGACCCGCTCCC